>NW_010964982.1:225236-234622 GCF_000463585.1 Tarenaya hassleriana
GCGCTGTCCCATAACCACGCGCTCTATCAGAGTCGGTGTCGACTCCTCGGGTGTCAGCGAGAGATGTCCCAACATCGCAGTCAACTCAGCGGCGTTGCTGCGAGATGAGGTGACAACGCGTATGGCCGCTAAGATCTTCTTCCTACTAAGGGCGTCGGCCACTACGTTAGCTTTCCCCGGATGATAGGCTATCTCCATATCATAATCTACAATCAACTCCAACCACCTCCGTTGTCTCAGATTCAGATCCTTCTGAGATATCACGTAGGTTAAGCTCTTATGGTCCGTGTTGTAACCTTCTCCCCGTACAGATACGATCTCCAAATCTTCAGCGCGTGAACTACTGCTGCTAACTCCATGTCATTAGTCAGGTAGTTCTCCTCATGCTTCTTCAGCTGCCTCGACGCGTAAGCGATTACATGTCCCTCCTGCATCAACACGCAACCGAATCCGTTTTGGACGCGTCGGTGTATACCTCATAGAGCATACCCGGTCGTGGCAGTGCCAGGATCAGAGCTGATGTCAACCTCTGTTTCAATTCTCTGAAGCTCTCCTCGCACTCAGTCGTCCAGTCAAACCTGACGTTCTTCCCGTCAGCTTCGTCAAAGGCCGAGCTATCTTGGCGAACCCCTCAACGAATCGCCGATAATAGCCAGCTAGTCCCAGAAAACTCCTGACTTCCGTCACAGAAGTCGGAGACTACCACTCCATAACGGCCTCGATCTTGGCTAGATCGACCTGAATACCCTGGGCTGATACCACATGTCCCAGGAATCCAATCTCCTGTAGCCAGAAGCTGCACTTGCTGAACTTAGCGTACAACCGGTTCTCTCTCAGCCTCCACAATATCTTCCGCAGATGCTCCTCATGTGTCTGCAGATCCGGTGAGTAGATGAGAAGGTCATCGATGAAGATGATGACAAACTCATCTAGATAGTCCATGAACACGCGGTTCATAAGCTGCATGAAAACCGCCGGCGCATTCGTGAGCCCGAAAGGCATAACCACGAACTCGAAGTGTCCATATCTTGTTCGGACTGCCGTCTTCTGCACGTCATCCTCCTTGACCCGAATCTGATGATATCCGGATCGCAAATCTATCTTCGAGAACCACTGGGCTCCCAATCTGATGATATCTGGATCGTAGATCAATCTTCGAAAACCATTGGGCTCCCTGTAGTTGGTCCATCAACTCATCAATCCTCGGTAATGGGTACCGATTCTTGATAGTCACTTGGTTGAGCCCTCGGTAATCGATGCACAATCGCATACTCCCGTCCTTCTTCTTCACGAAGAGTAACGGTGCTCCCAACGGTGAGACGCTAGGGCGGATGAAACCTTAATCTGCTAACTCGTTCGGTCGTTTCTTCAGCTCGGCCATCTCATCCGATACAGATCTTTGGTAATTGGGTCACTATCTGGTACCTAGTCAGTAGTAAAACCCATTTCTTTCCTTGGTTGTAATCCCGACAAGTCATCAGGAAAAAACATTAGAAAACTCCTGGGCAACTAGTTTGTCTTCCAATCTATGCTCTGGTTCCTCGGTAATCGTGATAACTACAAAGAACGCTCTGTTGCCCCTCCTAAACACATTCTTTTTGGACTTTTGGTTTGCACTTAAGGGGGTCCTCTGCTAACGCCGTTATAGATGGTGAGCGAGGTAAGTTCCTCCCCCCCCCACTTTGTCATAAACGCCCACTTGGGTGAGTCAGCGTTTGTTCCTTTAGGTACTGCTATAGGGCCTCTTAGAGATTTCAGAATTAGTTCCCTAATTCCAATCCCTTAATTTAGGCATTGGGCTTAATTGTAGAAATCGTTGATCTCCATTTAAGCATATAATGGCGACATTCTAAATGTGCCACATTACATTCACTAATCCTTCGACGACCCTAGCTCGCATCATCAATGTACGGACCTCGACAGGTGAGGATTTTCTTCGGACATGGTTTGAAAACATTTTTCGTAGAAAACCATTGGGTAATGAGCACGATTCCTTCCCGAGGAAAGAAGGCTCTGATACCAAAAGCTGTGACACCCGTAACCCGTGTACAGTATACGGGCTGTGCCACATGGACAAATAGTGATAAAATAATAATAATGCGGAAGCAAAAATACGAAATCCAAAAAACATTTTAAATAATCCAGAGTAAGCAGCGGAAAATACGATAGGCGATCAGTATCGCAAAATAACACATGTCCGAATAGTTATAATTTAACCGTACAAAATGCGGGAAATACAAGTCTCGTAACCCAAAATGTAAATCCCGTACATGATGCTGCATCTCTCAGGTCGTCGTCTGCCGGATGCGCTAGGCGTAATCCTCGTAATCTGAAAAATGTAAACCACGAGGGCTAAGCACAACTACTTAGTGAGTAGCCCGGGTTGAACCCGGAAATCCCGTTCCCAACGAGAACAGTACAGTCGACATTTCCATAAAAACACATGCAATAAGTAAAACACAGTAAGCACGTAAATAACAATCACAATCACGCCCGTATGGAGTCCACCATAGGGCTTAGCCGTATACCCTGGTCAAGTCCATGACCAGGGGCGAATCCACGCCCGTCACTCGCGTGACGTTGGCCATCGCATCGCATGCGATCGTGCGCGTCTCCTGCGCCTGTCACTCTCGTGACTACCGATGTCAAGTTCATGACACAACGGGAATACAATCATACCCATATGGAGTCCACCATAGGGTCCAGCCATATACCCTAGTCAAGTCCATGACTAGGTGCGAGTCCACGCCCGTCAAATCCATGACGATGGCCGTCGCGTCGTACACGACTAAAACGCGTCTCAAACGCCCGTCAAGTCCATGACGGCGATGGTTGAGTCCACAACCATCCACAAACACAATCACGCTTAACTCGTATGCACGAGCAAACTACACACATGGCACACAACGTGCAACATCCCCATAGTACAACCATACGTATCACGGTATCCGGTCCCTACCGAGCTACCGTTTAACGCCATGCAAATTCTACCCGCATACAATCACACAACGATCACTCGTATTTCGATATCGCACATCTCACTACGTTACGCAACGTTCTGGCGAAACTCAGTTCGATTGATCCCAATCGCGAAGTCTTATCCCTTGGTGGGGGTTGGTTTGTCCACGGTCAAGTCTGGTCAGGCCCGGGCCAACCCCGTTGGCCGTTTTCTTTTTTCCCGGTCGAAATCAGATTTTTCTCCCATTTTTCTCGGATCCTGGTCCGGCGGACCAAATTCTGGTCAGCCGGACCAGTCTTCCTTCTCCTCGGTTTGCTCCGTCTCTTGGTCAGTCAGTCGAGAGAAGAAAACCAAGTCTGGTCCGGCGACCAGGATTGGTCAGCCCCGGACCAGACTGCTTCTCCCCACTCGGTCCGTCTCTTCTGGTCAGGCGGTGCGTGTCTCCTCGGAACACGTCTGGTCCGGCGGACGAGGACTGGTCCGGCGGACCAGGACGTGTTTTCTCTTGGTCCAGTCCGTTTCCTTGCTCCGGTCCGAGTTCGCGTGTTGTCCCAGTCTCGGTCCGGAGCTGACCACTCCTGGTCCGACGGACCGGGACTGGAACTTGCTTCTCCCTCGCGATTTCTCCGGTTCTGTTTCGATTTTTCTCTCCCGAATCGATTCGGGGTTGCTTCCAAATGCTACTAAAACACAGTTTGACATCCCTAAACATGTTGTAAACCTCAAACACGCAATGAAATCTCGATTTGGACCATCACACATTGAGAACAAGATATCACAACGCCAACTCAAGCCACTCACCTTGTTCTTGAGTTTGTCCGAGCTTGTGTGCGTTCCTCGTGGCTCCACGACGTGAACACCTTCAGGGCACGTCTAGGGACGTTCCCCCTTGCTTCCCCGAGCTCCCCTTGCCCTGGTTCGTCGCCTTTCTCTCCCTCTCTCCCTATTTCTCTACTTCCTCTGTTTTGCCCAAAAATGGCTAAGGTAGAGGATTGGGAGATGTTTGTGGCGTGCGAGAGGGGTCAAGTGGGCTCGAGCCCAGGCCCATAGGCGAGCCTGCAACACCCTCGAGGCGTGGGAGGCGACTAGACGGCGAGTGGGCCCCGGAATCCGGCAAATTCCGCGTTCCAAGGCGGCAAGTTGACAAGTTGCGGAATCTGTTATTCCCGGTCCGCCGGACCAACTTCCTGGTTCGCCGGACTGGGGTCAGTTTATTTTTTTTTTCGAAAACTTCTCCCAGTCCGCGATGTCCAGTCCCCACTCCGGCTGAGCGGTTGGTCCGCCGCGGACCACTCCTGGTCCGGCGGACCACTCCTGGTCCGGCGGACCAGCCCTGTTTTTTTTTTCTTTTTCCTTTTCTTCATTCTTTCTCGGTCCTTCCCGCACGTGACGATCCTCGTGCCTCTCCCCGATATTGTACCATCACTTTTGGTGATTTCGTGATATCTCTATTTAATTATTCATTTTTAATAATTAAATATTCAAATCGGGTTTCGGGGTATTACAAAGAACAAATCCTTAGTCCTTCTCAAGTACTTAAGGATGTTCTTGACCGCAATCCAGTGAGCCTCACCTGGTGTAGACTGATATCTACTAGTCATGCTTAATGCATATGATACATCCGGGCGAGTACACAACATGGCGTACATGATGGATCCAATTGCCGAGGCATATGGAATCCTACTCATCCGCTCTTGCTCATCCTGTGTCTTTGGACACTGAATCTTGCTAAGAGCTACGTCATGTCCCATTGGCAAGGCACCCTTCTTGGAGTCTTGCATCTTGAACCGATGCAAGACCTTGTCAATGTATGTACTCTGACTTAGGCCAAGAAGCACTCTCGATCTATCTCTATAGATCTTGATTCCTAGAATATAGGCGGCTTCTCCTAAGTCCTTGCCAAGAAGCACTCTCGATCTATCTCTATAGATCTTGATTCCTAGAATATAGGCGGCTTCTCCTAAGTCCTTCATCGAAAAGACTGATGCTAGCCAGGATTTCACTCCTTGCAAAGTAGGAACATCATTTCCGATGAGCAATATATCATCTACATAAAGCACAAGGAAGACCACTGCGCTCCCACTGACCTTCTTGTAAACGCATGGCTCATCTTCGTTTTGCAGTAAGCCAAACGCTTTGACTGCCTCGTCAAATCGAAGATTCCAGCTCCTCGAAGCCTGCTTCAATCCATAAATGGATCTTTGAAGCTTGCACACCTTCCTCGGATTCTTAGGATCGACAAAACCCTCGGGTTGTGTCATGTACACATCCTCGAGCAGATTCCCGTTAAGGAATGCGGTCTTGACGTCCATCTGCCATATCTCGTAGTCATAATACGCAGCTATGGCCAGCAGAATTCGTATGGATTTAAGCATCACAATTGGTGAAAAGGTTTCATCATAGTCTATACCATGAATCTGTCGAAACCCTTTCGCAACGAGTCGTGCCTTATAGGTATGCACGATGCCATCCATGTCGGTTTTCTTCTTGAAAACCCATTTACATCCAATGGTCTTAATACCATCGAATGAGTCGACCAAAGTCCATAGTTTGTTGTCGTACATGGACTGCATCTCAAACTCCATGGCCCGGTGCCATTTCTCGGAATCGGAACTCGCCACAGCCTCTGAATACGACGTAGGCTCGTCATGTTCTAACAACATGAGTTCGTCGTTTCCTGTCACAAGAAAACCATATCTTGTGGGCTCTTGGCGAATTCTACCAGATCTCTGAGGTTCACTAGTAGGTGCTGTCTCAACAACTTATGACACAGGTTGAACCGATTCGACTTGTACACTCGGTTCCTTGACTATTTGTGGTTCTGGAACTTCTTCGAGATCTATTCTACTTCCATTAACTCTCTTGGAGACGAACTCTCTCTCCAAGAAAGATCCGTTCCGAGCAACAAACACTTTGTTCTCGGATGGGTTATAGAACCAGTACCCTTTAGTTTCCTTTGGGTAACCCACAAATATGCATTTTAGACGGACAGCTTATTAGAAGCCAGACGTTTCACGTAAACGTCGCATCCCCAAATCTTCATAAACGCTAACCTGGGACGCTTTCCAGTCCATATCTCATATGGGGTCTTCTGAACCGACATTGTTGGACAGTTATTGTAACGACCCGAGGCCGCTACGAATTGTCGAAACTGCCCTCACACAGCAATCCGAGACCTTTCAGCGTGTTTTGTTCTCACTCGCACGCATACCGAGACACTTCCCAGTAGGTCACCCATCCTGAGATTGCTCCATAGCCAGCACGCTTAACTTTGGAGTTCTCTCGGGATAGTCAACCAAAAAGGTAGGTACACCTTGTTGCTATGAGTAGCTCAACTAATTCTTTTATGTTATCTTAGACCGTATAATCCCATACCTATACAGCCCTCGGATCTCTCTCATTCTGGTGTGTTCGATTCATCCCTGTACCCCCTGTTGGGTTTCCTGGGATCTCATGAGCGAATCTAATTCCTAAGAGATCGATTCTAGGGTTTGTGCAGCGGAAGTAAAACAAAAATTTATAGAACCCTAGAACCATGCTGCTATTGAATTCGTAGAAACGTTAGAACGCTTACCTCAATCGATCTGGGGCCTGTATCAACTGAAGAAGTCGTTTGATCACGAAAGGCAGGAAGAATACCTCGCCCTCTACACGTATCCACACCTCGGGATGGATTCCAACGATTGGAACTTGTCTGCTAGGACCCGAATCTCTATTCGATATGTGCACCGAGAAATCTCGAGACTTAGAACTCGTTTTTGGATCTCCAAAAACCCTCTCTTTTCTGCCAAAAGTCGGCTGCTCAAAGTCACTTTTTTAATTAGGGTTCTAATCACTTTCTTATAAAGTGATTTAACCCTAATTTCGGTTTAATTTTCGGAAAACCGGCACCTGGAACGGACGGTCCAGAATTGCATGTGGACCGTCCGTTCCAGTAAGGCAGAACGGACGGTCTACGTTTAGTGCGGACCGTCCGTTCTATCCTCATAGAACGGACGGTCTGCGTGTTATCGTGGACCGTCCGTTCTGCTTCCCAGAACGGACGGACCACGCATCCGGACCGTCGGGTCTCGACCCGTCCGACTCGGTTTTCCGTCGTTTTCTCTCGTGCATTTGTCCTTCCCTGCGTGTGTGACCCTATAGGCTCATTCGACATAGCAGTATAACCCGAAATCCCTATTTCGGGTATACAAGTCATAGGCGGTCTCTAGCAAGACACTAAGACTACCTATCTCGAATAGAGTTGGTTCGTGATCTTACGAACACCAGTGATGATTCCAGCTGATGATCCTTTTGTATCGCGATAGCATACGTCGAACATAAGGCATGGACAAGCCACCTTATCTGATTCGACTGCTTTCTCGTTCACTGAGTTCGACTGTCTGAAATAGACGACGTTCGTCTATAGTGCGACCACACATTTCTACAGTCTCGCTCACACGAGGGGCCCAGCGATATCTCTCTCTTTTACGAGAGGTACAAATCCCGTCTTGACTATCTACAATCCAGTACATGATTCGTTTCGTACCTGATACACGCCTTTATAATCCTCCTGTTACGCAGGACGTTAGACGTATTCAAAGCACGCAACTCCTCATGTTGGATTCCGTAGATACCTCAGGTCTTAGGATCCAATCATGGAACCGTCATATGAGATTCAAGTCATGACGCTAGTCCATGTGACAATCTCATGTGGGTCAATCCAGTATTCCGTTCTCCAACGAATACCTATGATCGTGATCGTATCCAATACCTATGATCATCTATGTGATCATCAATCACACATCATACTAGTCTTATTATGTCATCATTCCCATAATGACACAAGACTAGGGAGTTAAGTATCATTCATAATGATACATGGATTTCATAACAGATCTAGCATGCAAGAACATGTAATGAATAAAATACTCTCATAAAAACACATAGAAAGTATCAATACATCAAATGTATCTAAATAAAGCTCATAAACAGTACATCATAGAGCACCAAACCAACAATCTCCCACTTGCTCTAATCATGAACTGCTAAACATATAATGCCCATATCCCTAACATGACCCTCATGCTTCGACGAAGGGAGAGGCTTCGTCAACGGATCGGCAATGTTGTCATCTGTCGACACCCTGCAAATGTACACGTCTCCTCTGTCTATAATCTCCCTGATAAGGTGAAATCGTCTGAGTATGTGTTTGGATCGTTGATGGGATCTGGGTTCTTTCGCTTGTGCGATCGCTCCATTGTTGTCACAATACAGAGCAATAGGGCTATCAGCACTCGGAATGACACCCAAGTCACCAACAAACTTTCTGATCCAAACAGCTTCCTTTGCTGCGTCCGACGCTGCAATATACTCAACTTCTGTAGTAGAATCTGCAACGGTCGCCTGCTTGGAACTCTTCCAGCTAACAGCGCCTCCGTTCAAACAGAAAACATAGCCAGACTGCGATCTGTAGTCATCCGGGTCTGACTGAAAACTAGCATCGGTGTAACCTCTTACAGCGAGCTCGTCTTCCGACCCACCGTATACCAAGAACACATCCTTAGTCCTTCTCAAGTACTTCAGGATGTTCTTGACGGCGATCCAGTGCGACTCACCTGGATCTGACTGATATCTACTCGTAATGCTCAACGCGTAGGATACATCCGGTCGAGTACAAAGCATGGCATACATGATGGATCCAATTGCCGAAGCATATGGAATCCGATCCATGCGTTCTCGCTCATCAGGTGTCGTAGGACACTGACTCTTGCAGAGAACTGTGCCACTGCTCATCGGTAAGGTTCCTTTCTTGGAATCTTGCATCTTGAACCGTTTCAAGACCTTATCGATGTAAGTACTCTGACACAATCCTAGAAGACGCCTCGATCTATCTCTATAGATCTTTATTCCTAGAATATAGGCCGCTTCTCCTAGGTCCTTCATAGAAAACTGCGTTCCTAGCCAAGACTTAACATCTTGCAAGGTAGGAACGTCATTCCCTATAAGGAGAATGTCATCCACATACAGCACCAGAAAAACTACTGTGCTCCCACTAACATTCTTGTAAACACATGGCTCGTCCTCGTTTTGTGAGAAACCAAACTTTTTGATTGTCTCATCAAAGCGAAGGTTCCAGCTCCTCGAAGCCTGCTTCAGTCCATAAATGGACCTCTGAAGCTTGCACACCATCCTCAAGTTCCTCAGATTGACAAAACCTTCGGGTTGTCATATACACATCCTCGGTCAAGTTTCCGTTAAGGAACGCAGTCTTGACATCCATTTGCCATATCTCATAGTCATAATATACGGCTATGGCAAGTAGGATCCTGATGGACTTCAGCATAACTACGGGCGAAAAAGTCTCATCAGAGTCAATACCATGAATCTGACGGAACCCTTTCGCCACAAGTCGTGCCTTATAAGTGTGCACGTTGCCATCCATGTC
>NW_010964982.1:236525-239399 GCF_000463585.1 Tarenaya hassleriana
TTTGGAACGAATCTGCTAGGATTAGTGAAGAAAAGGGTAACTCAAGAGACGAGATCCAATCCCGGGACAATAGAAATCGAAGAGAACAGGTTCTCTAGGGTTCTAGGATGTTTCTCTGAGTTTTAGGTCGGCTCTCTTTTTTAGTTTTGACGAAAATCCCAAAACTAAATAAGATTAGAAAACCCTAAAATTCGAATTTTGGAAATATTCCGGATCCCGGTCCGCCGGACCAGGAGCTTGGTCCGGCAGACCAAGCTTAGTCCGAAGCCCACAGACCGGCTGGCCTGAAGGCTTGGTCCGGCGGACCAGGTGTGGTCAGCTCCGGACCAAGACCATTCTTGGTCAGTTCGGTCCGACCTGCCCGCCGGGATCCGGAATATTTCCAAAATTCGAATTTTAGGGTTTTCTAATCTTATTTAAGTTTAGGGTTTCGTCTAAACTTAATGAGAGCCGACCTAAAACTCAGAAAAACACCCTAGAACCCTAGAGAAGCTGTTCTCTTGGATTTCTTTTGTCCCGGGATTGGATCTCGTCTCTTGAGTTACCCTTTTCTTCACTAATCCTAGCAGATTCGTTCCAAACTGTTTGGAATCCTTCCCGTCGGTGTGGATACGTGTAGAGGAGCTGTACTTTCAGCTCTTGGTGATTTAGAACAGGCCCCGGATCGAAACAAACTTCAAGTCTCATCGAGAACGAGGTAAGTAACGATTCCCTCGGTGATATACAAGATCTTCTTATTTTATGGTAAAGGTTACCATATTAATGGCCTTTATGTTTTGGATGACGAACCGTCTAGATACAGGTCAATCTATAACGTTTGTGCCAAACGGTTTAAGCCGAACGACTTAAACCCGACCTTCCTCTGGCATTGTCGTCTAGGCCATATAAACGAGAAGCGTATTCAGAAGCTTCATTCTGAAGGTCTTCTGGATTCATTTGACTTTGAGTCTCTTGAATCTTGCGATTCTTGTTTGATGGGCAAGATGACGAAGCATCCTTTCAAGGGGAAAAGGACAGAGAGCGACAGAGTTATTGGACCTAATTCGCATATTTGTGGAAATATGCAAGGGTTGCGAGGAAGTAGATAATTGGCAAAAGGAGAAGTAGATCTCCGCGTTGGGAATGAAGCAAAGGTTGCTGCATTAGCCATCGGGACTTACGATCTGACTTTACCTTCTGGACTTGTATTGGAGTTTCATGATTGTTATTTTGTTCATGCTATAAGTAAGAACATTATATCGATTTCATGCTTAGACTCGGATGGTTTTAGATTTGTTATTGAGTACAAATGTCTGTCCATTTATAAAGGTGACTTATTTTATGGTAAATGTTACCATATTAATGGCCTTTTGATCTTCCAGGTAGAGTCTACAATTTCTGTTCCAATGCCCAACGGCATGACAGAAATAACACTCTTCCTTTTTGGACTTAGGCTTAGGTTCTAGGACAACGCTTGTCACTTTCCACTTGCCCTTGCTCTTGGAACGCTTCCTTTTGCTGGAACTCTTTCCAACAACTACCATTTCACTCTTACCATGGCTTTCAGCTCTCTTTTTGGAATGATGCATTCTACTGATCAACAATCAAAGAATCGTCCATGTCCTCTAATCGCTTACGCAATTCCGAGGTCACGTTTCCAAACATCAAGCTAGACTTGTCCAGATCATCATCCACATGCTTCCAATAAGCATCAATGATCGATCTAGAAGCCATGGTTAGAGTCTTATCCTTCATAAGGATAGATCGCATCGTCAACTTCGGTACAATACCGGTTAACGCTATGTCCTACAGAAAAAGACAAAACAGAACGAAAACACATCTACATGCAGATTCTATCAATGATCTACTACCAGCTAGTCCATCATCAATCAGTGTCAATCTATCTATGATCCACTACCAGCTAGTCCATCATCAAATAATGACAACATAGATGCAAAGATGAGCTATATTCCCATAAAGAAAAATAACCCTACAATAAATTTCTATATGGGACTAAGATCCGTATATCACATAAGAACAAGTTTTTACACTCAACCTTATGCTATTTAGGTAGACATCTAATGTCAATCATATCCAATATGACTCTTAGATCCTTTATGAGACTATGATATCAAATATCATTGCATACTCGTCTCATCTGTACCATTAAGTTACAAGTCAAAACTTGACAACTCAATCCAAGATAAACCATATTCAAGCTGTAGGAACCACGATTTCCTACCCTGCCTCACAAAGATAATCCGACACGCTCAGCTTTGGCATGACCCGTGTTACAGACGATCGATGCCTTGACAGACGCTCTAGTAATGGGAGGTACACACTTAGCATTACATAAACAAGGGATTTTCGAAACCACACTTAGATCAAACATCTACTTTCAAGCTATGAGAACCACCATTTCTCCATCTTGCCTCACCAAGATAATACGACACACCCAGCTTTGGCATGACCCATGACACGTACGATCGAGGCCTTGAAAAGTGCTTTACTTATAGAGCTTCTAGATCTAACCGGTTTCTGTGCAACGATTGTACATATCAAGGATCAACAATTATTCCTTGATCAGATGTATTACATAATCTGAATAGACCATCCATTCGATTATGTAATCCCAATCTCAAAGCTCCCACTCAATCAAGCATATCCAATATCTCGATTAAGTTACATACATTCATTCACTATGGACCATCCATAAGAACTAATCATGTCTATTTGAGTCACAGTTGATCAGATTAAGCAACGATTGCATAATCAGACTTTGAAAACGAAAAATTTCGGAATCTGGACCTCGGACTGTCCGTTCTAGACATAGAACGGACGTTCCATGCTCCGCAGAACGAGTGGACCGACTTCAGAAGTCAGAACGGACGTTCC
>NW_010964982.1:240658-243546 GCF_000463585.1 Tarenaya hassleriana
CGGACCGAGCTGGTCCGGAGCTGACCAAGTTTGGTCAGCCCCGGACCAAGCTCAGATTTTTCTCAAAATGGACAATTCGGCGGACCAGAGAAGCTGACCAAGGTCAGTCCGGCGGACCAGATTCTGGTCAGCTCCGGACTGGACCTTAGACACTTCTCAAGTCCGAAATTTTGTCCTCTTCCTCGTGATTAATCTCAAGCTATTACCGCCCATTAGTAGAGCAACTGTCAAGGCCTCGATCGTCATGGTTACGGGTCATGCCCTAGCTGAGCGTGCCTGATTATCTTGGTGAGGCAGTATGGAGAAATCGTGATTCTCATAGCTTGAATATGGTTGAGTTTGAATTGGGTTATCAAGTCGGACTTGGACCTGATGGTAAGGATGGGATGAGGAACATGCAGTGATAGCGTATCACTATCCCATACTCATCTAGGAATCACATAGGATGTGATTGGCAATGTGTTGTCTACCTAAATAGCATGTTTTTGAGCGTCATGCCCTAGCTGATTCAAAAGCATGTGAAATATGGATCCTAGCTCACTTAGAAACTCATTGAGGGTGTTTTTCTTAGTGGGAGCCTGTCATATTGCATCTATTGTCTGTGTTAGTATGTGTACTAAGCGGCTTGCATATTTTCTGTCTGTTTGTCTGTCTTTTTCTGTAGAACATATCTGTTGCAGGAATCTGTTTTATCTCGCCATGCGATCTATCCTTATGAAGGATAAGCCTCTGACCACGGCTTCTAGATCGATCATTGATGCTTATTGGAAGCATGAGGATGATGATCTGGACGTGTCCAGCTTGATGCTTGGAAAGATGTCTTCGGAATTGCGTAAGCAATTAGAGGACATGGACAATTCTTTGATAGTTGATCAGTTGAATGTGTCATTCCAAGAGAAAGCTGGGAGCCGAGGGAAGAATGATATGGTAGTTGTTGGAAAGGGTTCCACCAAAAGGAAACGTTCCAAGGGCAAGGGCAAGAGGAAAGTGGCAAGCGTTGTCATTGAACCTAAGCCTGAGTCCAAGAAGGAAGAGTGTTGTTTCTGTCATGCCATCGGGCATTGGTATAGAAATTGCAGACTCTACCTGGAAGATCAGAGGAAGAAGAAGCTTACAGAAGCTTCGACTTCTGGTATCTTCGTTATAGAGGCGAACTTGTTTACTTCTACATCATGGGTATTAGATACCGTTCACTCGGTTCTTCGACTATTTGTGGTTCTCGAACTTCTTCGAGATCTATTCTACTCCCACTGACTCTCTTGGAGACGAACTCTCTCTCCAAGAAAGATCCATTCCGAGCAACAAACACTTTGTTCTCAGATGGGTTGGAGAACCAGTACCCTTTAGTTTCCTTAGGGTAACCCACAAATATGCATTTATCAGACTTGGCGGATAGCTTATCAGAAGCCAGACGTTTCACATAAACGTCGCATCCCCAAATCTTCATAAACGCTAACCTGGGACGCTTCCCAGTCCATATCTCATATGGCGTCTTCTGAACTGACTTTGTTGGACAGTTGTTCAGTATAAGCGCAGCCGTTTCCAGAGCGTAGCCCCAGAAGGATTTAGGAAGATCGACCTGACTCATCATAGACCGTACCATATCTAATAAGGTTCGGTTCCTCCTCTCGGACACACCATTCCACTGTGGCGTTCCAGGTGGAGTTAACTGTGAGACAATCCCACAATCTGCCAGATAGTCAGTGAACTCTTGGCTCATATACTCGCCACCTCGATCATAGAGCACATCCGGTATCTAATACCCATGATCTACTTCTCCCTTCACCAATTGTCTACTTCCTCGAAGTCCTTGCTCATTTCCACAAATGTGTGAGGCACATCCGGTATCTAATACCCATGATGTAGAAGTAAACAAGTTCGCCTCTATAACGAAGATACCAGAAGTCGAAGCTTCTGTAAGCTTCTTCTTCCTCTGATCTTCCAGGTAGAGTCTGCAATTTCTATACCAATGCCCGATGGCATGACAGAAATAACACTCTTCCTTCTTGGACTCAGGCTTAGGTTCAATGACAACGCTTGCCACTTTCCTCTTGCCCTTGCCCTTGGAACGTTTCCTTTTGGTGGAACCCTTTCCAACAACTACCATATCATTCTTCCCTCGGCTCCCAGATTTCTCTTGGAATGACACATTCAACTGATCAAACATCAATGAATTGTCCATGTCATCTAATTGCTCACGCAATTCCGAAGACATCTTTCCAAGCATCAAGCTGGACACGTCCAGATCATCATCCTCATGCTTCCAATAAGCATCAATGATCGATCTAGAAGCCGTGGTCAGAGGCTTATCCTTCATAAGGATAGATCGCATGGTGAGATAAAACAGATTCCTACAACAGATATGTTCTACACAAAAAGACAGACAAACAGACATAAAATATGCAAGTCACTTAGTACACTTACTAACACAGATAATAGATGCAATATGACAGGCTCCCACTAAGAAAAACACCCTCAATGAGTTTCTAAGTGAGCTAGGATCCATATTTCACATGCTTTTGAGTCAGCTAGGGCATGACGCTCAAAAACATGCTATTTAGGTAGACAACACATTGTCAATCACATCATATGTGATTCCTAGATGTGTATGGGATACTGATACGCTATCACTGCATGTTCCTCATCCCATCCTTACCATCAGGTCCAAGTCCGACTTGATAACCCAATTCAAGCTCAACCATATTCGAGCTATGAGAATCACGATTTCTCCATACTGCCTCACCAAGATAATCAGGCACGCTCAGCTAGGGCATGAACCCGTAACCATGACGATCGAGGCCTTGACAGTTGCTCTACTAATGGGCGGTAATAGCTTGAGATTAATCATGAGGAAGAGGACAAAATTTCAGACTTGAGAAGTGTCTGAG
>NW_010964982.1:244583-250654 GCF_000463585.1 Tarenaya hassleriana
ATCGTGTATATCACCGAGAAAATCGTTACTTACCTCGTTTTCGATGAGACTTGAAGTTTATTTCGATCCGGGGCCTGTTCTAAATCACCAAGAGCTGAAAGTACAGCTCCTCTACACGTATCCACACCGACGGGAAGGATTCCAAACGATTTGGAACGAATCTGCTAGGATTAGTGAAGAAAAGGGTAACTCAAGAGACGAGATCCAATCCCGGGACAATAGAAATCGAAGAGAACAGGTTCTCTAGGGTTCTAGGATGTTTCTCTGAGTTTTTGGGTCGGCTCTCTTTTAGTTTGGACGAAAATCCCAAACTTAAATAAGATTAGAAAACCCTAAAACGAATTTTTGGAAATATTCCGAATCCCGGTCCGCCGGACCAGGAGCTTGGTTCGGCGGACCAAGCTTAGTCCGAGGCCCACGGACCGGCTGACCTGAAGGCTTGGTCCGGCGGACCACGTGTGGTCAGCTCCGGACCAAGACCCTTCTTGGTCAGCTCGGTCCGACTTGCCATATCTCGGTCCGCCTGTCCCAGAATCTGGTCAGCGGCTGACCAACTCTTGGTCAGCCGGACCAGGTCTGGACAGATGACCGTGGATCGAGCTTCCGGACCTCCCGGACCAACGCACTGAAAACTCCTTTTCATGCTCGTTTCGGTCAAATCTCGTTTTCATTCTTCGTATTCTTCACGTATAAGTCCAGGCATCAGTTCCTTCGAGTTGTTTCTGCAACTCAGCCGACATAGATCCGAGCATCAGACAGGTCACGTCCAGGTTGTCATTGATGTGCTTATGGTAAGCATCTCTGACAGCCCTGGGCGCATTGGCCGCTGGTTCATCCTCTGGAACGGCTTCTTCCAGCACGTAGAGCTTCCGCTCATGCCTGAGAACCATTCTCAGGTTGCGGTACCAGTCGAGAAAGTTTCCACCAGTGAGTCTCTCCCGATCCAGGATGGATCGCATGGAGAGATTAGCCAGATTACCTGCAGCAGTCATATTCTACAGAAAAAGACAAAACAAAAGACATAAAACATGCAAGTCGCTTAGTACACATGCTAACACAGATAATAGATGCAATATGACAGGCTCCCACTAAGAAAAACACCCTCAATGAGTTTCTAAGTGAGCTAGGATCCATATTTCACATGCTTTTGAGTCAGCTAGGGCATGACGCTCAAAAACATGCTATTTAGGTAGACAACACATTGTCAATCACATCCTATGTGATTCCTAGATGAGTATGGGATAGTGATACGCTATCATTGCATGTTCCTCATCCCATCCTTACCATCAGGTCCAAGTCCGACTTGATAACCCAATTCAAGCTCAACCATATTCGAGCTATGAGAATCACGATTTCTCCATACTGCCGCCTCACCAAGATAATCAGGCACGCTCAGCTAGGGCATGACCCGTAACTATGACGATCGAGGCCTTGACAGTTGCTCTACTAATGGGCGGTAATAGCTTGAGATTTCATGAGGTATATGTGACTTGGACACAATGAAATCTTGACTGAATTCAAGTCAGTTCAATCAAGTTGTTCCGATCATGTCGGTAGAATCAGAATCTCGGCTTGAAACGATGCAACAATTGCATCTAACAAAATCTAACGAACTGACTCGGTCCGAGTCAATACTTGACCCGGTCCGAGTCAGAAGCCGAAATCTCCCGAAATCAGTCCGAACAAAAAACGTGACGAACTAGACAACCTTCTGTACTGACTCGGTCCGAGTCAACACTTGACTCGGTCCGAGTCATAAGCTTCTAAGGTCAAGTCAATTCAATTTTGATTCGTTCTGACTCTCTCGAGTCAACACTTGACTCTGCCCGAGTCAAAACTCTGATTTGTCGTTCTGACTCTGTCGTTCTGACTCGGTCGAGTCAAAACTCTGACTCTGTCCGAGTCAAAACTCTGAGTTTCTCTCGTTATGACTCTGTCGAGTCAAAACTCTGACTCTGTCCGAGTCAAAACTCTGGGAGACACTTTCAGGCCACGAAATCTAAGTTTTCACCCTAATTTGATGCGCATCAAGCCGTCTTCGACCCTAAACTCATCCATGCATCAAATAACAATCATAACATCATTAAATATGCATAGATCAAGCCTATCATGCAATTTTAACCATTAAAATTCATATAGGCATGCGACAAGCACGGCGATATTCAGGTAACCAGGCTCTGATACCACTGTTGGGTTTCGTACGGGTTCCTAACATGCGATCATATCGATCTGGGGTTTGGTTTACTAGGTTTCATGCAGCGGAAGGATAATCTAAACCTAGTCAAACGTCACACGCAACCAAACTCATCCGTAAAACCCCGTATAATCGTGTATATCACCGTGGGAATCGAACACTTATCTCTTTCTTGAAGAAACGGAAGTAGGAGTCGATCTGGGGCCTGTTTGATCACCTAGGACTGAAGTTACAGTCCCTCTACACGTATCCACACCGACGGAAAGGATTCCAAACGCTTTTGGAATCGATCTGCTAGGATCTGTGAAGTATATGAAGTGGGATCTAATCCCGGGAGCTAGAACTATTAAAGAAACGATTTCTTCTGAGTTTTTGCTCTGTCTTAGGTTCTGTAAGTGAGTCATTCACTTAGGACGGCGTCCAACACCTCCTTATAAGTTAGAAACCCTAATCCTTGTGAAAAGAGACTTTTTCCGAGTATTGACTCGGTCCGAGTCAGAACATCAGCCAAGCCCAAAACACTTTTTGGGCTTCGACTCGTATGGAACTGACTCGGTCCGAGTCAAATACTGACTCAGTCCGAGTCAGAAGGCTGAATTCATCCCGACACTCTGATTTGATCAGAAAAACTGTTTGTTCGACCAAATCCAAGTCTTTCTTTCTGATACTTCACATATAAGTCCATCCCTAATGGTGTGTGACCCTGTAGGCTTATTAGCAGTGGCAGCAGTCTCGAGAACCATTCCCGATCTACAAGTCATGGTTAGCCTCTAGCAAGACGCCATGACTACCCACGTGGAATTGAGTTAGATGTGATCTAACCAAGACAGTAACAGCTCGAGTTCTGATCCTTTGTCTCAGATATCATATGTTGAACAAGGGCATGGTTTGAGCCATCCTTCAAGTTCAACTGCTTTCTCGTCTTGGCAAATCAACTAATAAAATAGATGCAACTTCATCTATAACATGGCCACGCGTTTTCATAGTCCGATTTCCACGAGAGGGCTCAGCGATATCTCTCTTGTTAAGGAGGTGACAAGTCACATATTGCATGTCTACTATCTCCATATGATTCGTGAACGTATCTGATCAACGCCGTTATAATCATCCGGTTAAAGACGACGTTTGACGCAGTCAAGACACGCCACTCCTCATATCAGATACTCTAGACATCTCAGGTCTGAGGATCCAAGAACGAACCGATGTATGAGATTCAAGTCATGACTCTGTCCATGTGACAATCTCATGCGGGTCATCCAGTCACTCGTTCACAACGAGTACCCATGATTATAATATGCATCCAATGCATCGATCACACCTCATGCTAGTCTTAATTCATCATTGTTCCCACAATGATAACTGACCAGGGAGTTTAGAATCATTCTCTAATGATTCAAAGATACCGAAATATAACAAGCATGCCAATCATATAACGGGAAGAGTAATGCATTCATGAACCAATGAATCAATACAAAGTCAAAGTGTCATATCACGGATCATCCTAGAGCATCACAACCAACACCTCACACATTTGTGGAAATGTATAGGGAATAAGAAGAAGTATGATGCTAGCTAAGGGAGAAGCGGATCTACGCGTCGGAAATGGAGCAAGCACATTTGTGGAAATGTATAGGGAATAAGAAGAAGTATGATGCTAGCTAAGGGAGAAGCGGATCTACGCGTCGGAAATGGAGCAAGAGTTGCTGCATTGTGTGTTGGCGTTTATGATTTGCATCTGCCCTCTGGACTTGTTTTAGAACTTAGTAATTGTTACTATGTGCCTGCGATTAGCAGAAACATTATTTCTATTTCATGTCTGGGTTTGGATGGTTTTCGATTTGTTATTGAGAACTCGAGTTTGATGATTTATCGAGACGATGTTTACTATGGTAATGGTTATCTAGTGAATGGTTTATACGTCTTGAATGATCAGCCTTCGAACTCGACGTGATCCATCTATAACGTGAGTACTAAACGGATTAAGCCGAATGACTTAAACCCGACCTTCCTCTTGCATTGTCGTCTAGGCCATATAAACGAGAAACCCATACAGAAGCTTCATTCTGAAGGTCTTCTGGATTCATTTGACTTTGAGTCTCTTGAATCTTGCGAGTCTTGTTTGATGGACAAGATGACAAAGCATCCTTTCAAGGGGAAAGGACAGAGAGCGACAGAGTTATTGGATCTGATACATAGTGATGTATGCGGACCAATGAGCTGTCCAGCTAGAGGAGGTTATCTGTATTTCGTTACGTTCACTAATGATTTCAGTCGATACGGTTATGTCTATTTGATGAGACATAAGTCTGAAACACTTGAAATGTTCAAGGCTTTCAGAAACGAAGTATAGAACTAGCTTGGCAAGACGATCAAGACACTACGATCAGATCGTGGTGGCGACATGAGCCAAGAGTTCACTGACTATCTGGTTGATTGTGGTATTGTATCAAAATTAACTCCTCCTAGAATGCCACAGTGGAATGGCGTGTCTGAACAGAGGAATCGAACACTTTAGACATGGTTCAGTCGATGATGAGTCAGACAGATCTTCCGAAGTCCTTTTGGGGCTACGCTTTAGAGACCGCTGCATACCTGCTGAAGGATGATGTCGAGTTCGAAGGCTGATCGGAAGCGTCCCGCGTTGTCGTTTGTCAGAATTTGGGGTTGCGACGCTTACGTGAAGCGTCAGATGACTGATAAGTTATCCTCCAAATCTGATAAGTGTTTATTTGTAGGCTACCCTAAGGAAACTAAGGGTTACTACTATATTCCGGCAGAGAACAAGGTGTTCATTGCCAGGAATGCGACTTTTATGGAGCGAGAGTTCGTCTCCAAAAGAGTCAGTGGGAGTAGGATCGAACTTGAGAAGTTCGAGAGCAGCAAGTAGACGCTGAGCCGAGTGAACAAGTTGAAGAAGTTCAACTTGTTTCACTGCCGGTTGTGACTCAACCTTCAACGAGTGAACCTCGGAGATCAGGCAGGATTCGCCAAGAGCCTGTGAGATACGGATTTCTCGTGACTGGGAATGAGGAGCTCATGTTATTGGAACATAATGAGCCTACCACATACCCAGAGGATATGGCGAATCCGGATTCTGAAAAATGGCGCGAGGCTATGAAGTCCGAGATGCAATCCGTGTCAGACAATCAAGTATGGAGTCTGGTTGATGCATCTGAAGGGATAAAACCCATCAGATGCAAGTGGATCTTCAGGAAGAAGGCCGACATGGATGGCAATGTGCACACGTATAAGGCACGACTTGTGGCGAAAGGATTCCGTCAAATTCATGGTATTGACTATGATGAGACCTTTTCGCCCGTAGTTATGCTGAAGTCCATCAGGATCCTACTTGCCATAGCCGCATATTACGACTATGAGATATGGCAAATGGATGTCAAGACCGCGTTCCTTAACGGGAACTTGACCAGGATGTGTACATGACACAACCCGAAGGTTTTGTCGATCCGAGGAACCCGAGGATGGTGTGCAAGCTTCAGAGGTCCATTTATGGACTGAAGGCTTCGAGGAGCTGGAACCTTCGCTTTGATGAGACAATCAAAAGGTTTGGTTTCTCACAGAACGAAGACGAGCCATGTGTTTACAAGAAGGCTAGTGGGAGCATAGTTGTATTTCTAGTGCTGTACGTGGATGACATTCTCCTTATAGAGAATGACGTTCCTACCCTGCAAGACGTTAAGTCTTGGCTAGGAACGCAGTTTTTTATGAAGGACCTAGGAGAAGCGGCCTATATTCTAGGCATAAAGATCTATAGAGATAGATCGAGGTGTCTTCTAGGATTGTGTTAGAGTACTTACATCGATAAGGTCTTGAAACGGTTCAAGATGCAAGATTCCAAGAAAGGAACCTTACCGATGAG
>NW_010964982.1:250745-250979 GCF_000463585.1 Tarenaya hassleriana
GATGTATCCTACGCGTTGAGCATTACGAGTAGATACCAGTCAGATCCAGGTGAGTCGCACTGGATCGCCGTCAAGAACATCCCGAAGTACTTGAGAAGGACTAAGGATGTGTTCTTGGTATACGGAGGGTTGGAAGACGAGCTCGCTGTAAGAGGTTACACTGATGCTAGTTTCTAGTCAGACCCGGATGACTACAGATCGCAGTCTGGCTATGTTTTCTGCTTGAACGGAGGC
>NW_010964982.1:251267-253861 GCF_000463585.1 Tarenaya hassleriana
TCTGACTGGAAACTACCATCGGTGTAACCTCTTACAGCGAGCTCGTCTTCCGACCCACCGTATACCAAGAATACATCCTTAGTCCTTCTCAAGTGTTGGTTTAGTGCTCTATGATGTACTGTTTGCGAGCTTTTCTTATGATACATTTGATGTATTGACACTTTCTATGAGTTTATGGTTTAGTGTTTGATTCATTACGTATTATGCATACTTGATATGTTATGGAATCCATGTATTGTTATGAACAATACTAAACTCCCTAGTCATGTATCATTGTGGGAATAATGATATAACAAGACTAGTATAATGTGTGATTGATGATCATATAGATGATCATAGGTATTGGATACGATCACAGTCATAGGTATTCGTTGGAGAACGGAATACTGGAATTACCCGCATGAGATTGTCACATGGACTAGCGTCATGACTTGAATCTCATATGGTGGTTCCATGATTGGATCCTAAGACCTGAGATATCTACGGAATCCAACATGAGGAGTTGTGTGCTTTGAATACGTCAAACGTCCTGCATAACAGGAGGACTATAAAGGCGTATATCAGGTACGAAACGAATCATGTGCTGGATTGTAGATATATATATCACAGCAAACAACGCTTGAATAATCTCAAGCGACTGTGTTGGGAATGAATACTACAACGCAATTATCCCAGCAGCAAATCGATGAACTATATGTCAAGGTAATTAGTTGGTTTATTTTTTATTTCTTATAATGTTTTATTTTTTAGTTATAAATAAATAACATACTAATTGAGATATTTGAATTCAGACCGTAAAACCGAACAAATACGGTCGTATATATGGACTTGGGTCGCTCAAACAAGGCATCGTCAACACCGCTGCCGGGGAAAGAGGAGCACCAGTTGTTCAGGAGATTGTCACACTACAGCGACGACTCCAAGAATTAGAAGAACAGGTGCAGAACAATTTTGTATCGCGAGCTGAGTACGACGAATTAAAGCAGCGACAGAACTACCTCCAACTGCTAGTTGACCAAAACATAGGAAATGTCAACATCGGCGGTGCAGGAGGTAGCGGTGCAAATGATGATGCTCCCGACGATGGTGGTGAAGATGCGTCCGATGTTAATTTGAACGATTTTGATTTTCAATAAATTGTATTTTTATTTTTTTTTGTTTTTTATTTTTTTTTAATTTTTTTTTAAAGTTAGCAACGCAATATTTCGTTGCTAACAGCGTTGCTAATACACTTTTGCAACGCAAAAAACAGTTGCTACAAACGTTGCAAGAAACTTTGCAACGCAATGTTGCAACGCAATTTCGTTGCAAACTTAGGATTTTTATAATACGCAGAACAACCGTTGCAACGCAGTTTTCGTTGCTAAGCGTTGCTAGTAGCAACGAAAATTTTCGTTGCTAAGCGTTGCTATTAGCAACGAAAATTTTCGTTCTAAATACATTGCTACTACCAACGAAATTTCGTTGCTAATTTTACAATGCTTTAGCAACGCAAGAAATATCGTTGTAAGTAGCAACGAAAACGATGCGTTGTGCTTTCGTTGCTAGATTAGCAACGAAATATTTTGCGTTGCTAAGTCGTTGCTAGTTGCAACGATTAGCAACGATTTCTGGTTTGCAACGACGCGTTACCAACGCAAGAAATTTCGTTTCTTTTTCGTTGCAAAAGCCATTTTGCAACGAAATTACTCTGTTTACAACGAAAATTTTTCGTTGCAAAATACCAGTTTTTTTGTAGTGTAGGCCTAGACTGATCGGTCTAGGACCCGACGCTTCACCAAAATTTGATTTTGCATTTCGGGATCTGGTTTGAGCAATCTGTTGGTTGTAATGCTCTAGGATGTTCCGTGATATGACATTTTGACATTGTATTGATTCATTGATTTATGAATGCGTTACATTCCGTTATATGATTGGCATGTTTGTTATATTTCGGTATCCTTGAATCATTATAGAATGATTCTAAACACCCTGGTCAGTTATCATTGTGGGAACAATGATGAATTAAGACTAGCATGAGGTGTGATCGATGCATTGGATGCATTTCACAATCATGGGTACTCGTTGTGAACGAGTGACGGGTTGACCCGCATGAGATTGTCACATGGACAGAGTCATGAATTGAATCTCATACAGCGGTTCGTTCTTGAATCCTCAGACCTGAGATGTCTAGAGTATCTGATATGAGGAGTGGCGTGTCTTGACTGCGTCAAACGTCGTCTTTAACCGGATGATTATAACGGCGTTGATCAGATACGTTCACGAATCATATGGAGATAATAGACATGCAATATGGGACTTATCACCTCCTCAATAGGAGAGATATCGCTGGGCCCTCTCGTGAAAGTCGGACTATGAAAATGCGTGGCCACGCTATAGATGAAGTTGCATCTATTTTACTAGTCGATTTACCAAGACGAGAAAGCGGTTGAACTTGAAGGGTGGCTCAAACCATGCCCTTGTTCAACATATGATATCAGGAGATAAAGGATCAGAACTCGAGCTGTTATTGCCTTGGTTAGATCACCTCTAACTCAATTCAACGTGGGTGGTCATGGCGTCTTGCTAGAGGCTAACCATGACTTGTAGATCAG
>NW_010964982.1:254501-254704 GCF_000463585.1 Tarenaya hassleriana
AGGTTTAGATTATCCTTCCGCTGCATGAAACCTAGTAAACCAAACCCTAGATCGATATGATCGCATGCTAGGAATCCGTAGCGAAACCCAACACAATCATTGCTTAAAACCGATCAACTGTGATTCAGAATAACATGATTCCCTCTTATGGATGGTCCATAGTGAATGAATGCATGTAACTTAATCAAGATATTAGATATGTT
>NW_010964982.1:254840-255134 GCF_000463585.1 Tarenaya hassleriana
ATCTTGGTGAGGCAAGATGGAGAAATGGTGGTTCTCATAGCTTGAAAGTAGATGCTTGATTTAAGTGTGGTTTCGAAAATCCCTTATTTATGTAATGCTAAGCATGTACCTCCCATTACTATAGCGCCTTTCAAGGCATCGATCGTCTGTAACACGGGTCATGCCAAAGCTGAGCGTGCCGGATTATCTTTGTGAGGCAGGGTGGGAAATCGTGGTTCCCACAGCTTGAATATGGTTTACCTTAGGTTAAGTTATCAAGTTTTTACTTGAGACTTAACGGTACAGATGAGACGA
>NW_010964983.1:0-2127 GCF_000463585.1 Tarenaya hassleriana
ATGATCTGAAAATCGATCCAAATTACTAAGCATCGTCCGGTAGATGATCTGTAACTGAGAAATCAACTCGAATTCTAGCCATCGCCAAATGGTCAACAATTTGAGCCAAATAATCAGACATTCCCGATGAGTTGGTCGATTGTTGACTGATCATATTATTAGCTTCATAATTTCTATAAAATATGTCAAAATAAATCTTTCTTTATATCATTAGAAAGATTTTTCTAAAAGCTTTTTCTAATAGCTACGCATAGACACTATAATCGCATAGATCTAATATATGAACAAAACGTTATGAGCATATTGAGACAACACATGGACCGAATCCCTACATATCGATAAAAATCGGTGTATATCTCTCGGTGGATAATCCGATGATCTGAAAATCGATCCAAATTACTAAGTATCGTCCGGTAGATGATCTGTAACTCAGAAGTCAACTCGAATTCTAGCCATCGCCAAATGGTCAACAATTTAAGCCAAATAACCATCCATGCCTGATGAGTTGGTTGATTGTTGACTGATCATATTATTAACTTCATGACTTCCACAAAACGTGTACAAAAAATGGATTCTTGGTACCATTAAAAAGTCTTTTCTAATAGCTACGCGTAGACACTATAATCGCGCAGATCTAATATATGAGCAAAAATTTATGAGTATATTTAGACAACACATTGACGGAATCTCTACATATCGATAAAAATCAGTATACTCTCCCGGTGGATAATCCGATGATCTGAAATTCGACCCAAACTACTATGCATCATCTTGTAGATGATATGATAAGCTAAAAGTCAACTCGAATTGCTAGCCATCACCATATAGTCAACAATTCGAGGCAAATAACCAGCCATGCCCGATGAGTTGGTCGATTGTTGATTGATAATATTATTAACTTCATAACTTCTAGAAAACATGTCAAAATAAATCTTTCTTTATATCATTAGAAAGCTTTTTCTAATATCTATGCATAAACACTATAATCGCGCAGATATATTATATGAACAAAACGTTATGAGTATATTGAGACAACACATGGACCGAATCCCTACATATCGATAAAAATCGGTATATATCTCTCGGTGGATAATCCGATAACCTCAAAATCGATCCAAATTGCTAAGGATCGTCTCGTAGATGATCTGTAACTCAGAAGTCAACTCGAATTCTAGCAATCACCAAATGGTCAACAATTTGAGCCAAATAATCATCCATGCCCGATGAGCTCGATGATTGTTGACTGATCATATTGTTAACTTCATAATTTCCATAAAACATGTCAAAATAAATCTTTCTTTATATCATTAGAAAGCTTTTTCTAAAAGTTTTTTCTAATAGCTACGCATAGACATTATAATCGCGCAGATCTAATATATGAGCAAAACGTTATGAGCATATTGAGACAATACATGGACCGAATCGCCACATATCGATAAAAATCGATATATATATCTCTCGGTGGATAATCCGATAATCTGAAAATCGATCCAAATTACTAAGCATCGTCCGGTAGATGATCTGTAACTCAGAAGTCAACTTGAATTCTAGCCATCGCCAAATGGTCAAAAATTTGAGCCATATAACGATCCATGCCGGATGAGTTGGTCGATTGTTGACTGATCATATTATTAACTTCATAACTTCTACAAAACGTGTCCAAAAAATTCTTTCTTGATACCATTAGAAAGCCTTTTCTAATAACTACGCATAGACTCCATAATCGCGCAGATCTAATACATGAGCATATTTAGACAATATTGACGGAATCCCTACATATCGATAAAAATCGGTATATATCTCTCGGTGGATAATCCGATGATCTGAAAATCGACCCAAACTACTATGCGTCATCCGGTACATGATTTGATAAGTTAGAAGTCAACTCGAATTGCTAGCCATCACCATATGGTCAACAATTCGAGGCAAATAACCAACCATGTCCGATGAGTTGGTCGATTGTTGACTGATAATATTATTAACTTCATAACTTCCAGAAAACATGTCAAAATAAATCTTTCTTTATATCATTAGAAAGCTTTATCTAATATCTATGCATAGACAACATAATCGCGCAGATCTAATATATGAGCAAAATGTTATGAGCATATTGAGACAACACATGGA
>NW_010964984.1:0-945 GCF_000463585.1 Tarenaya hassleriana
TAAACATGTTTTGAAGGCACCAAAACACGTTTAGAATGCATCCAAACACATTTAGAGCATCGAAACATGTTTAGAGTGCGTCAAAACATACTTATAGTACATCCAAACATGTTTAGAGAGCATCCAAATATTTTTAGAGTGCATATGTTTAGAGTTCGTCGAAACATATTTAGAGTGCATCGAAACATGTTTAGAGTTCGTCTAAACATGTTTGGAGTGCACCAAAACACGTTTAGAGTGCGTCCAAACACTTTTAGAGTGCATCCAAACATGTGTAGAGTGCATCGAATTTTTTTTAGAGTGCGTCAAAACATGTTTAGAATGCGTCGAAACATGTTTTGAGTGCAACAAAAGATGTTTAGAGTGCGTCGAAACATATTTAGAGTGCGTTGAAACATGTTTAGAGTTCGTCTAAACATGTTTTGAGGGCACCAAAACACGTTTAGAATGCATCCAAACACATTTAGAAGGCATCCAAACATGTTTAGAGTGCGTCAAAACATACTTATAAAGCATCCAAACATTTTTAGAGAGCATCCAAACATTTTTAGAGTGCGTCGAAACATGTTTAGAGTGCATCCAAACAGACTTAGAGTGCATCAAAAGATGTTTAGAGTTCGTCGAAACATATTTAGAGTGCATCGAAACATGTTTCGAGTTCTTCTAAACATGTTTTGAGGGCACCAAAACACGTTTAGAGTGCATCCAAACACACTTAGAGTGCATCAAAAGATGTTTAGAGTTCGTCGAAACATATTTAGAGTGCGTCGAAACATTTTTAGAGTGCGTCGAAACATGTTTAGAGTGCATCCAAACAGACTTAGAGTGCATCAAAAGATGTTTAGAGTTCGTCGAAACATATTTAGAGTGCGTCGAAACATGTTTCGAGTTCTTCTAAACATGTTTTGAGGGCACCAAAACATGTTTAGAGTGCATCTAAACACA
>NW_010964985.1:0-2119 GCF_000463585.1 Tarenaya hassleriana
AAGAGAGACCGAGTTCCTGGGAGTGGATGCTTTGGTGCCACCAGTCGCTCAGTAGGAGACTGAACTCTCCGTCGTAACGCAACGCGTCCTTCTCTCCTTCCGCCACGTCGACGATCAAGGATCCGTACAGCCCAGCCGATCTCTGCATCCCGTAGTGCCCATGGTAGAAATATGTTCCCGCCTGCACCGTATCATTCCCAACAACACGACGTCGTTTCTTTTATTATTGTGAAAAAAATAAATAAAAAGTAAAGGGAAAAGGAGGACCTTGTCAACGGCGAATCTGTAAGTAAACGTCTCGCCGGGGCCGATGGCGCATTGCGTAAGGCCTGCTGCTCCGTCTGCCCACGGACTTCCGTACTGTCCCGTCATAATTTAAAATTAACCAAAAAAAATAAAATAAAATTGTTGTAATTTACGTTTTTCATTACAAAGGGACTGCATGCCATGACACAACTCTGCATGTGCGACCGTTGGACCCAACTCTTTTTTCAAACACGTATGAAAACCAAACGAATCTTTCGGATTTCAACTACACCACCTTCTACAAACTCTTGTGATTTTTTTATAGATCACGATTTGTCATTTAATTAGAAACCGATATCTTTAATTCTTACATTTATACCAATTTGTTCGTTCTGTATCTAAATCAAAACACTAAGTGGTAAATGGTTAGGTGTATCAATTTTGGTCTGAAATCCGAAGCCTAACCTTATATGATCCTAAAAATAGCCGAGATATTTAGGTTCGAAAATTTATGAATTCTGTTCGGATTTAGATCGGATTGAAAGACCAATTTTTTTTTCCAGATAAATAAATAAAAACAAAATTGAAAGAGCAAATTTAACGGGTCGACCAATCCGAAACTACGCCCGGAGTATATAGTTTCGGGTTTCGAATCCCTAATCTTTTCGTTGGACCATTCATGTTAAAAAAATCATTGATTTTAAAACCATACGTTTTTATGAATCCACGAGTACTAAAGAGTTTGATTCTTCATTTACATAGTGTACATAAATATATATATATATATATATATATATATATATAGATATCTTCGAAAAAAAATATGATTTCAAAACACATCTTTGGGGATATAAACGTAAGTGAATAGTCTGATTCTTTCTCTACGAATATTTTTTAGTTACATATTTTTGTAATATATATGCATATATATAGAAAACGCAAATTCATTATTCTACAATTCGTATGACTTGGATTTTTTGGTATGACCACTCCCGACACAAAATCATAGTTTACATGAAAACGGTACAGGAATATATATGTGTGTGTATATGTATATATACCTGACGGATGCCATGCCAGTGAATGACAACGCCTTCGGTGCTGAGTTTGTTAGTGAGATGGACGACGACCGTGTCGCCGGCACGTGCTCGGATGGTGGGGCCGGGAAACTGGCCGTTGATGGCCATCACGGTTCCTTCTTTACAGTCCGGCCACCAAAACTTGTACTCCACTTCCCAATTGTACTCCTTTACTCCTCCGCCGGAAACTGCCCCAACCACCGCAGCCGCCGCCGTCAGCCACCACAGAACCATCGCCATGGCTCCCATTCCTCTTGGGTTGATATTTTCTGTATATGGCGATATGTTTATATATATATATATATATATATGTGGGAGGGAGGCAGTGACACGAGAGAGAGAGAGATGGGGAAAGTGGTTGGTCCTATATATGTTCACATGTGTGTATATCTCTGACATGTGTACCAAGTACCAACAATCAAGATTTGATTGAATTTGAAAATTTTAAATTTAAAAATATTATAATGTCTTTGTATTTCTAGGATCCCATTTTTTTAAAGATAAAACTCTTAAAAAACCTCTAACTTGCAAAAATATATATAAATAAACCTTCAACTTGAAAAATTATCATTCAATTTTCGAATTTGTAATTTGTCACTAAATAAAATCTCGAACTTGTAAATTATTACTCTAATAAACCTTTGACCGGTTTGACCACAATTTCAGATGATCAGAAATCCACGTATTGACGGATTGCTGATGTCACCTTATACACGTTATCAATTTTAATTTGAAAAATGACATCAGCAATCCGTCAATATGTGGATTTCCGATCGTTTGAAATTGTGGTCAAA
>NW_010964986.1:0-1005 GCF_000463585.1 Tarenaya hassleriana
TTCTAACTTATCAGAACATCTATCGGACTATGCTTAGTAATTTAGATCGATTTTCAGATCATCGGATTATCCACCGAGAGATATATACCGATTTTTATCGATATATAGGTATTCGGTCCATGTGTTGTCTCAATATGCTCATAACATTTTGCTCATATATTACATCTACACGATTATGGTGTCTATGCATAGATATTAGAAAACGCTTTCTAATTATATAAAGAAAGATTTATTTTGACATGTTTTCTGGAAGTTAAGTTAGAAGTCAACTCGAATTGCTAACCATCGCCATATAGTCAACAATTCGAGGCAAATAATCAGCCATGCCCGATGACTTGGTAGATTATTGACTGATAATATTATTAACTTCATAACTTCCAGAAAACATGTCAAAATAAATCTTTCTTATTCGAGTTGACTTCTAACTTATCAGATCATCTAGCGGACGATACTTAGTAATTTAGATCGATTTTCAGATCATCGGATTATCCACCGAGAGATATATACCGATTTTATCGATATATAGGGATTCAGTCCATGTGTTGTCTCAATATGCTCATAAACTTTTGCTCATATATTAGATCTGCGCGATTATGGTGTCTATGCATAGATATTTGAAAAAGCTTTCTAATGATATAAAGAAAGATTTATTTTGACATGTTTTATGGAAGTTATGAAGTTAATAATATGATCAGTCAACAATCGATCAACTCATCGGGATGGCTGGTTATTTGCCTCGAATTGTTGACCATATGGCGATGGCTAGCAATTCGAGTAGATTTCTAACTTATCAGATCATCTACCGGATGATGCATAGTAGTTTGGGTCGATTTTCAGATCATCGGATTATCCACCGAGAGATATATACCGATTTTTATCGATATATAGGTATTCGGTCCATGTGTTGTCTCAATATGCTCATAAAATTTTGCTCATATATTAGATCTGCGCGATTATGGTGTCTATGCATAGATATTAAAAAAAGCTTTCTAATTATATAAAGAA
>NW_010964986.1:1639-1840 GCF_000463585.1 Tarenaya hassleriana
TAGATCTGCACGATTATGGTGTCTATGCATAGATATTTGAAAAAGCTTTCTAATGATATAAAGAAAGATTTATTTTGACATGTTTTCTAGAAGTTGTGAAGTTAATAATATTATCAATCAACAATCGACCAACTCATCGAGCATGGCAGGTTATTTGCCTCGAATTGTTGACCATATGTCGATGGCTAGCAATTCGAGTTG
>NW_010964987.1:0-1574 GCF_000463585.1 Tarenaya hassleriana
GACGGTCCGTTTTATAACGTAGAACGGACGTTCTTGACGCCTGGACCGTCCGTTCCAGACCCGCATGAGATTGTCACATGGACAGAGTCATGACTTGAATCTCATACAGCGGTTCGTTCTTGGATCCTCAGACCTGAGATGTCTAGAGTATCTGATATGAGGAGTGGCGTGTCTTGACTGCGTCAAACGTCGTCTTTAACCGGATGATTATAACGGCGTTGATCAGATACGTTCCCGAATCATATGGAGATAATAGACATGCAATATGGGATTTGTCACCTCCTCAATAGGAGAGATATCGCTGGGCCCTCTCGTGGAAGTCGGACTCTGAAAATGCGTGGCCACGCTATAGATGAAGTTGCATCTATTTTATTAGTCGATTTGCCAAGACAAGAAAGCGGTTGAACTTGAAGGGTGGCTCAAACCATGCCCTTGTTCAACATATGATATCGTGAGATAAAGGATCAGAACTCGAGCTGTTATTGCCTTGGTTAGATCACCTCTAACTCAATTCAACGTGGGTGGTCATGGCGTCTTGCTAGAGGCTAACCATGACTTGTAGATCGGGAATGGTTCTCGAGGCTGTTGCCACTGCGAATGGGCCTACAGGGTCACACACCATTAGGGATGGACTTATATGTGAAGTTTCGGAAAGGAAGACTTGGATTTTGTCGGAAAAACCGTTTTCGGATCAAATCAGAGTGTCAGGACGTTTTCAGCCTTCTGACTCGGACCGAGTCAGTATTTGACTCGACCGAGTCAGTACTAAATGGGCCGAGTCAAGAGTTGACAATGGGCTTGGGCTGATTCGTTCTGACTCGACCCAGAGCTACCCTTCAAGTTCAACTGCTTTCTCGTCTTGGCAAATCGACTAATAAAATAGATGCAACTTCATCTATAGCGTGGCCACGCATTTTCATAGTCCGACTTCCACGAGAGGGCCCAGCGATATCTCTCCTATTGAGGAGGTGACAAGTCCCATATTGCATGTCTACTATCTCCATATGATTCGTGAACGTATCTGATCAACGCCGTTATAATCATCCGGTTAAAGACGACGTTTGACGCAGTCAAGACACGCCACTCCTCACATCAGATACTCTAGACATCTCAGGTCTGAGGATCCAAGAACAAACCGCTTTATGAGATTCAAGTCATGACTCTGTCCATGTGACAATCTCATGCGGGTCAACCAGTCACTCATTCACAACGAGTACCCATGATTGTGATATGCATCCTGTTGGGTTTCCTGGGATCTCATGAGCGAATCTAATTCCTAAGAGATCGATTCTAGGGTTTGTGCAGCGGAAGTAAAACAAAAATTTATAGAACCCTAGAACCATGCTGCTATTGAAATCGTAGAAACGTTAGAACGCTTACCTCAATCGATTCGGGGCCTGTATCAACTGAAGAAGTCGTTCGATCACGAAAGGCAGGAAGAATACCTCGCCCTCTACACGTATCCACACCTCGGGATGGATTCCAACGATTGGAACTTGTCTGCTAGGACCCGAATCTCTATTCGATATGTGCACCGAGAAATCTCGAGACTTAGAACTCGTTTTTGGATCTCC
>NW_010964987.1:1693-1907 GCF_000463585.1 Tarenaya hassleriana
TCAGAACGACAGATCAGAGTTTTGACTCGGACAGAGTCAAGTGTTGACTCGACCGAGTCAGAACGAACCAAAATGAACAGACTTGGCCTTACAGAGTTCTGACTCGGAGCGAGCCAGTATTGACTCGGACAGAGTCAGTACAGAAAGTTGTCCTGTTGTCAAGTTTTGGTTCAGATTGATCTGTAGATGATTTCGGCTTTTTGCTCGGGACGCG
>NW_010964988.1:0-1063 GCF_000463585.1 Tarenaya hassleriana
CTGCTCACGTCGTTTTCGGCAAGACAGAGCCTGGAGGGCTTAACCAGACCGAGCTGCTTTTCATCAGGTACGCCTTATCCCCTATCTATGGTGGGGACGATTGGGGCATGGGCAGGTCGATTTAGCATCGCGGGTCGCTCTACACTTGCATCAGATAGCCCGCTCAGACTCAGGCGTCTATGTCCGATGCGGCGGCCTCGTCACCATGATTGCGCGAAGAGTCGGCGTGAACGTTGGCGAGTTCTCGACTTAGCTGCTCTGCGCAGCAAATTTTCGTTGGAGACCATTCGGGGCAACCATCTCTGGTTGTACTACGACCAGCAGGGCACCAGCCAGCGTTTCACCTTGCCCAACGATCACCTGCCACCAACCTCCACTGACGGACTTCGATTCCAGTTCTCTGCAGCACATCAGGCTGGACTCGAGGAGGGCGCCTACGATGGCCCGCCAGCACCCCCATCTCCTCCAGCAGTTCACACCACAGAAGCCGGCCCTTCGCATACGCACTCACCACCTCCTTTTCCCCCGCCGGATTCAGCTCCGTCGCCCGCCGCCTCCACACGAGCTCCAGATGATTACGACTACACATTCCACCCTCAGGATGACTTCCAGAGGTTCATGTATCAGGCGATGCTCGACACGAGAGGCGCCTTAGACAAAGCCGTCTCAGATATGCGGAGCCATGTTGACTCAGAGATGACGACCATGTACACCAGATGGTGCGGGACTTCTTCCCAGCTCATCGACCAGTTCAGGCACTCAGACTCCAGCATGACGCCCTATACGCGGAGTTCCATGGATTCCGCAGCCGGCTATTCCCCGACGAGCAGCCGCCGGCACCTATGGAGGACGACCGAGACGATGCACCGGCGGACACTTAGTTCGCTGACCAGGTAGGCATTTCCCCTTATCCGTTCTAGTAGTGATGTAGTAAGCCTTTCAGATGTATTATTGGGACTCGGATTTTGTATACTCTGGATTTCTTTATCTATATGCGAGTCTCTATGTTATTTTTCGGGTAACGTTTGTTTTTCTATGAGCGTTCATACCGATACACGAGAGA
>NW_010964989.1:0-2102 GCF_000463585.1 Tarenaya hassleriana
AAAGCTCCTTTTCGAGTCCAATCATCTCCGAAACCTGTAACTCTGCAAAACTAAAGCACAACTGGGTTTTGTGTCCTAACATGCCTAGAATGTCTATGAATGCATGTGATTATCTTGTAAAACCTAGACAAACTCTCATAAAAATATAGAGAAAAATAGGAGTTATCAAATCCCCTCAGATTTAAACCTTTGCTCGTCCTCGAGTAAAGAACGAAAGAATAAAATCTGCAAAAACAGGGAATGACGAACATCAAATAGCATCATCATAAAACTCAAAACGAAACATCCATCCAATGCTAGTTTCCCGAGAATCGTACCCAAACCGATTTACTATGATCTTTCTACCAAAGACTAATCTTTATCTCAACTTAGCCTCTTCGATCTTAGTTCTACTTCGTACCTGGATTTTTACCTTTTTGTAGAATTTCTCTATTAAACGCTAGCATCTCGGGTTTCTAGGACGTTGAAGTTGAAGGACATCGTTTTTCTCTCTCTTTTTTTCTTTTCTTCTATATATTTTTCTTTTTATGCGATGTACGACCCACAACATAGACCTGAACCATTGATCGATGCACTCATGTCCTCGAACGATTTTCGTTGACGAGATTCTGACAGTGGAGTGTCGAGATGTATTATTTTCCCAAGGCATTTGTTGAACTAGATTTCATCGATCTGCAAGATTCAGAAAAGGTTCTAAAAGAATCATATAACCAGGATATAGTCATTTCAACTCCGTAGGTTCTAAATAACAACACTATCCCACAAATTGTATATAGAAAGTCTGGAGAACTATCAATTCGACACAGTTCAACCACGTTCTACAAAGTCACTAGATAATCAAGATATTCCTACTCTTTCATCACACAAATCTTCCAAATGATGTTCAAAACGGGTTTTCAAGGGTATGCACATGAACCTATATGAGCCTAAATCTTTATGTCAAATGCAATCATGCAAACCTAACAAAAAACCCATCTATATGAGAATAAAAAAATGTGTGAATGCAACTAATGCAAAGTGATATGCAAAAGTGAAATTTTTTCCTAAGTCTATATGCCATGATAAAATGCACCTAAAACTAAATGCAGTCCTAAGTAGATAGGCCTGGATGTGTGAAGGAACTATCCACCCCCCAGATTTGAACCCTACACCGTCCACGGTCTAGACTCTCGCCCGGAAAAGTAGAATCGAAAACAACATATGAGAAGAACCAATAAGAGGGATAGAGAAACTTAGCTCTGCGAAATTCGTTCGCTCGCAATGAAGTTAACTCACGTCAAACGCAGGAGCTCTCACACATTCTATGAATCGGATATCCAATCGTCGTGTCTCAGAAACTGATACTCATCTCTCATATGTCGGTATGAACACTCATAGAACAACAAACGTTACCCGAAAAATAACACAGAGACTTGCATATAGATAAAGAAGTCCATAGTATACAAAATCAGAGTCCTAATAATACATCTGAAAGGCCTACTACATCACTACTAAAATGGAAAAGGGGAAAGCCTACCTAAGCAGCGAACTAGGCGTCCGCCGGTGTATCGTCTCTCTCATCCTCCATGGGCGCTGGCGGCTGCTCATTGGGGAATATCCGGCCGTGAAATCCTCGAAACTCCGCGTATAGGGTATCATGCTGGAGTCTAAGCATCTGCATCGGGTCGACTAGCTGGGATGAAGTCCTGCACCATCGGGTGTACATTCTCGTCATCTCTGAGTCGACATGGCCCCTCATATCGGAGACGTGCGGCTATGTCTAAGGCGCCTCTCGTGTCGAGCATCGCCTGATACATGAAGCTATGGAAGTCGTCCTGAGGTTGGAAGGTGTAGCAGTAATCATCTAGAGCTCGTGTGGAAGCAGGGGGCGACGGAGCTGAATCCGCCGGGGGAAAAGGAGGTGGCGAGTGCGTAGCCGAAGGGCCAACCTCGGTGGTGTGGAATGTTGGAGGAGACGTGTAACGACCCGAGGCCGCTACGAATTGTCGAAACTGTCTCACACAGCAACCCGAGACCTTTCAGCGTGTTTTGTCCTCACTCGCACGCATACCGAGACACTTCCCAGTAGGTCACCCATCCTGAGATTGCTCCAGAGCCAGCAC
>NW_010964990.1:0-2096 GCF_000463585.1 Tarenaya hassleriana
TTTGAAAAAAAAACGAATTGAAAATAGAAATGAAAACGAATTGAAAAGATAAAGGATAGATGAAACCTAGATTAGAGATGAGCTCTGATACCAACTGATGCGGAACCGAGGACCTTTACTCTAATTAGGCAGGTGGAGACCGCGACCTCTAACCAACCGGTAGGAATCAACCTTGGCACAAGTCTAAAAGACTGCCTCGACCTAGACCTAACACCGTAATTAGCAACCTTGGTATAGTGAAGACGCCACAAACGGTTATGACTGTCCGTTTGATAAGTCGGGTGAACGCCACGGATAGAAATCCGATAAGTTCAAAAACAGTTCACAAAGAACTAAAAGAGAATACTCTCACAAGTTTATTGATCAATGATGTGTCCTTACAAGTGAGTTAGCTCACCTATTTATAGGAGAAGTAAAAGAAATCCAAAAGACATAAAAGACTAGAATTAAATGTAGTCTTCCTACAATTTTGGGAATATAGGAAAACAAAGCCATAAATGTGGTGGACTTGACTTTGAATGCCTTGGAATCATCATGAAGACTTGAACTTGCAGATTCCTTAGTGATTTTCGTCATGGACTTGGGCTGCAACATTTGGGCCTTCATTTTGGGCTCTCCACACTTGAAATCATGTTGAAAATGGACTGGACTTGTATATGACTTGATCCAAGTTGATTTTCCATGTGTTTTTGGCCCAAACAATCAAGAAAAAGGCCATTTAGAGCAGCTTGGAGTTCCCTTGATTTTGACCTCGTCATGGGTCCACTCGAGAAGACGAGATGATCCGCATTGCTACTGATGATCACATCATTCCCCTTCTCTTGAAAATGATTTGTCCTCAAATCAGGAATCTCCTTCCTTCCGTTGTGAGCTTGTCTTGCATATCGTCTCCTACGCTTTTCAATTCCACCTCGTAACCAATAGCTCACCACTATCCGGGTATTCGATCTCCTCATCTGCAATTTCAGCTTCTTCTTCGTCCATTGACTCATACTCTCCCGCATCTGTGAGAATCATGACCCGATTGTTTGGGCAGTCCTTGGCATAGTGTCCACGTCCCCTGCATTTGTAACAAACAATCTCTCGAGTTCTAAGATTAGTAGAGTGGGATCTACTTACCTTTGCATCATCCTTGGACGTAGCTACAGCCTTCCCTTTGTCCCGAACTTGAGTTTCATGTGTACTTGGCCTGCTCACAGTGGTTGTTACTCCTTTGCCCTCATTTCGGTATGTTGATGGAGTTGGTGCAGCCATACGGGAGCGGTGTACTCGGTTTTGTTTCTTGATGGTTTGCTGTTCAATTTGTATAGCAAAATGTAATAGTTTCTGCAGATCATGATACACTAACCTTTCGACCTTACGAGAAATTCGTTCTTGCAGTCCGTCAACGAATTGTGCCATCACCGTTTCTTCGTTTTCGTCCAATTCCAACCGGTTTCGAAGATATTCAAATTCCTCGAAGTAGTCTTCAACCGATTTTGTCCCCTGCACTAAAGAACGGTATTTCTTCTGCAACTCTCTATGAAAATGAGGTGGAACATACCTTCTCCTCATCATGAGTTTCATTTCACGCCAAGTAGAGATGGGTTCATAATGTGCTCTCCTCCTTTCTGCGACTTCGCGATCCCACCATGCTAGGGCATTATCGGTGAGTTGTGCAGCAGCATATTGCACTTTCTTGTACTCCGAATACTCATAACATTCAAAGATATTATCCATCCGCCTCTCCCAATCGAGAAAAGCATCAGGGTTAACACGACCAGCAAATGTAGGTAATTGGAGTTTGATATCTTTACCGTTATGTCTTGCACGACGAGGCTGATCTCGACATAAATCATCGTCCTCTTCATCATCTTCAATTGGGACGTTGTTCCTGTGGTCTCTTCGTCGTTGAGGAGGATCAGGGGGTGTGCGTTCTCGGTCTCGTACAGGTTCTTCACGCCTAGGAAAGTTGACCCGAATAGGTTCTGGTCTCCTTGGTAACTCCTCTAGTCGTGCCAATCGTTCTTGTATGTCTTGAAGAATTTGTGCAAGTGCATTGTGGCTGGGCTCTCCTTCTCCCGACATTCTAACTTCTTTATTTTGTTTTTCTCAAG
>NW_010964991.1:0-239 GCF_000463585.1 Tarenaya hassleriana
TCGAATTCGCGGAGGAACAAGGGGAATCGAAGGGGAGCTGCGGAGAAACGAATCCAATCACTAGCTCACGGAATGGTGGCTCTCGAATTCGGATCGTTTCGGACGAATGGCGATGGAAAAACGAAGGGGAGGAACCTCGGACAAACCAAGGAGAAGAGCCGGACCAACCGAGCTCGACGGAGGACCGGCAGACACACCGACGACGGCCAACGCGGGGGAAGAAAGGCGGGCACCCCAGC
>NW_010964991.1:1570-2094 GCF_000463585.1 Tarenaya hassleriana
GTATAAAATGTGCCATTTTTGAGAACCGATCCACTACCACGAAGATGGAATCCTTATGTTGTATCTTTGGCAGTCCAAGCACGAAGTACACTCCTCAATGATGTTTCCGAAGTCCGGGTCATTCACATATTGTTCTTTGAGGAACTCAAACCCAAGCATCCTTGCTTCCATGACTGCCAGCAACGCGTAGCGTCGAGACAATGCGTCAGCTACGACGTTGTCCTTTCCCTTTTTGTACTTAATGATGTAGGAAAATGTCTCGATGAACTCAAGCCATTTAGCGTGTCTGCGCTTGAGCACGGCTTGACCCTTGAGGTGTTTAAGGGTCTAAAATGATCTGAGTGAACGACGAATTCCTTAGCGAGCAGATAGTGCTGCCAGGTCTCAAGTGCTCGTACGATTTAGCGTGTCTGCGCTTGAGCACGGCTTGACCCTTGAGGTGTTTAAGGGTCTAAAATGATCTGAGTGAACGACGAATTCCTTAGCGAGCAGATAGTGCTGCCAGGTCTCAAGTGCTCGTACGA
>NW_010964992.1:0-308 GCF_000463585.1 Tarenaya hassleriana
GCAAGGTAGGAACATCGTTTCCTATGAGCAGGATATCATCTACGTACAGCACCAGGAAAACGACTGTGCTCCCACTGGCCTTCTTGTAAACACATGGCTCATCCTCGTTTTGAGAGAAACCAAATCGAAGATTCCAGCTTCTTGAAGCCTGCTTCAGTCCATAAATGGACCTCTGAAGCTTGCACACCTTCCCCGGACTCTCTGGATCGACAAAACCCTCGGGTTGTATCATATATACATCCTCGAGTAGGTTCCCGTTAAGGAACGCAGTCTTGACATCCATTTGCCATATCTCATAGTCATAATAT
>NW_010964992.1:358-830 GCF_000463585.1 Tarenaya hassleriana
ACGAATGGATAGGATCCCATATGCCTCGGCAATAGGATCTATCATGTATGCCATGTTATGTACTAGGCCGGATGTATCGTACGCGTTAAGCATTACGAGCAGATACCAGTCGGATCCAGGAGAGTCACACTGGATCGCGGTCAAGAATATCCTTAAGTACTTGAGAAGGACTAAGGATTTAACCAGTCACGAGAAATCCAAATCTCGTAGGCTCTTGGCGAACTCTCCCTGATCTCCGAGGTTCACAAGTATCAGGCGGTGTCTCAAGTCCCTGTGATGCAGGTTGAACATCTTCAACCTGCTCACTCGGTCCAGTATCTGTCTGTAGTTCTCGAATTTCTTCGAGATCAACTCTACTCCCACTAATTCCCTTAGAGATGAACTCTCTCTCCAGGAATTGCCCGGTCCGAGCAATAAACACTTTATTCTCGACCGGGTTGTAGAAGTAGTACCCTTTAGTTTCCTTAGGGTA
>NW_010964992.1:2342-4149 GCF_000463585.1 Tarenaya hassleriana
CATTCCGGACGAGATATGGACACTTCGAGTTCGTGGTTATGCCTTTCGGGCTCACGAACGCGCCTGCGGTTATGCAGCTTATGAACCGCGTGTTCATGGACTATCTAGATGAGTTTGTCATCATCTTCATCGATGACCTTCTCATCTACTCACCGGATCTGCAGAAAAATAGTATTATCATACTATTGCATATTTCTATTCCCATCTATACCGTTGGGTCCAAGTCCAACTTGATAACCCAACTCAAGCCGAACCATTTTCGAACGTATGAGAACCACCATTTCTCCATCTTGTCTCACAAAGATTGTCTGGTATGCTCAGCTTTGGCATGACCCATACCAGACGATCGAAGCCTTGACAAGTGTTCGAAACATGGGTGGTATTAGCTTGAAATTATAACAAGGGTTTTTATCGTTACCAAGAAATAGCATATTACTTTCGAGAAATGAGAACCAGATTTCTCAATTCTTGACTCACTTAAATAATCCTGGTATGCACAGCTTTGGCATGTCCCATACACGAATTACCAAGGTCTTGGCAAGAACTCTACTCGTAATAGCCCTTCTTGATTGATCAGGATATAACAATTATATTCTGATCCGACTCTGTTACTTTAGCCCGAATAGACCGTCTATTCAGCTTAGTAAACTTAGTCCCGAAACTCCCACTCAATCAAGTAACTCTTATACTTGATTAAGTCTTATGCACTTAATTCATGTAGACCCTCTACATAATTAAGTCATAAACCATATACAATCATGATTAACTCGGTCAAGTAACCATTACTTAACCGAATCGAATTCAGAAAACGCGAAAATCCGAAAACAGGTGCTTGGTCCGGAAATGACCAACATTTGGTCCGCCGGGCCAAACCCATTCAGAACACGGACTCAGCTCGGACTCGCGCACGAACCAGTCTCGGTACGCGCGGACTGAAGCAGTTGGTCCGCGGCTGACCATCTGTGGTCAGCCGGACCACACACCTTCAGTCCGCGTGTCTCCTTTCCGGACCAGCTCCTTGGTCCGTCTGATCCGAAACGTCCTGGTCCGGGGCTGACCAACGCTTGGTCAGCCGGACCAGACGTGACGGAACACTCGCGGACCAGCGGAAAAACTCGTCGGACCAAACTTTCACGCCCGGTCCGCCGGACCAACTCTTGGTCCGCCGGACCAGGACAGTTTCGTCCGATACTTCTTCTTTTCTCGGTCCGCCTGATCGTGCGTTCGTGTGGTCCGGCTGACCAACATTTAGTCCGCCGGACCAGACGACTCTCGAGCTTCGTTCCGGACCAGAAAAGCTCGCCGGACCAAACGTCACGTCTGGTCCGCCGGACCAACTGTTGGTCCGGCGGACCAAGACTATTTGGTCCGCTGTTTGCTCTCTTGGTCCGCCTGGGTAGCTGACCAAAATCGAAGTCCGGTCCGCCGGACCAACTCGTGGTCCGCCGGACCGGGGCTTCGGTTTCTTTTGGTCCGCCTGCTGTGCTGGTTTTCGAACGTGCGGTCCGCCGCTGACCAATTCTGGTCCGGCGGACCGCGTGACTCAGCAGAAAAATCAGACGAAATTTTTCAACTTGATCTGATTTCGAGCTCTGTTCGAATCCGTTTTTCGTTCCGTTTTCTCGAGTTAATTCATGATTCAAGTCTTTACATATCTAAGTTTTGTTACATCAATTAATCTTTCTCAGATTCAATCACATAACAAATTAAACTTAGATCAAAACCAAGGAAAAATCAAGTTTGAACAAAATTTCAAACTTGCTCAAGAGTGATCGTTCTTCATCGAAACGAAGAACCGAGCTCTGAT
>NW_010964992.1:6873-7077 GCF_000463585.1 Tarenaya hassleriana
TCTTGGCTAGGAACACAGTTTTCTATGAAGGACCTAGGAGAAGCGGCCTATATTTTAGGCATCAAGATCTATAGAGATAGATCGAGGCGTCTTCTAGGATTGTGGCAGAGTACTTACATCGATAAGGTCTTGAAACGGTTCAAAATGCAAGATTCCAAGAAAGGAACCTTACCGATGAGCAGTGGCACAATTCTCAGCAAGAGT
>NW_010964992.1:7441-7721 GCF_000463585.1 Tarenaya hassleriana
TTTTCGCCCGTAGTTATGCTGAAGTCCATCAAGATCCTACTTGCCATAGCCGCATATTATGACTATGAGATATGGAAAATGGATGTCAAGACCGCGTTCCTTAACGGGAACTTGACCGAGGATGTGTACATGACACAACCAGAAGGTTTTGTCGATCCAAGGAACCCGAGGATGGTGTGCAAGCTTCAGAGGTCCCTGTCTGGCTCGATTTTCTGCTTGAGCGGAGGCGCTGTTAGCTGGAAGAGTTCCAAGCAGGCGACCGTTGCAGATTCTACTACAG
>NW_010964992.1:8321-10811 GCF_000463585.1 Tarenaya hassleriana
CTGGATTGACCCGCATGAGATTGTCACATGGACTAGCGTCATGACTTGAATCTCATATGACGGTTCCATGATTCGATCCTAAGACCTGAGATATCTACGGAATCCAACATGAGGAGTTATGTACTTTGATTACGTCAAACGTCCTGCGTAACAGGAGGACTATAAAGGCGTGGATCAGGTACGAAACGAATCATGTGCTGGATTGTAGATAGTCAAAACGGGATTTGTACCTCTCGTAAAAGAGAAAGATATCGCTGGGCCCCTCGTGTGAGCGAGACTGTAGAAATATGTGGCCGCACTATAGACGAACGTCGTCTATTTCAGACAGTCGAACTCAGTGAACGAGAAAGCAGTCGAATCAGATAAGGTGGCTTGTCCATGCCTTATATTCGACATATGATATCGTGATACAAAAGGATCATCAACCGGAATCATCACTGGCGTTCGTAAGATCACGAACAAACTCTATTCGAGATAGGTAGTCATAGTGTCTTGCTAGAGACTGCCTATGACTTGTATATCCGGAATAAAGATTTCGGGTTATACTGCTATATCGAATGAGCCTACAGGGTCACACACGCAGGGAAGGACAAATGCACGAGAAAACGTCGAGAAATCTGGATAAGTGGTCCGGACCGTCCGGTCTAGGAGTAGACCGAACGGATCGGAGCATCTAGTCCGAACGGACCAAGTTGTTGGACCGAACGGACTAGAGAGTTCAGTCCGAACGGACCAAGTGTTGGATCGAACGGACTGACCCATTAGTTCGAACGGACCCAGTTATGAAACTGGTCCGAACGGACCAAGTGTCCAGACCGAACGGACTACTAAGCAGTCCGTTCGGTCTGGGGTTCAGATTTAATTTTAAAGTCCGGATCTAGGGTTAATCAGTTGAATAAGAGGTGAAATAGAACCCTAACACTTGGGGACCGACATAGAGAACTTTTAGACCCTTTTAGAGAGTCTAAGGGGTTGAAGAAGTGATCTTAATCTTTCTTTCTCAAAGCACATCATCGAATAGAAGATTCGTGTCCTAGCAGACAAGTTCCAAAGGTTGGAATCCATCCCGAGGTGTGGATACGTGTAGAGGGCGAGGTATTCTTCCTGCCTATAGTGATCGGACGAACACATCAATTGAAACAGGCCCCGGATCGATTGAGGTAAGCGTTCCAACGTTTCTACAAGATCATGCATGATAGGTTTTAGGGTTTTATCAAATTTTTGTTTTACATCTGCTGCGCAAACCCTAGAACCGATCTGTTAGGAATAAGATTCGCTCTTGAGATCCCAGGAAAACCCAACACCTACCACATACCCAGAGGCTATGGCGAGTCCCGATTCCGAGAAATGGCGCGAGGCTATGGAGTCCGAGATGCAATCCATGTCAGACAACCAAGTGGGGACTTTGGTTGATGCATCTTACCCAGAGGCTATGTCGAGTCCGGACTCCGAGAAGTGGCGCGAGGCTATGAAGTCCGAGATGCAATCCATGTCGGACAACCAAGTATGGACTCTGGTTGATGCATCTGAAGGGATAAAACCCATCCGATGCAAGTGGATCTTCAAGAAGAAGACCGACATGGATAGCAACGTGCACACATATAAGGCACGACTTGTGGCGAAAGGATTCCGTCAGATTCATGGTATTGACTATGATGAGACCTTTTCGCCCGTAGTTATGCTGAAGTCCATCAGGATCCTACTTGCCATAGCCGCACATTACGGCTATGAGATATGAAAAATGGATGTCAAGACCGCGTTCCTTAACGGGAACTTGACCGAGGATGTGTACATATACAACCCGAAGGTTTTGTCGATCCGAGGAGCCCGAGGATGGTGTGCAAGCTTCAGAGGTCCATTTATGGACTGAAGCAGGCTTCGAGGAGCTTAAACCTTCGCTTTGATGAGACAATCAAAAGGTTTGGTTTCTCACAGAACGAAGACGAGCCATGTGTTTACAAGAAGGCTAGTGGGAGCACAGTTGTATTTCTAGTGCTGTACGTGGATGACATTCTCCTTATAGGGAATGACGTTCCTACCTTGCAAGACGTTAAGTCTTGGCTAGGAACGCAGTTTTCTATGAAGGACCTAGGAGAAGCGACCTACATTTTAGACATCAAGATCTATAGGGATAGATCGAGGCGGCTTCTATGATTGAGTCAGAGTACTTACATCGATAAGTTCTTGAAACGGTTCAAGATGCAAGATTCCAAGAAAAGAACCTTACCGATGAGCAGTGGCACAGTTCTCTGCAAGAGTCAGTGTCCTACGACACATGATGAGCGCGAACGCATGGATCGGATTCCATATGCTTCGGCAATTGGATCCATCATGTATGCCATGCTTTGTACTCGACCGGATGTATCCTACGCGTTGAGCATTACGAGTAGATACCAGTCAGATCCAGGTGAGTCGCACTGAATCGCGGTCAAGAACATCCTTAAGTACTTGAGAAGGACTAAGGATGTATTCTTGGTATACGGTGGGTCG
>NW_010964992.1:10821-11508 GCF_000463585.1 Tarenaya hassleriana
TCTGTTTGAACGGAGGCGTTGTTAGCTGGAAGAGTTCCAAGCAGGCGACCGTTGCAGATTCTACTACAGAAGCTGAGTATATTGCAGCGTCGGACGCGGAAAAGGAAGCTGTTTGGATCAGGAAGTTTGTTGGTGACTTGGGTGTGATTCCTAGTGCTGATAGCCCCATTGCTCTGTATTGTGACAACAATGGAGCGATCGCACAAGCGAAAGAACCCAAATCCCATCAACGATCCAAACACATACTCAGACGATTTCACCTTATCAGGAAGATCATAGACAGAGGAGACGTGTACATTTGCAGAGTGTCGACAGATAACAACATTGTCGATCCGTTGACGAAGCCTCTCCCTTCGTCGAAGCATGAGGGTCATGTTAGGGATATAGGCATTAGATGTTTAGCAGTTCATGATTAGAGCAAGTGGGAGATTGTTGGTTTAGTGCTCTATGATGTACTGTTTGCGAGCTTTACTTGGATACATTTGATGTATTTACACTTTCTATGAGTTTATGGATGAGTGTTTTTATTCATTACATGTTTTGGCATACTTGATATGTTATGAAATCCATGTATTGTTATTTACAATACTAAACTCCCTAGTCTTGTGTCGTTATGGGAATAACGACATAATAAGACTAGTATGATGTGTGATTGATGATCATATAGATGATCATAGGTATTGGATA
>NW_010964992.1:14891-15297 GCF_000463585.1 Tarenaya hassleriana
GTTGGATTCCGTAGATATCTCAGGTCTTAGGATCCAATCATGGAACCGCCATATGAGATTCAAGTCATCACGCTAGTCCATGTGACAATCTCATACGGATCAATCCAGTATTCCGTTCTCCAACGAATACCTATGATTGTGATCTTATCCAATACCTATGATCATCTATATGATCATCAATCACACATCATACTAGTCTCAGTATATCATTATTCCCACAATGATACATGACTAGGGAGTTTAGTATTGTTCATAACAATACATGGATTTCATAACATATCAAGTATGCCAAAACATGTAATGAATAAAAACACTCATCCATAAACTCATAGAAAGTGTAAATACATCAAATGTATCCAAGTAAAGCTCGCAAACAGTACATCATAGAGCACTAAACCAACAATCT
>NW_010964992.1:15352-16440 GCF_000463585.1 Tarenaya hassleriana
GCTATGCTTTAGAGACCGCTGCGTACCTGCTGAACAAGAGTCCAACAAATTCGGCTGAAATGACTCCATATGAGATATGAACGGGGAAGCATCCCGCGTTGTCGTTAAGTCTTGGCTAGGAATGCAGTTTTCTATGAAGGACCTAGGAGAAGCGGCCTATATTCTAGGCATAAAGATCTATAGGGATAGATCGAGGCGTCTTCTAGGATTGAGTCAGAGTACTTTCATCGATAAGGTCTTGAAACGGTTCAAGATGCAAGATTCCAAGAAAAGAACCTTACCGATGAGCAGTGGCACAGTTCTCTGCAAGAGTCAGTGTCCTACGACACATGATGAGCGCGAACGCATGGATCGGATTCCATATGCTTCGGCAATTGGATCCATCATGTATGCCATGCTTTGTACTCGACCGGATGTATCCTACGCGTTGAGCATTACGAGTAGATACCAGTCAGATCCAGGTGAGTCGCACTGAATCGCGGTCAAGAACATCCTTAAGTACTTGAGAAGGACTAAGGATGTATTCTTGGTATACGGTGGGTCGAAAGACAAGCTCGTTGTAAAGGGTTATACTGATGCTAGTTTCCTGTCAGACCCGGATGACTACAGATCGCAGTCTGACTATGTTTTCTGCTTGAACGGAGGCGTTGTTAGTTGGAAGAGCTCCAAGCAAGCAACCGTTGCAGATTCTACTACAGAAGCTGAGTATATTGCAGCGCCGGACGCAGCAAAGGAAGCTGTTTGGATCAGAAAGTTTGTTGATGACTTGGGTGTTATTCCTAGTGCTGATAGCCCCATTGCTCTGTATTGTGACAACAATGGAGCGATCGCACAAGCGAAAGAACCCAAATCCCATCAACGATCCAAACACATACTCAGACGATTTCACCTTATCAGGAAGATCATAGACAGAGGAGACGTGTACATTTGCAGAGTGTCGACAGATAACAACATTGTCGATCCGTTGACGAAGCCTCTCCCTTCGTCGAAGCATGAGGGTCATGTTAGGGATATGGGCATTAGATGTTAGCAGTCCATGATTAGAGCAAGTGGGAGATTGTTGATTTAGTGCTCTATGATGTACTGTT
>NW_010964992.1:16937-33923 GCF_000463585.1 Tarenaya hassleriana
TTCCATGATTGGATCCTAAGACCTGAGATATCTACGGAATCCAACATGAGGAGTTGCGTGCTTTGAATACGTCAAACGTCCTGCGTAATAGGAGGTCTATAAAGGCGTGTATCAGGTATGAAACGAATCATGTGCTGGATTTTAGATAGTCAAGATGGGATTTATACCTCTCGTAAAAGAGAGAGATATGTTGGGCCCCTCGTGTGAGCGAAACTGTAGAAATGTGTGGCCGCACTATAGACGAACGTCGTCTATTTCAGACAGTCGAACTCAGTGAACGAGAAAGCAGTCGAATCAGATAAGGTGGCTTGTCCATGCCTTATGTTCAACATATGATATCGCGATACAAAAGGATCATCAACCGGAATCATCACTGGCGTTCGTAAGATCACGAACAAACTCTTTTCGAGATAGGTAGTCATAGTGTCTTGCTAGAGACCGCCTATGACTTGTATATCCGGAATAAAGATTTCGAATTATACTGCTATATCGAATGAGCCTACAGGGTCACAGACGCAGGGAAGGACAAATGCACGAGAAAACGTAGAGAAATCTGGACAAGAGGTCCGGACCGTTCGGTCCAGGATTGGACCAAACAGACCAGAGCATCTAGTCCGAACGGACCAAGTTGTTGGACCGAACGGACCAAGTTGTTGGACCGAACGGACTTGAGGATCCAGTCCGAACGAACCAAATGGTTGGACCGAACGGACTAAAGGATCCAGTCCGAACGGACCAAATGTTGGACCGAACGAACTGACCAGTCCGAACGAACAGACTGTGTTATGTGACTGGTCCGAACGGACCAAGTGTCCAGACCGAACGGACTACTTAGCCAGTCCGTTCGGTCTAGGTTTCGGATTTAATTTTAAAATCCGGAATTAGGGTTAATCACTTTAATGAAAGGAGATTAATAACCCTAAAAGGTTGTGGCCGACCAAGAGAACTTCAAGAGACCTTTTTGGAGAGTCTAGAGGGTCTAAGAAGTGGTCTAAGTCTCGTTTTTCTCAAAGCACATCATCGAATAGAAGATTCGAGTCCTAGCAGACAAGTTCCAAAGGTTGGAATCTATCCCGAGGTGTGGATACGTGTAGAGGGCGAGGTATTCTTCCTCCCTTTCGTGATCAGACGAATTGTTCAATTGATACAGGCCCCGGATCGATTGAGGTAAGCGTTCTAACGTTCCTACGAATCATAGAAGCATGGTTCTAGGGTTTTATTAAAATTTTGTTTTACATCCGCTGCGCAAACCCTAGAATCGATCTCTTAGGAATAGGATTTGCTCTAGAGATCCCAGGAAACCCAACAAAGGGTGTCCTGTCGGTCCACATGTGCTCAAAATGAAAAGTCATTTTGATGATCTGGAATGACTTGGTGCTAAGATGCACAAGGAGCTTGCGGTGGACATGGTCCTCCATTCACTTCCTGATTGTTTTCGACATTTTTTCTTAAACTATGAATGAATGGTATGAATAAGAGCTTAATCGAACTGCATGGGATGCTAGTGTCGGCTGAGCAGAAGATTAAGACTGAAAAGAGCATCCTTGTCGTGCAATCTAGAAAGAGTTCCACGAAGCGACCACGAGGAAATGGAAAGGGCAAGGAATCGACAAAGAAGGCAAAAGTTGCCGTGTTACCAAAATCCAAACCCGACAAGGGAGAATGCCACTACTGCCACGAGGTTGGACACTAGCGTAGGAACTGCAATCTCTACTTGGAGGATCTGAAGAAGAAGAGACTTGCTGAAGTTTCATCTTCAGATATCAACGTTATAGAAGTTAACGTTATGTCTTCTTCATCTTGGGTATTAGATACCGGATGTGGCTCACACTTTTGTGGAAATGTGTAGGGTGTGCGAAGAAGTAGAACGTTGGTGAGAGGTGAAGTGAATCTGCGCGTCGGAAATGGAGCAAAGGTTGTTGCATTGTATGTTGGCGACTGCGATTTACTTTTACCGTCTGGACATGTTTTAGAATTGCGTAGTTGTTACTTTGTACCTGCTATAAGCAGGAACATCATTTATATTTCTTGTCTTGACTTGGATGGTTTTGAGTTTTCGATTAAGAATAAGATTCTTTCGATATATTAAGACAACGTTTTATATGGTACTGGCTAATTATTTAACGGTGTTTATGTGTTGAGTGATGAACCATCTAATCTGATCTATAATATCGATACGAAGGGTTACAAGGAGTACTACTTGAACCCAACCTTCCTTTGGCATTGTTGTCTCGGCCATATAAGCGAGAAACGCATCGCCAAACTCCACTCAGATGGTGTTTTGGATCCATTTGATTATGAATCAATGGAGGTATGTGAATCTTGCTTATTAGGTAAATGACAAAGAGTCCTTTACCGGAAAAGGACAACATGTGGATGAACTCCTTAATCTAATACATAGCGATGTATACGGACCAATGAGTACACCTGCCAGAGGAGGTTATTCTTACTTCGTTACCTTTACCAACGATTACAGTCGTTACGGTTATGTCTACTTGATGAGGCATAAATCTGAAACGTTTGAATTGTTCAAGACGTTCAGAAACGAAGTAGAGAATCAACTTGGAAAAAGTATTAAGATACTCCGATCTGATCGTGGTGGTGAATACATGAGCCAAGAGTTCACTGACTATCTTAGAGATTATGGAATCGTTTCACAATTGACTTTTTCCGGAATACCTCAGGTGTTTCTGAACGGAGGAACCGAACCCTATTAGATATGGTTCTCTCTGTGATGAGTCAGATTGATCTTCCAGTATTCTTTTGGGGATACGCTCTTGAGACTGTTGCTTATATACTGAACAGAAGTCCTTCAAAATCGGTTCAAAAGACACCATATGGGATATGGGTTGGGAAGAGTCCCAAGATGTCTTATCTCAGGATTTGGGGTTGCGATGTTTACGTGAAACGCCAACTTTCCGACAAGTTAGGACCCAAATCGGAGAGATGCTTGTTTGTTGGTTACCCCAAGGAAATGAGGGGATACTACTTTTACAACCCCACTGAGAACAAAGTGTTTGTTGCTCGAGATGGAACTTTCTTGGAACGAGAATTCGTTTCCAAGAAAACTAGTGGAAGTAATATTGATCTTGGAGAAATCCAAGAGTTCAACCTGTCTCGCAACCCATTGTGACTTTGCCTGTCATTGATGAACCTCGGAGATCGAGCAGGATTCGACATGAGCCCGATAGATATGGATTTATCATGACTGGAAATGATGAACTCGTGCTCATGGAACAGACGAGCCCACATCATATTTAGAAGCTATGTCGGACCCGGACTCTGAGAAATGGCTCGATGCTAAGAAGTCTGAGATGCAATCCATGTACGACAACCAAGTATGGACTTTGGTTGACGCATCTGAAGGGATAAAACCCATCGGATGCAAATGGGTTTTCAAGAAGAAAACCGACATGGATGGCAACGTGCATACCTATAAATCACGATTGGTGGCGAAAGGATTTCGACAAATTCATGGTATTGACTATGACGAAACTGTTGGGATTTCCTAGGATCTTGATGGCTCAGATTTTATCTGGATTTTACACCGAGTATGCCGTTGGTTTCTAAATAGTTTCCACACATACTAGGCATATTAGAGCCATCTTTAGGTCCGTGGGACTAGTTTTTGACCATTGCAGGAATCCGATGGGAACTCGAGGGTTTAAGGGACGAAACGGAGAAGACATAAGCATAATTCCCTAGATTTGGGCCTGGAATGGATGGACCCATATTGTGGAACGGACGGACTTCATGTATAGGCCCGACGGATCGGAACGGTCTGAGGAGCAAGAACGAACGATCCATGGAGATAGAACGGACTGTCCGAGGAGAAAGAACGGACAATCCGAGAAGGTAGAACGGACGGTCTCAAGAGACAGCGGACGGTTTGACGGATTGAACCGACCTAGAACGGATGGACCACTGCACAGACTCCGCCAAAGCTACGCCGTTTCGTGCTTCTCTTCGGGTTTTTGAGGGGAAATGAGTGAAGAGAATCCTAAGTTCGATTGGGGGCCAAAAATAGAGACCTTGGGAGAGAAAAGGGGAGTTTTTGGATGAGAAAGAAGAAGGAGAAAACTCCATTGAAGATTGAAGATTTCTTGAGCATCTCTTTACTCTCTCTCTCTATGATTTCTACACTGTCTTTGTTTTGCTTTGCTTTTGAACATGGTTTGTGAGTAGTTAGATAGTTATGGATTGAGGGTGTATCCTCATGCGAGGATGTGTGAACCCACTTGATGAATCTATGTTTACGTTTTGATTAGACTTTATTTCATTCAATGGGTGATTTCTATACTTATTTTCCATATCCCTCTTTGATTGAATCTCTTTGGAGACTTAGAGTTCATGAGTAGATGGATTGCTATTGAATGAGAGTGAATGCTTGGGATTGATGAATGGATTTTAATGCTCTCTTGGGACGAAAATCCCTTGAGTTGATTTTAGAATCTTGGTTTCCATGGAAATATGATACCTTGACTCCTTGATGCATTCGTTCAATTGGGTTGCGATTGAAAGCGAAGAAATTCGATTCAATCCAACCTAGGATTATGACAAGAGAATTCAATGCACTCAAGATTTCATTCCAAGTTACGAAAGTAGATGGAATGTCCTCTTAGGTAGTGGGTATTTAGCTCGAGAGAGCAAATCCCGATCTCTGTCTTGGAATCTCCAATTTCAAAGGAAGCATGAAATAGATTCTTGACATTTTAGCACATCCACGCATGTTGGTGAACTCCGAAATCCGTAACCCTTGTCCATTTGATTATCTTCTCGTGAATTGTGATTACCTTTGATTTTAATTTCTCTCTTTAAACTTTCTGCAATTCCAAAGAAAACCAACAAAAACAAATCTCCAACCTCATTTTTACCATTTTCCTAGTTTTAGTCGGTTCCTAGCTTAACCGCTTAAGTCCTTGTGTTCGACTCCAATACTACGACATCCGTATACTTGCGGATTAGTTGTGTTTCGGATTACAAATTTAAGACTCGTCACGCAAGTGATCAAGTTTTTGGCGTCGTTGCCGGGGACTTTTTACGGTTTCCATAGCTAGGATAGATTGACCCTAGGTTAGTCTTTCCGAAGTCTTTGATTTTTTTTTCGGTTTGATTTTTTGTGTGTTTGTTCACTTCCTTTTTCTTTGTGTGTTTATGTGATTTTTACTTTTCTCTTGAGTCAATTTTTCCTTGTTTCTTTTACTTTTTAATTTTTCTCTTCTTAATTTTTTCTGTTTGTATTTCCATGGACTTTTCTGGACAATTTCAGATTTTCTGAACTTTTCCGGATTTATTCTGGATATTTTCTGGATTTTTCTGAATTTTTCCAGATTTTTTCCGATTTTTCTGGACTTTTCCGGGATCGTTCTAGACTTTTTCGGATGTCTCTCCCTACTCTCTGCCTTTTTATTCATTTCGATTTACATTCTCTGCCTTTTTCTGGACTTTTATTTTTCCATGTTCCCTTAGTGCATGAGCAGATGTCCCACTCGAAGACAACTCGACCCAGATTCAACCTTTGACCCGGACATAGACAAAACCGAGAGGGAAATCCGCAGAAAACGAAGAGAGGATAGAATGACAGAAGAGGCAACAAGGGGTGAAGCACTGCCAAGAGAGCATGTTCGAGCTAATCCGCAGACGCTCGGGATGTACACGATGCCCAAGCATACTCAGTTGCTCTCGTGCATCAACCGACCACCCTTAGACCATTTTGAGTTGCAGCCACTGTTCATTCAGATGCTGAATCAGATGAGCTTCAGAGGGAGGTACAATGAGGATTCGAATTCTCATCTTACACAGTTTAAGATGTTGTGCCGAACCATCAAGAAGCCGCAAGGGATAACAATGGAAGACGCGATGATCGAGGCATTTTCCTTCTCTTTGATGGACAAGGCGCGGGATTGGCTTTATACTTTGGAGCCAAATTCCATTTCTACATGGGACGAGATGGAAGAGAAGTTCATGATGAAATATTACTCGCCCACGAAGACGCAGCTAGCCTTGAACAAGATCAACTCCTTCGCTTAAGATGATGATAAGACCTTGTATGATGCTTGGGAGAGGTTCAAGGAGTATCAGAGAATGTGTCTGCACCACAGTATGGACAACAAGTATCTCCTCTCCACCTTCATACATGGCCTTAGGGACGATACAAGAGGAAGGGTTGATGCAGCATGCGGAGGCAGTGTGTATGATCTCCCTTTCGAGGCTTTAGAGGCACAGATTGCTAAAATGGCGAAAGGGAGAAGCATTTCAGAGGAAATGTGCAGCAGGTGTTCTTTGCCTAAGGCTGATGTCAAAAGGGATGCTAGCGAGTCTTCTGCTTTACAGGCCGTTCTTTCGGAGCTTTCTGCCATCAAGCTGCAACTTGCTAAGTCCGGTTCATCAAACCCCTAGAAGGTTAAACCGGGGATGTACATGGTAGACCAAGCAGAAGAAGCCATACAAGAAGTCTACTATGTGGGAAGAAATCAGTATAACAATCAGTCGAACTTCTACAATCCGGGGAATCGGAATCACCTTGGCTTTTCTTATGGCAACCCGCAAGGAGCGTTAAACCCTCAGCATCAGAATGGACCGAAGCCTCAGAGACCCCAGGATTTCAGCCTAGATACCAGAATCAAGGGTATCAAAATCAAGGCCAAGACTACAGTTAGAGGAATCAGGGGTACAGAGCTCCTCCGACTCAGGCTAAGGAAGAAGAGTCAGAGTTAAAGTCGATGTTAGCTCAGCTAATGCATGATCAGAAAAACTCATTTTCCAGCCTAAGTCAAGAGATGCAGGGATTCAAAGGGAAGCAAGAGAGCTTTCAGCAGAGATTGGATGGGATGGATGCACATCTCAAGATGGTGGACAACCAGATTGCTCAGCTTGCTTCCCAAGCTGCGATACCTCAAGGCCAATTTCCGGGTAAGGCTGATCCTAACCCGAGGGAGCATATTAATGCTATAGGCTTGAGAAGCGGAAGACAGCTTCTGGAGACCTCCCCTGTTGTCAAAGAAGAGGGAGAAGGTTCACACGAACCTCCACGGAATGTTAAGGGAATCCGGAATTTCTTAGATAAAGGCAAGGGCCATGTTGTAGAGGGGGAAGAGACGAGGTATATTTCGCCTCCTCCACAGGCATCCCCTCTACCATTTCCATCTCGGGCAAGGAAGTTCAACGAAGATAGCCAATTTGCCAAGTTTACCGAGATGTTGAAGAAGCTAGAAGTGACCATGCCTTTCCATGAGGTAGTTCTCCAAATCCCGTCCTACACTAAGTTTTTGAAGGACATTCTTACAAAGAAGAGGGCGGTTGAGAAAGAGACAGTGGCAGTTAGCACGGAAGTGAGTGCAACCATATTGCAGATGGAGTTACCGCAGAAGATGGCTGATCCCGGTAGTTTTTTCATCCCGTGCAAATTGGGAAATGTGGAGATTGAGAGGGCGCTTTGCGATTTGGGCGCAAGTGTCAGTTTGCTGCCTCTCTCCATATTCAAGAAGCTTAATGTCGGAGAGCTGAAACTGACAAGGATGGCGCTGCAATTGGCTGATAGATCGGTAAAGTATCCCGCTAGGATTTTAGAGGATGTGCCTCTTAAGGTAGGGGAGTTCTACGTCCCCGTTGACTTCGTCGTTCTGGACATGCCGGAGGATTCCAAAATCCCCATCATTCTTGGTAGGCCGTTTTTTAACACGGCCGATGCTGTTGTGCATGTCAGAGAGGGTAGGCTCACGATAAAAATTGGCGACGAGACGGTTGAGTTCAGACTTGATCAGAACCTTAAGCAGCTGCATTTGATGGAGTCTTCCTTCTACCTAGATCTAATCGACACATTGTTCGATGAAGTGAGGGATGAGTTCAGAGATTCAGATCCCCTCGAGATGGCACTGAATGCTGTACAAGAGAGCTTGTATTGCGATTGGGAGGAAGTTCAGAGCATTATTCAGACTTTAGATGACAGCTCAGCAATTGAGCTTGAGGGTTGGAAGTACAGGGCCATTGAGCCCTTATCTTGTTCCGCCCGTGAGTTCCCTTGGCTAAGGGACGAGGAAAACAGAGAGGAATCATCACCCTCTCCAAGTCATCAAGCTCTGGTCTCCTCCATACAAGTCAAGCAACCCGATGTGGAGACGAGCGGGAAGAAAGATTGGGATCTAGAGAGCGCGCCAAAGGTGGAACTAAAGCCCTTACCACAAGGGCTTAGATATGATTTCTCGGCCCCAATTCGACTTATCCCGTCATTGTTAGTGATGCTCTGACTAATGTGGAACTAGCTGAATTAGTTGCATTGCTTAGGGAGTATAGACAAGCCTTGGGTTACACTCTGGACGACATTAGAGGAATTAGTCCTTCCCTTTGCATGCACCGTATTCATCTAGAGGATGACTCTAAGACCTCCATTGAACATCAACATAGGTTAAACCCAACCATCAAGGAGGTAGTGAAGAAGGAAGTGCTTAAATTGTTAGATGCGGGTATCATTTACCCGATTTCTAATAGTGCATGGGTTAGTCCCGTGCAAGTTGTGCCAAAGAAGGGGGTATCACGGTAGTGAAAAACGAGCGTAATGAGTTGATACCCACTAGGACAGTTACGGGTTGCAGGATGTGTATTGACTATAGGAAATTGAACTCCAACACCCATAAGGACCATTTCCCATTGCCCTTCATCGATCAGATGCTCGAGAGACTAGCATTGCATTCACACTTCTGCTTCTTAGATGGTTACTCTGGGTTCTTCCAAATACCCATTCACCCTAGTGACCAGGAAAAGACCACCTTCACATGCCCTTATGGTACATTTGTATATCGTAGGATGCCTTTCGGTTTATGTAATGCACCGGCGACGTTCCAAAGATGCATGACTGCATATTTTATGATCTTATTGAGGATGTCATGGAGGTGTTCATGGATGATTTTTCTGTCCATGGACCCTCCTTTCCTATATGTCTGATGAATTTGCGTCGAGTGTTTGACAGGTGCGTCGAGGCAAACCTCGTGCTTAATTGAGAGAAGTGTCATTTCATGGTACAAGAGGGCATTGTGCCGGGTCACAAGATTTCGAGGAAGGGGATTGAGGTTGATCGAGCTAAGGTCGAGGTGATAGAGAAGTTGCCACCTCCACGGAATGTTAAGGGAATCCGGAATTTCTTGGGACATGCTGGGTTCTATAGGAGGTTCATCAAGGACTTCTCGGGATCTCATAGACCGGACGAACCGGACCCCTATCCATGCAGAAAAATTCACACGTTCGGCCCAGACGGTTTGAAACTAGACCGTGTAGGACTGACACACCGTGAGACAGATGTTTTGCCGTTTATCGGCTTCCCGGGATTTCTATTTGAACCATGCATGCTCTAATTAATCGTTTGATGTTTTATATCTTGAGCAGATGGATTTCGAACTGATAGAGCTGACACCATCACTACCACCCACGCGCAGTCCCCACGCATCCAGTATGTTCTCGTGGGTCAAAGAAACCGCCACGTCAGGTTGGCAGGCCAGGGGCTTTCACCGACAAAATTCGTGAGTAATGACATCCAGAAGCTCGGGATAGAGGAGCAAGTGAGATATCTGTTCCATCAGCTGGGATGGGAGAGACTCTTCATGATACGGGAGGAGACCTACAAACACCTCACGCTGGAATTCCTGTCCTCCTACAGGTGTTACTTCCCGGAGGATGGCTCGATAGAAGACACTCATATGCTCTTCTGTTTGGCTAACCAGACTTACTGTTTCAGCATGGCGGACTTCGCAGAGATACTCGGAGTTCCACAGGGAACCACGAGCATATGGCCGAACATCCCCACAGAGGCATACCATCAATTCTGGAGAATTATTGCATCACAGGATGCATCGAGGGGGAAAGGGAAGTCCATCTGGATCAGACACCCGGCGGTACAATACCTTCATATGTTTATGTCCGGGGGTTTGTTCGCCAGACAGGAACAGGGTAACAAGACGACCCAAGAGGTATGTCTGTTGCACCGAGTACTCAGAGGACGTATTTAACGGCGACGATTGAGGGATGTCGTAGTTAGACGTGGCATCTAAGGTGGCTCTACACCTTCAGTGGAGCGCACGGAAGAGCTCTGCTAAGGCCACGCCGTGGGTGGGTGGCATTGTATCCATGATCGCCCAGAGAGCGGGGATCAACTTGGGGATGAGATGGGGCGCTATCGACGGCCCTACAGAGCTAGACTTAGAGACTCTCTTCCTGAAGAGAGCTATCGAGAACCCAGCTCGCACTCGATACGCGTGGAAGTATCTGGACGAGAACGCCATGCCACGGACGGTCACTCTACCCATGACCGAGCTTCCCCCGTTGACTATAGAGGGACTCTACTTCCGAGTGACACCGCAGCAGGCCCTGAGGAGACATCAGCCCGATCCCCCTACCCCTCATTTCGACCACGAGACGACTAGAGACATCCTAGAGCATGACACTGCGGCAGAGGACGCGGTTCAGCACACAGCTGAGCCGAGCCAGCCTAAGATAAGCTGCAGGAGACGCAGAGAGACATGAGCTTCTTCTTCCTCGGCATCAGCCACGCAGGCAGATATCCAGGGGTTGCAGGACATGATACTCCGTCAGTTCAGCGCCATGAACACCCGATTCGATCACCTAGAGCGAAGGATGGACACCCAGGTGTAGTACATGAGCACCTTAGAGGAGTTCGTGATGTCCATGATGATGGAGACAACTCCACCACCACGCCGCGCAGCCCCACGACCGAGAGACACCGACCACATGGATACCGAGGATGGAGCCCAGTAGAGTTTCGAGCAGATAAGGACCATTCTCTTTCTTTTTCATTTTTCAGCATTATGGGACCTATGACTTGAGTTGTTATTTTGCCATGTTGTCTTGCATACTTGACTGTTATCGGATTCACTTGATCTTTGTTTGTTTTAAGATCTTATCTAAGGTTGAATCCCGACTTGGAACAAAAGACAACACACAATGTGGAATATATCAAAAGTGGAATGCAAGGAGGCACATTTCGACCTTGAACACCAAGGTTACCCATTAACCCTCTTCCACTTCGCTCCAATTCTTTTATATTCCACATATTCCACCCCTTCGGATTTGAATAACACCGCGGACGGTGTCTCATTCAAGTCTGGGGGGTGAGCATCTAACATCGGTTCAAGTCCCTTCTAGGATGCATTTCATACATTCACTAGCATATAAAAAAATCATCATTTCTCTCTCACTGTAGATGCATCCCACACTTGCACTGCTTGCATTTGTATATATAGACATCACTTAGTCTTGCATTGCATTTGTCACATATAGGTCTAGATCATATAGGAGCATATGCGTTGTATAAACCGTTTTGAGTTGAGATTGATCGATGATGGGATGAGGGTGATAGCTGTTTAGAAATTGCCTAGTGAATTGGACTTAGATCTTTCTAAGTATTTGAGTAGATTGTCGAAGATAGGTGAATAACGAACCTTCTCTTTGATGCTTACGATTTTAGGTTGTGAGGTATATTGTTATCCTTAGGTACACCAAGAGTAGGATCAACCAAACCTAGGTTAGATATCTCCCTAAAAACCGTTCCCGTAGTCTTTTCCATATGATGGATAGTCTCTTGGACAGAATGATGGATGAATAAGCGAAGAAAGTACACATCCCGACACTCCGCTGTAACTATATCGCCAATGAAAATCATTCGATGACATGAGTGCGTCGGAATTCGACGGTTCGGGTCTAAGTTGTGGGACAAGTGTCATGATCACTAAAGAAAAGCAAAAAGCTAAGACACTTGTCAACTTCAACGTCCTAGGAACTCGGGATGATACTTCTCCAAGTCTTAGCCTCTTGAAAGAAAGAAGAAAAGAAACAAAAAGAGAAGGAAAAGAAAAAAAATAAAAAAAAATAAAAAAAATAGGTGAAAAGAATAAATGAAGAGACAACATACCTTAGGAAGAAAAACGGTAAATAGGTTTAGGAGAGTGCTTGGGGTAATGATTACTTTTATGGTAGACTTTGGATGACATAAAAACCCCATGCTTAGGAAAGTTAGTCGACGAGCGAGGATAGCTAGAGTAGTCTAGGTTCGATTCTATTCCCATGAGCTAAGCAGTGGATACGCAGCTAGATCTTGAAACTCACCAAAGACCGATCTCTTACTCACCACCCCGTTTAGGCTTAGTGTTTCATTGATTTTATTTGCTCGAGGATGAGCAAAGATTTAAGTCTGGGAGGATTTGATGGCTCGAATTTTATCTGGATTTTACACCGAGTATGTCTTTGGTTTCTAAATGGTTTCCACACATACTAGGCATATTAAAGCCATCTTTAGGCTCTGGGACTAGTTTTTGACCATTGTAGGAATCCGAGGGGAACTCGAGGGTTTACGGGATGAAACGGAGAAGACAAAAGCATAATTTCCTAGATTTGGGCCTGGAACGGACAAACCCATATTGTGGAACGGACGGACTGCAGGTATAGACCTGAAGGACCGGAAGATAATGTAGAACGGACGATCTGAGGAGCAAGAACAGACAGTCCATGAAGACAGAACGGACGGTCCGAGGAGAAAGAACGGACGGTCCGAGGATACCGAACGGACGGTCTCAAGAGACAGCGGACGGTCTGACGGACTGAACCGACCTAGAACGACGGACCACTGCACAGACTCTGCCAAAGCTACGCCGTTTCGCGTTTCTCTTCGGGTTTTTGAGGGGAAATGAGTCAAGAGAACCCTAAGTTCGATTGGGGGCCGAAAATAGAGACCTTGGGAGAGAAAAGGGGAGCTCTTGGAGGAGAAAGAAGAAGGAGGAAACTCTATTGAAGATTGAAGATTTCTTGAGCATCTCTTTACTCTCTCTCTCTCTCTATGATTTCTACACTTTGTCTTTGTCTTTGTTTTGCTTTGCTTTTGAACATGGTTTGTGAATATTTAGATAGTTATGGATTGAGGGTGAATCCTCATATGAGGATGTGTGAACCCACTTGATGAATCTATGTTTACGCTTTGATTAAACTTCCATTTCATTCAATGGGCGATTTGTATGCTTATTTTCCATATCCCTCTTTGATTGAATCTCTTTGGAGACTTATAGAGTTCATGAGTAGATGGATTGCTATTGAATGAGAGTGAATGCTTGGAACTTGTCTGCTAGGACTGAAGAATGATTTTTTCTTTGCGCAAGGGTTTCTCAGATTAAACTCTGGGTTTTTCCACTCTCAAAAACCTCCTTAAGGGTCTGAAAGTCGAGCTCCAAGGGTTGGTTGGCGTTCCCCAAAGTTCCCTTGCCTTAAAACCCTAATTTGAGCAAGTTACGTAATTCCCGACGTCTGGACCGATCAGTCCAGCTGGAGCTTTCGTCTCTGGACCGACCGGTCCAGACTTCTAGACCGGTCGGTATGGCCTTCGCTCCACCGGGAATTTCTCGTCTTTTCTTGTGCGTTTGTCCTTTCCTGCGTGTGTGACCCTGTAGTCTCATCCGATATAGCAGTATAACCAGAAATCTCTGTTTCAATAATATACAAGTCATGTTGGGTTTCGCTACGGGTTCCTAGCATGCGATCATATCGATCTAGGGTTTGGTTTACTAGGTTTCATGTAGCGAAAGAATGATCTAAACCTAGTCAAACGTCACACGCAACCAAACCTGCAAAACCCGAACAGATCGTGTATATCACCATGCGAATCAAATACTTACCTCTTTCCTGAAGAAATGGAAGTAGGAGTCGATCCGAGGTCTGTTTAATCACCTAGGATGAAGTTACAGTCCCTCTACACGTATCCACACCGAAGGGAAGGATTCGAAACCTTTTTGGAACCGATCTGCTAGGATCTGTGAAGTATATGAAGTGGGATCTAATCCCGGGAGCTAGAACTATTAAAGAAACGATTTCTTCTGAGTTTTTGCTCTGTCTTAGGGTTCTGAAAGTGAGTTCTTCTCTTAGGACGGCGTCCAACACCTCCTTATAAGTTAGAAACCCTAATCCTTGTGAAAAGAGACTTTTTCCGAGTATTGACTCGGTCGGAGTCAGAACTCTGACTCGGTCGAGTCAGAACGAATCAGCCCAAGCCCATTGTCAACTCTTGACTCGGCCCATTGAGTATTAACTCTGTCCGAGTCAAAACTTTGACTCGGTCCGTGATGAGGACATAGAGACCGGACGCACGGACAAAGAGTTGGAACGCACGGAACGGGAGCAAGATAGCTTGGAGTGCACGGAGCGGGAGCGGGATAGCTTGGAACGCAAGGAGCTGCCTAATGCCGAGCATATCTTCAATAGTGATGGGGAACTTCTAGTTGAGCCAAGGCCAAGGCATACACGCCCAAACCACAGGCCCGATCCACCCCTCACCCGAGCCAAGGCGTGTGCCCTTCGCGAACGCATCACCTTATTCGTCTCCGACATGCTGGACGAACTTCACTCCAAGGACATGAGCCCAGCCCATCTTGGAGCAGCCCATACACGCCACTTAATGAAGATTTCGGTCCATGATGTTGCTGAAGAAACACATTAGATTATGTCATTTTCCAACAGCTATATTGTGTACTTAAGAGAGCATTAATTACCTAGCTTGCATGCTTATCTAGCTTTGAATGCTAAGAGCTGTTGGAAATGTTTTGAGATTGCTATTTATCCTTGTAAGTTTTCAGAACTCATTACCTAAGAAATCTATTGCCATTTTCGAGCTTAAGCTTGCTGTGTTTGTTGAGTTTGAATCTCCAAACCGTTATCCCCGTTGGTGTGTCCGACGAAGGGCTTCGGTGTGTCCGAGCCAGCTTTCGGTGTGTCCGAAAACCTTTCCTCCTTATCTCCATCTCACCCACTGAATCTTAGCTTGAATTCGAGTGCCTCACAAGGCCGGTGATTGAGCTAACATTCCCATCCCACTCCATCCAACATCCTTAGCCGAAACACGTGAGCTCGAGTGCCAATACTTGTGCCGGTGATTGCGTTGTTCGGGCCACCTTATATCCACGAGTTCGAGGCTTACATCAGGCTTCAAGCATGGCAAAGTGATCTTCCATCGATTCTTCGATGGATGCGAGACGAGGTCCAAAACCCTCTATGGTGGTGAGGCGAGTATCGAAGCTCTCCAGCTTTTGGATGATAAGGTCTATCCTGGGATCGAGGATAGGTGCTGAGGTCTCTTCACCATTAGAAATCAAGAGCCTTCCCATGCGACTTCTTCGGTCTAAGGTACGTGCCGGAGGAGTCTCAAGGAAGTCTAGGCGCACTGTCGCGTGGGTGAATGTCTCTAGGCAGACGCAAGTATCGCTTGAGTCCATCGTCACCCAGATAGATCCATTCCTCTCCTATCCTCCGGACGTAGCTTCGAGTCTTGAGGGAGTCCAGGTCGAGGAGGCAATGCAAATCGATGACGTCTTCTTTGTAGAATGTAATCCCCGTGTCTACCCTCCGAGCAATCTTTGTGATGATGCCTTCAACACATATTTTGACGTCCTTAGCCTTCGTGTTGGCCATGTTGTACAGGTGGATTGCTACCCTCGATGCTAAATCCATGGTCGACCATCCTCCTCGCACACAATCATCGAGTGATGGCCCGTCCGAGCATATCTTCAATAGTGATGGGGAACTTCTAGTTGAGCCAAGGCCAAGGCATACACGCCCAAACCACAGGCCCGATCCACCCCTCACCCGAGCCAAGGCGCGTGCCCTTCACGAACGCATCACCTTATTCGTCTCCGACATGCTGGACGAACTTCACTCCAAGGACATGAGCCCAGCCCATCTTGGAGCAGCCCATACACGCCACTTAATGAAGATTTCGGTCCATGATGTTGCTGAAGAAACACATTAGATTATGTCATTTTCCAACAGCTATATTGTGTACTTAAGAGAGCATTAATTACCTAGCTTGCATGCTTATCTAGCTTTGAATGCTAAGAGCTGTTGGAAATGTTTTGAGATTGCTATTTATCCTTGTAAGTTTTCAGAACTCATTACCTAAGAAATCTATTGCCATTTTCGAGCTTAAGCTTGCTGTGTTTGTTGAGTTTGAATCTCCAAACCGTTATCCCCGTTGGTGTGTCCGACGAAGGGCTTCGGTGTGTCCGAGCCAGCTTTCGGTGTGTCCGAAAACCTTTCCTCCTTATCTCCATCTCATCCACTGAATCTTAGCTTGAATTCGAGTGCCTCACAAGGCCGGTGATTGAGCTAACATTCCCATCCCCCTCCATCCAACATCCTTAGCCGAAACACGTGAGTTCGAGTGCCAATACTTGTGCCGGTAATTGCGTTGTTCGGGCCAGCCTATATCCACAAGTTCGAAGCTTACATCATTTTGGTATCAGAGCTTGCTCGAGCCAACGGACGTCTAACCCCGGTGAGATCTATCTTTTATTTCGGTTTATTTCGTAATCACGTTTTGAGGGCAAAACACGGAGAAGAGAGAGGGAATGATGAGAACAAAACTTCTTAAGAGAGAGGGAATGATGAGGACATCGGATCTAACAACATCTGGTAAAGAAGATCTTGGCGGAAGCATACACGGAGCAAAGGTAACGACAAACCGAGTTCCATAACCGAGTTCCACCTCGGATCGAAGCCACCAAGTAAAAGGAAGTTGCTTGGAGTGCAAGACAATTATCAAAGGAAGCTTCTTCATCATCAAGGCAACTCCAACAACTAGCTTCCCAACCACCTCATTTAATGCAACATCAAGGAACTCCAACAACTAGCTTCCCAACCACCTCATTTAATGCATTGGACTCCTACCCCTCTTGCATGTTCTTGTCATTTAATGTTGTAGTTGAGAATTCTAGCCAATATAAAGGCTTTGTAATGCATCATTTGTAATCAGACTTGTAGAATGTCTCAAATATTTCGAGTTTTATAAACTCTTCTTCGGTTTGTCCGAAATTTATCCCGATCTTCGGTGTGTCCGAGATCACGAGTTTGGTGTGTCCGAACTCAAGCCTTGGTGTGTCCAAGGTCCACTATCTATTTTTCCCCTTCGTTCCATCCATCTTTCTTTTCGGAATTACGTCGAGCATC
>NW_010964992.1:35772-37034 GCF_000463585.1 Tarenaya hassleriana
GGCGTCTAGCGCAAGGTACAAGGTCGGTAGAAGAATTCTTCGAAGAGTTCGAACACATTAGGAGCCGACTAGAGCTAGACGAGGACGAGGAAACGGTGATGGCCCAGTTCTTAGATGGACTGCAGGATAAGATTGCTCGAAAAGTTGAGCGACAATCATACCGTGACCTCCAAGAGCTCTTACACTTAGCTGTGCAAGTCGAACAACAAGAAAAGCGTAAGAACGCTAGGCTAAGTAAGACGAAGGCATACTCTAGTGGAACTACGACAAACACTAGACCTCCCCCACCCTTTCGACGAGAGAACCATGAGAATAGAACCCCGCAAGACATACGGGACAAAGGAAAATCCCTGGACACATCCCGAACTAAACCAAACATCGAGGCACCTCAAGACACTAGAGCTAGGGAGATTATTTGCTATAAGTGTCGAGGGCGAGGTCACATGGCTCGCGATTGTCCGAATGCTAGGGTCATGATCATTACGGACAAAGGGGAATACGAATCCATGGACGAAGAAGAGGCCAAAGATCTCGAGGAAGAGATCGAATATCCAGATAGCGGCGAATTACTCGTCACTAGGAGAGTGCTTAGCACTATGGTCAACCCGGATGAAACGGCCCAGCGGGAGACTATTTTCCACACCCGTTGTACCGTTCAAGGGAAAGTGTGCGGTATGATAATCGATAGTGGGTCATGCACAAATGTCGCAAGTGCCTACATGGTCAAGAAGCTCGGTCTAACCACTGAGAAACACCCGCACCCATATAAGCTGCAATGGCTTAACAACAGCGGAGAAATTAAAGTGACCGAGAGGGTCAAGATTCCGTTCAGCATAGGTAGGTACCAAGACGAAGTCCTTTGCGACATTGTACCTATGCAAGCCGGTCATATCCTTTTAGGACGACCATGGCAATTTGATAGAGAGGTGATACATGACGGACGAGTCAACCAATATTCCTTTGTTCATAACAAAAGGAAGGTTGTACTAGCACCTCTTAGTCCATCTCAAGTGCATGAGATGCAGCTCAAACTAGCTAAAGAAAGCGAGACAAAGAAGGCTAATTTCTATCTCACAGCTAGTCAAGTCGGTAAGGCTATTCGACAAGAACGAAATGTCCTTCTTTTGGTCTTCAAGGACCTCATGAGCATAAGGACCGAAACGTCCCATGATAGCCCTTCTATAAGCCGACTTCTTGAGCAGTTTAAGGACATTTTTCCCGACGAGATACCGGCTGGACTTCCCCCGATACGAGGGATAGAG
>NW_010964992.1:40693-41961 GCF_000463585.1 Tarenaya hassleriana
AAAAATGTCCTTAAACTGCTCAAGAAGTCGGCTTATAGAAGGGCTATCATGGGACGTTTCGGTCCTTATGCTCATGAGGTCCTTGAAGACTAAAACAAGTACATTTCGTTCTTGTCGTATAGCCTTACCGACTTGACTAGCTGTGAGATAGAAATTAGCCTTCTTTGTCTCGCTTTCTTTAGCTAGTTTGAGCTGCATCTCATGCACTTGAGATGGACTAAGAGGTGCTAGTACAACCTTCTTTTTGTTATGAACAAAGGAATATTGGTTGACTCGTCCGTCATGTATCACCTCTCTATCAAATTGCCATGGTCGTCCTAAAAGGATATGACCGGCTTGCATAGGTACAATGTCGCAAAGGACTTCGTCTTGGTACCTACCTATGCTGAACGGAATCTTGACCCTCTCGGTCACTTTAATTTCTCCTCTGTTGTTAAGCCATTGCAGCTTATATGGGTGCGGGTGTTTCTCAGTGGTTAGACCGAGCTTCTTGACCATGTAGGCACTTGCGACATTTGTACATGACCCACTATCGATTATCATACTGCACACTTTCCCTTGAACGGTACAACGGGTGTGGAAAATAGTCTCCCGCTGGGCCGTTTCATCCGGGTTGACCATAGTGCTAAGCACTCTCCTAGTGACGAGTAATTCGCCGCTATCTGGATATTCGATCTCTTCCTCGAGATCTTTGGCCTCTTCTTCGTCCATGGATTCGTATTCCCCTTTGTCCGTAATGATCATGACCCTAGCATTCGGACAATCGCGAGCCATGTGACCTCGCCCTCGACACTTATAGCAAATAATCTCCCTAGCTCTAGTGTCTTGAGGTGCCTCGATGTTTGGTTTAGTTCGGGATGTGTCCAGGGATTTTCCTTTGTCCCGTATGTCTTGCGGGGTTCTATTCTCATGGTTCTCGCGTCGAAAGGGTGTGGAAGGTTTACGGTTCGCTGTAGTTCCACTAGAGTATGTCTTCGTCCTACTTAGCCTAGCGTTCTTACGCTTTTCTTGTTGTTCGACTTGCACAGCTAAGTGTAAGAGCTCTTGGAGGTCACGGTATGATTGTCGCTCAACTTTTCGAGCAATCTTATCCTGCAGTCCATCTAAGAACTGGGCCATCACCGTTTCCTCGTCCTCGTCTAACTCTAGTCGGCTCCTAATGTGTTCGAACTCTTCGAAGAATTCTTCTACCGACCTTGTACCTTGCGCTAGGCGCCTATACCTTCTTTGAAGGTCTCGATGAAAGTGCGGAGGGACGTAACGTTTAC
>NW_010964992.1:42053-42775 GCF_000463585.1 Tarenaya hassleriana
TCATATCCTTTTAGGACGACCATGGCAATTTGATAGAGAGGTGATACATGACGGACGAGTCAACCAATATTCCTTTGTTCATAACAAAAGGAAGGTTGTACTAGCACCTCTTAGTCCATCTCAAGTGCATGAGATGCAGCTCAAGCTAGCTAAAGAAAGCGAGTCAAAGAAGGCTAATTTCTATCTCACAGCTAGTCAAGTCGGTAAGGCTATTCGACAAGAACGAAATGTCCTTCTTTTGGTCTTCAAGGACCTCATGATCATAAGGACCGAAACGTCCCATGATAGCCCTTCTATAAGCCGACTTCTTGAGCAGTTTAAGGACATTTTTCCCGACGAGATACCGGCTGGACTTCCCCCGATACGAGGGATAGAGCACCAAATTGATCTCGTACCTGGTGCACCTTTGCCTAACCGACCAGCCTATAGGATGAACCCCGAGGAAACTAAAGAGCTCGAAAAGCAAATCCAAGAGCTCATGAGCAAAGGTTACATCCGAGAAAGCCTTAGTCCGTGTGCTGTTCCGGTACTTTTAGTTCCAAAGAAAGATGGAACTTGGCGCATGTGTGTGGATTGCCGAGCAATAAACAATATAACGGTTAAGTATAGGCATCCCATACCTACATGTTTCCCACCTCGAACAACTAATGACCACACTTAGAACAGAAAGCCTATACGCAAACTTGAAGAAATGTTCGTTTTGCACGGACGAAATCGTATTC
>NW_010964992.1:43443-43879 GCF_000463585.1 Tarenaya hassleriana
TAGGATTTGAAATCCTTAAGGAGCAGTATTCGACCGATCACGATTTCAAATCCATCATAGAAGAATGTAGGAACGGTGCTTATGGACCATTTTACTTACATGATGGATATCTCTTTCGAGATAAGAGGTTATGCATCCCGCAAGGATCAATGCGAGATGTGATACTCCGTGAGGCTCATGGTGGTGCCTTAGCTGGCCATTTCGGAGTAGATAAGACGTTGTCCATCGTGCAAGAGCATTTCTTTTGGCCGCACCTTAAGCGAGACGTTAGGAGGTTTTGTGCTAAGTGTGTCGAGTGCCACCGAGCTAAGTCAAAAGTACAACCTCATGGACTTTATATGCCATTACCAATCCCTACGCAGCCATGGATAGACATATCAATGGATTTTGTCCTAGGACTTCCTAAGATCCAACATAAGGACTCCATCTTTGTAGT
>NW_010964992.1:44001-45723 GCF_000463585.1 Tarenaya hassleriana
GTGAGGGGTGGATCGGGCCTGTGGTTTGGGCGTGTATGCCTTGGCCTTGGCTCAACTAGAAGTTCCCCATCACTATTGAAGATATGCTCGACATTAGGCAGCTCCTTGCGTTCCAAGCTATCCCGCTCCCGCTCCGTGCGCTCCAAGCTATCTTGCTCCCGTTCCGTGCGTTCCAACTCTTTGTCCGTGCGTCCGGTCTCTATGTCCTCATCATTCCCTCCCTCTTGAGAAGTTTTCGCCACGAAAATTCATGACCTGCATCAAAAGGAAGTAAATCAGCAACGTTAAAAGAACTAGACACGTTATACTCACTTGGAAGTTCGAGTCGGTAGGCGTTGTCATTGATGCGCTCGATAACTCGGAAAGGACCATCTCCTCTGGGCGCATGCTGGACGAACTTCACTCCAAGGACATGAGCCCAGCCCATCTTGGAGCAGCCCATACACGCCACTTAATGAAGATTTCGGTCCATGATGTTGCTGAAGAAACACATTAGATTATGTCATTTTCCAACAGCTATATTGTGTACTTAAGAGAGCATTAATTACCTAGCTTGCATGCTTATCTAGCTTTGAATGCTAAGAGCTGTTGGAAATGTTTTGAGATTGCTATTTATCCTTGTAAGTTTTCAGAACTCATTACCTAAGAAATCTATTGCCATTTTCGAGCTTAAGCTTGCTGTGTTTGTTGAGTTTGAATCTCCAAACCGTTATCCCCGTTGGTGTGTCCGACGAAGGGCTTCGGTGTGTCCGAGCCAGCTTTCGGTGTGTCCGAAAACCTTTCCTCCTTATCTCCATCTCATCCACTGAATCTTAGCTTGAATTCGAGTGCCTCACAAGGCCGGTGATTGAGCTAACATTCCCATCCCCCTCCATCCAACATCCTTAGCCGAAACACGTGAGTTCGAGTGCCAATACTTGTGCCGGTGATTGCGTTGTTCGGGCCAGCCTATATCCACAAGTTCGGAGCTTACATCAGTCCGAGTCAAAACATCAGGCAAGCCCAAAACACTTTCTGGGCTTCGACTCGCATGGAAATGACTCCACATCCGAGCAACTTGCTGATATCTTCACGAAGGGCCTCCCCCGATCCGAATCAAATACTGACTCGGTCCGAGTCAGAAGGCTGAAAACGTCCCGACACTCTGATTTGATCCGAAAACTGTTTTCCCGACCAAATCCAAGTCTTCCTTTCCGATACTTCACATATAAGTCCATCCCTAATGGTGTGTGACCCTGTAGGCCCATTCCCAGTGGCAGCAGCCTCGAGAACCATTCCCGATCTACAAGTCATGGTTAGCCTCTAGCAAGACGCCATGACTACCCACATTGAATTGAGTTAGAGGTGATCTAACCAAGGCAGTAACAGGTCGAGTTCTGATCCTTTGTCTCACGATATCATATGTTGAACAAGGGCATGGTTTGAGCCATCCTTCCAGTTCAATTGGTTTCTCGTCTTGGCAAATCGACTAATAAAATAGATGCAACTTCATCTATAGCGTGGCCACACGTTTTTCATAGTCTGAATTCCACGAGAGGGCCCAGCGATATCTCTCCTGTTGAGGAGGTGACAAGTCCCATATTGCATGTCTACTATCTCCATATGATTCGTGAACGTATCTGATCAACGCCGTTATAATCATCCGGTTAAAGACGACGTTTGACGCAGTCAAGACACGCCACTCCTCATATCAGATACTCTAGACATCTCAGGTCTGAGGAT
>NW_010964992.1:46027-52516 GCF_000463585.1 Tarenaya hassleriana
GGGTCATCTAGTCACTCGTTCACAACGAGTACCCATGATTGTGACATGCATCCAATGCATCGATCACACCTTATGCTATTCTTAATTCATCATTGTTCCCACATTGTTAACTGACCAGGGTGTTTAGAATCATTCTGTAATGATTCAAGGATACCGAAATATAACAAACATGCCAATCATATAACGGGAATGTAATGCATTCATAAATCAATGAATCAATACAAAGTCAAAATGTCGTATCACGGATCATCCTAGAGCATTACAACCGACAATCTCCCACTATGCTCTATGATCTATCCTACAAGCATCTAATCTCCATACCCTTAGCATGACCATCATGTTTTGACGAAGGGAGAGGCGTCGTCAATGGGTCGGCAATATTATCATCCGTCGACACTCTGCTTATCTTCACGTCTCCTCTGTCGATGATTTCTCTGATCAAGTGAAATCGCCTGAGTATGTGTTTGGATCTCTGGTCCTGCGTAGGAGGTGACAAGTCCCGTATTGCATGTCTACTATCTGCATATGATTCGTGAACGTATCTGAGCAATGCCGTTATGATCATCCGGTTAAAGACGACGTTTGACGCAGTCAAGACACGTCACTCCTCATATCAGATACTCTAGACATCTTAGGTCTGAGGATCCAAGAACGAACCGCTTTATGAGATTCAAGTCATGACTCTGTCCATGTGACAATCTCATGCGGGTCATCCAGTAACTCGTTCCAAACGAGAACCCATGATTGTGATTTGCATCTAATGCATATGATCATAATCATCTATCACACATCATGCTGGTCTTAATTCATCATTGTTCCCACAATGATAACTGACCAGAGAGTTTACAATCATTCTCTAATGATTCAAGGATACCGAAATATAACAAACATGCCAATCATATAACGGGGATGTAATGCATTCATAAATCAATGAATCAATACAAAGTAAAATGTCATATCATGAATTATCCTAGAGCATTACAACCAACAATCTCCCACTATGCTCTATGATCTATCCTACAAGCATCTAATCCCCATACCCATAACATGACCATCATGCTTTGACGAAGGGAGAGGCTTCGTCAGCGGGTCGGCAATATTATCATCTGTCGACACTCTACTTATTTTCACGTCTCCTCTGTCGATGATTTCTCTGATCAAGTGAAATCGCCTGAGTATGTGTTTGGATCTCTGGTGTGACCGGGGTTCCTTTGCTTGTGCGATCGCACCATTGTTGTCACAGTACAAGTCAATGGGATCTGCAACGCTAGGAATGACCCCCAGGTCTCCCACAAATTTCCTGATCCAAACAGCTTCTTTAGCTGCATCCGATGCTGCTATGTACTCGGCTTCTGTAGTCGAATCTGCAACGGTTGGCTGTTTGGAACTCTTCCAACTAATAGTCCCACCGTTTAGGCAGAAAACGTAACCTGACTGCGATCTGAAGTCATCTCTGTCGGTTTGGAAACTAGCATCGGTATAACCCTTTATAGCGAGCTCGTCTTCCAATCCGCCATATACCAAGAACAAATCCTTAGTCCTTCTCAAGTACTTAAGGATGTTCTTGACCGCAATCCAGTGAGCCTCACCGGGTGGAGACTGATATCTACTAGTCATACTCAATGCATATGATACATCCGGACGAGTACACAACATGGCGTACATGATGGATCCAATTGCCGAGGCATATGGAATCCTACTCATGCGCTCTCGCTCATCCTGTGTCTTTGGACACTGAGTCTTGCTAAGAGCCACGTCATGTCCCATAGGCAAGGCACCCCTCTTGGAGTCTTGCATCTTGAACCGATTCAAGACCTTGTCAATGTATGTACTCTAACTTAGACCAAGAAGCCTTCTCGATCTATCTCTATAGATCTTGATTCCTAGAATATAGGCGGCTTCTCCTAAGTCCTTCATCGAAAAGACCGATCCTAGCCAGGATTTTACTCCTTGCAAGGTAGGAATGTCATTTTCGATGAGCAATATATCATCTACATAAAGCATAAGGAAGACCACTACGCTCCCACTGACCTTCTTGTAAACGCATGGCTCATCTTCGTTTTGCAGGAAGCCAAACGCTTTGATTGCCTCGTCAAATCGAAGATTCCAGCCCCTCGAAGCATGCTTCAGTCCATAAATGGATCTCTGAAGCTTGCACACCTTCCTCAGACTCTTAGGATCGACAAAACCCTCGGGTTGTGTCATGTACACATCCTCGAGCAAATTCCCGTTAAGGAATGCGGTCTTGACGTCCATATGCCATATCTCTGCGGTTCTTGACATCCACCTGCCATATCTCGTAGTCATAATACGCAGCTATGGCCAGCAAAATCCGTATGGATTTAAGCATCACAATTGGTGAAAAGGTTTCATCATAGTATATACCATGAATCTACCGAAACCCTTTCGCGACGAGTCGTGCCTTATAGGTATGCACGATGCCATCCATGTCGGTTTTCTTCTTGAAAACCGACTTGCATCCAATTTTCTTAATACCATCGAATGAGTCGACCAAAGTCCATACTTTGTTGTCATACATGGACTGCATCTCAAACTCCATGACCTGGTGCCATTTGTCGGAATCGGAACTTGCCACAGCCTCTGAATACGACGTAGACTCGTCATGTTCTAACAACATGAGGTCGTCGTTTCCAGTCACAAGAAATCCGTATCTTGTAGGCTCTTGGCGAATTCTACCAGATCTCCGAGGTTCACTAGGAGGTGCTGTCTCAACAACTTGTGACACAGGTTGAACCGATTCGACCTGTTCACTCGGTTCTTCGACTATTTGTGGTTCTCGAACTTCTTCGAGATCTATTCTACTCCCACTAACTCTCTTGGAGACAAACTCTCTCTCCAAGAAAGATCCATTCCGAACAACAAACACTTTGTTCTCAGATGGATTGTAGAACCAGTACCCTTTAGTTTCCTTAGGGTAACCCACAAATACGCATTTATCAGACTTGGCGGATAGCTTATCAGAAGCCAGACGTTTCACGTAAACGTCGCATCCCCAAATCTTCATAAATGCTAACCTGGGATGCTTCCTAGTCCATATCTCATATGGTGTCTTCTGAACCGACTTTGTTGGACAGTTGTTCAGTATAAGCGCTGTCGTTTCCAAAGCATATCCCAAGAAGGATTTTAGGAAGATCGACCTGACTCATCATAGATCGTACCATAACCAATAAGGTTCGGTTCCTCCTCTCGGAAACACCATTCCATTGTAGCGTTCCAGGTGGAGTCAGCTGTGAGACAATCCCACAATCTGCCAGATAGTCAGTGAACTCTTGGCACATATACTCGCCACCTCGATCAGATCGAAACAACTTGATCGTCTTGCCAAGTTGGTTATGTACCTCGTTTCTGAAATTCTTGAACAATTCAAGCGTTTCAGACTTATGTCTCATCAAGTAGACATAACCTACCTACTGAAATCATCAGTAAACGTAACGAAATACAGATAACCTCCTCTAGCGGGCGAGCTCATAGGACCGCACACATCACTATGTATGAGTTCTAGCAACTCCATAGCCCGTTCTCCTTTTCTAGTAAAAGGAGATTTTGTCATCTTGCCCATCAGACAGGAATCGCATGATTCGATTGATTCATAATCAAAAGAATCAAGAAGTCCATCAGAATGAAGCTTCGCAATGCGTTTCTCGTTGATGTGGCCAAGTCGACAATGCCAGAGATAGGTCGGATTTAAGTCGTGCGGCTTAAACCGCTTGGTACTAACGTTATAGATCGACCTGTATCTAGATGGTTCATCTTCCAAAACATAAAGACCATTAAACTGGTAACCCTTACCATAGAATAAATCGCCTCTATAAATGGACAGATATTTGTTCTCAATAACAAATCTGAAACCATCCGAGTCTAAACATGAAATCGATATAATGCTCCTGCTGATGGCAGGTACAAAATAACAATCATGCAACTCCAATACAAGGCCAGAAGGTAAAGTGATATCGTAAGTGCCGACGGTTAATGCAGCAACTTTTGCTCCATTCCCAATGCGGAGATCTACTTCTCTCTTCGCCAATTGTCTACTTCCTCGAAGTTCTTGCACATTTCCACAAATGTGCGAGGCACATCCGGTATCTAATACCCATGATGTAGAAGTAAACAACTTCGCCTCTATAACGAAGATACCAGAAGTCGAAGCTTCTGTAACCTTCTTCTTCCTCTGATCTTCCAGGTAGAGTCTGCAATTTCTATACCAATGCCCGATGGCATGACAGAAATAACACTCTTCCTTCTTGGACTCAGGCTGAGGTTCAATGACAACTCTTGCCACTTTCCTCTTGCCCTTGCCCTTGGAACGTTTCCTTTTGGTGGAACTCTTTCCAACAACTACCATATCATTCTTCCCTCGGCTCCCAGCTTTCTCTTGGAATGACACATTCAACTGATCAACTATCAAAGAATTGTCCATGTCCTCTAATTGCTTACGCAATTCCGAAGGCATCTTTCCAAGCATCAAGCTGGACACGTCCAGATCATCATCCTCATGCTTCCAATAAGCATCAATGATCGATCTAGAAGCCGTGGTCAGAGGCTTATCCTTCATAAGGATAGATCGCATGGCGAGATAAAACAGATTCCTGCAACAGATATGTTCTACAGAAAAAGACAGACAAACAGACAGAAAATATGCAAGCCGCTTAGTACACATACTAACACAGACAATAGATGCAATATGACAGGCTTCCACTAAGAAAAACACCCTCAATGAGTTTCTAAGTGAGCTAGGATCCATATTTCACATGCTTTTGAGTCAGCTAGGGCATGACGCTCAAAAACATGCTATTTAGGTAGACAACACATTGTCAATCACATCCTATGTGATTCCTAGATGAGTATGGGACAGTGATACGCTATCACTGCATGTTCCTCATCCCATCCTTACCATCAGGTTCGCATGGTGGGATAAAACAGATTCCTGCAACAGATATGTTCTACAGAAAAAGACAGACAAACAGACAGAAAATATGCAAGCTGCTTAGTACACATACTAACACAGACAATAGATGCAATATGACAGGCTCCCACTAAGAAAAACACCCTCAATGAGTTTCTAAGTGAGGTAGGATCCATATTTCACATGATTTTGAGTCAGCTAGAGCATGACGCTCAAAAACATGCTATTTAGGTAGAAAACACATTGTCAATCACATCCTATGTGATTCCTAGATGAGTATGGGATAATGATACGCTATCACTGCATGTTCCTCATCCCATCCTTACCATCAGGTCCAAGTCCGACTTGATAACCCAATTCAAGCTCAACCATATTCGAGCTATGAGAATCACGATTTCTCCATACTGCCTCACCAAGATAATCAGGCACGCTCAGCTAGGGCATGACCCGTAACCATGACGATCGAGGCCTTGACAGTTGCTCTACTATTGGGCGGTAATAGCTTGAGATTTCATGAGGTATATGTGACTTGAACACAATGAAATCTTGACTGAATTCAAGTCAGTTCAATCAAGTTGTTCCGATCATGTCGGTAGAATCAGAATCTCGGCTTAGACACTTGAAACGATGCAACAATTGCATCTAACAAAGTCTGACGAACTGACTCGCTTCGAGTCAATACTTGACTCGGTCCGAGTCAGATGCCGAAATCTCCCCAAATCAGTCCGAACCAAAACGTGACGAACTAGACAACCTTCTGTACTGACTCGGTCCGAGTCAACACTTGACTCGGTCCGAGTCAGAAGCCTCTGAGGCCAACTCTGTTCGATTTTGATTCGTTTTGACTCTGTCGAGTCAACACTTGACTCTGCCCGAGTCAAAACTCTGATTTGTCGTTCTGACTCTGTCGTTTTGACTCGGTCGAGTCAAAACTCTGTCTGTCCGAATAAAACTCTAAGAGACACTTTCAAGCTACGAAAATTAGGAATTCACCCTATTTCGATGCGCCATCAAGCCGTCTCCTTCCAGAAACTCATCCATGCATCAAATAACATTCATAATATTATCAAACATGCATAGATCAAGCCTATCATGCAATTCTAACCATTAAAATCATGTAGGCAAGCAACAAGCACAGCGATATACAGAGAACCAGACTCTGATACCACTGTTGGGTTTCACTACGGGTTCCTAGCATGCGATCATATCGACCTAGGGTTTGGTTCATGTAGTGGAAGAATGATCTAAACCTAGTCAAACGTCACACGCAACCAAACCTGCAAAACCCGAACAGATCGTGTATATCACCATACGAATCAAATACTTACCTCTTTCCTGAAGAAACGGAAGTAGGAGTCGATCCGAGGTCTGTTTAATCACCTAGGATGAAGTTACAGTCCCTCTACACGTATCCACACCGAAGGGAAGGATTCGAAACGTTTTTGGAACCGATCTGCTAGGATCTGTGAAGTATATGAAGTGGGATCTAATCCCGAGAGCTATAACTATTAAAGAAACGATTTCTTCTGAGTTTTTGCTCTGTCTTTGGGTTCTGAAAGTGAGTT
>NW_010964992.1:53092-56331 GCF_000463585.1 Tarenaya hassleriana
CTCGAGTTCTGATCCTTTGTCTCACGATATCATATGTTGAACAAGGGCATGGTTTGAGCCACCCTTCAAGTTCAACTGCTTTCTCGTCTTGGCAAATCGACTAATAAAATAGATGCAACTTCATCTATAGCATGACCATGCGTTTTTCATAGTCCGACTTCCACGAGAGGGCCCAGTGATATCTCTCCTGTTGAGGAGGTGACAAGTCCCATATTGCATGTCTACTATCTCCATATGATTCGTGAACGTATCTGATCAACGTCGTTATAATCATCCGAGTAAAGATGATGTTTGACGCAGTCAAGACACGTCACTCCTCATATCAGATATTCTAGACATCTCAGGTCTGAGGATCCAAGAATGAACCGCTGTATGAGATTCAAGTCATGACTCTGTCCATGTGACAATGTCATGCGGGTCAACCAGTCACTCGTTCACAACGAGTACCCATGATTGTGATATGCATCCAATGCATCGATCACATCTCATGCTAGTCTTAATTCATCATTGTTCCCACAATGATAACTGACAGTACCCATGATTGTGATATGCATCCAATGCATCGATCACATCTCATGCTAGTCTTAATTCATCATTGTTCCCACAATAATAACTGACCAGGGTGTTTAGAATCATTCTATAATGATTCAAGGATACCGAAATATAACAAACATGCCAATCATATAACAGGAATGTAATGCATTCATAAATCAATGAATCAATACAAAGTGAAAATGTCATATCACGGATCATCCTAGAGCATTACAACCGACAAGTCATAGGCGGTTTCTAGCAAGACACTATGACTATCTATCTCGAATAGAGTTTGTTCGTGATCTTACGAACACCAGAGATGATTTCGGCTGATGATTCTTTTGCATCACGATATCATATGTCGAACATAAGGCATGGACAAGCCACCTTGTCTGATTCGACTGCTTTCTCGTTCACTGAGTTCAATTGTCTGAAATAGACGACGTTCGTCTATAGTGCGGCCACACATTTCTATTGTTCATAACAATACATGGATTTCATAACATATTAAGTATGCATAATACGTAATGAATCAAACACTCTTCCATAAAACTATAGAAAGTATCAATACATCAAATGTATCCAAAGAAAGCTTGCAAACAGTACATTATAGAGCATAAAACCAACAATCTCCCACTTGCTCTAATCATGGACTGCTAAACATCTAATACCCATATCCCTAACATGACCCTCATACTTCGACGAAGGGAGAGGCTTCGTCAATGGATCGGCAATGTTGTCATCTGTCGACACTCTGCAAATGTGCACGTCTCATATGTCTATGATCTCTCTGATAAGGTGATATCGTTTGAGTATGTGGTTGTATCGTTGATGGGATCTGAGTTCTTTCGCTTGTGTGATTGCTCCATTGTTATCACAATACAGAGCAATGAGGCTATCAGCACTAGGAATAACACCCAAGTTGCCAACAAACTTTCTGATCCAAACAACTTTCTTTGTTGCGTCCGACGCTACAATATACTCAGCTTCTGTAGTAGAATCTGCAAAGGTCGCCTGCTTGGAACTCTTCCAGCTAATAGCGCCTCCGTTCAAGCAGAAAACATAGTCTGACTGCGATCTGTAGTCATCCAGGTCTGACTGGAAACTAGCATCAGTGTAACCCTTTACAGCGAGCTCGTCTTCCGACCCACCGTATACCAAGAACACATCCTTAGTCCTTCTCAAGTACTTTAGAATGTTCTTGACGGCGATCCAGTGTGACTCACCTGGATCTGACTGGTATCTACTCGTAATGCTCAACGCGTAGGATACATCCGGTCGAGTACAATGCATGACATACATGATCGATCCAATTGCCGAAGCATATGGAATCCGATCCATGCGTTCTCGCTCATCAGGTGTCGTAGGACACTGACTCTTGCAGAGAACTGTGCCATTGCTCATCGGTAAGATTCCATTCTTGGAATCTTGCATCCTGAACTTTTTCAAGACCTTATCGATGTAAGTACTCTGACTCAGTCCTAGAAGCCGCCTCAATCTATCTCTATAGATCTTTATGCCTAAAATATAGGCCGCTTCTCCTAGGTCTTTCATAGAATTTACGTTCCTAGCCAAGACTTCACGTCTTGCAAGGTAGGAACGTCATTCCCTATTAGGAGAATGTCGTCTACGTACAGCACTAGAAATACAACTGTGCTCCCACTAGCCTTCTTGTAAACACATGGCTCGTCTTCATTTTGTGAGAAACCAAACCTTTTGATTGTCTCATCAAAGCAAAGGTTCCAGCTCCTCGTAGCCTGCTTCAGTCCATAAATGGACTTTTGAAGCTTGCACACCATCCTCGAGTTCCTTGGATCAACAAAACCTTCGGGTTGTGTCATGTACACATACTCGGTCAAGTTCCCGTTAAGGAACGTGGTCTTGACATCCATTTGTCATATCTCATAGTCGTAATATGCAGCTATGGCAAGCAGGATCCTGATGGACTTCACATAACTACGGGCGAAAACGTCTCATCATAGTCAATACCATGAATCTGACGGAATCCTTTCGCCACAAGTCGTGCCTTATACGTGTGCACGTTGCCATCCAAGTCGGTCTTCTTCTTGAAGATCCACTTGCATTCGATGGGTTTTATCCCTTCAGATGCATTAACCAAAGTCCACACTTGGTTCTCTAACATAGATTGCATCTCGGACTTCATAGCCTCGTGCCATTTCTCAGAATCGGGACTCGCCATAGCCTCTGGGTATGTGGTAGGCTCATCATGTTCTAATAACATGAGCTCCTCATTCCCAGTCAAGAGAAATTCGTATCTCACAGGCTCTTGGCAAATCCTGCTTGATCTCCGAGGTTCACTAGTCGAAGGTTGAGTCACAACTAGCAGTGAAACAGGTTGAACAACTTCAACTTGTTCACTCGGCTCAGCGTCTACTTGTTGCTCTCGAACTTCTTCAAGTTCGATTCTACTCCCACAGGCTCTTTTGGAAACGAACTCTCGCTCCATAAAAGTCGCATTCCTGGCAATGAACATCTTGTTCTCTGCCGGAATGTAGAAGTAGTAACCCTTAGTTTCCTTAGGGTAACCTACAAATAAACACTTATCAGATTTGGAGGGTAACTTATCAGTCATCTGACGATTCACGTAAGCGTCGCAACCCAAATTCCGACGAACGAAATTGCAGGATGCTTCCCCGTCCATATCTCATATGGTGTCGCTTCCGCCGGCTTCGCTGGACTCCTGT
>NW_010964992.1:56519-61796 GCF_000463585.1 Tarenaya hassleriana
TGCCACCACGATCCGATCGAAGTGTCTTGATCGTCTTGCCAAGCTGGTTATGTATTTCGTTTCTGAAAGCCTTGAACATTTCAAGTGTTTCACGTTTATGTCTCATCAAATAGAAATAATCGTATCTACTGAAATCGTCAGTGAACGTAACAAAATACAGATAACCTCCTCTAGCTGGACAGCTCATTGGTCCGCATACATCACTATGTATAAGAGCCAATAACTTCGTCGCTCTCTGTCCTTTCCTCTTGAAAGGATGCTTCGTCATCTTGCCCATTAAATAAGACTCGCATGATTCAAGAGACTCAAAGTCAAATGAATCCAGGAGACCTTCGTGATGAAGTTTCTGAATGCGTTTCTCGTTTATATGGCCTATACGACAATGCCAGAGGAAGGTCGGGTTTAAGTCGTTCGACTTAAACCGTTTAGTACTCACGTTATAGATGGATGACGTTGAGTTCGAAGGCTGATCATTCAAGACGTATAAACCATTCACAAGATAACCATTACCATAGTAAATATCATCTCGATAAATCATCAAACTCTAGTTCTCAATCACAAATCCAAACCATCCAAATCTAGATAAGAAATAGAAATGATGTTTCTGCTAATCGCAGGCACATAGTAACAATTACTCAATTCTAAAACAAGTCCAGAAGGAAGATGCAAATCATAAACGCAAACACACAATGCAGCAACTCTTGCTCCATTTCCGACGCGTAGATCCGCTTCTCCCTTAGCCAGCTGTTGGTTTAGTGCTCTATGAGGTACTGTTTGCGAGCTTTACTTGGATGCATTTGATGTATTGACGCTTTCTATGATTTATGGATTAGTGTTTCATTCATTACATGTTTTGCATACTTAAATATGTTATGAAATCCATGTATTGTTATGAACAATACTAAACTCCCTAGTCATGTATCATTGTGGGAATAATGATATACTAAGACTAGTATGATGTGTGATTGATGATCATATAGATGATCATAGGTATTGGATACGATCACAATCATAGGTATTCGTTGGAGAACCGAATATTGGAATGACCCGCATGAGATTGTCACATGGACTAGCGTCATGACTTGAATCTCATATGGCGGTTCCATGATTGGATCCTAAGACCTGAGATATCTACAGAATCCAACATGAGGAGTTGCGTGCTTTGAATACGTCAAACGTCATGCGTAACAGGAGGACTATAAAGGCGTGTATCAGGTACGAAACGAATCATGTGTTGGATTGTAGATAGTCAAGATGGGATTTGTACCTCTCGTAAAAGAGAGAGATATCGCTGGGCCCCTCGTGTGAGCGAGACTGTAGAAATGTGTGGCCGCACTATAGACGAACGTCGTCTATTTCAAACAGTCAAACTCAGTGAACGAGAAAGCAGTCGAATCAGATAAGGTGGCTTGTCCATGCCTTATATTCGACATATGATATCGTGATACAAAAGGATCATCAAACGGAATCATTACTAGCGTTCGTAGGATCATGAACAAACTCTATTCGAGATAGGTAGTCATAGTGTCTTGCTAGAGACCGCCTATGACTTGTGTAACCGAAATAAGAGATTTCGGATTATACTGCTATATCGGATGAGCCAACAGGGTCACACACACAGGAAAGAACGAATGCGCGAGAAGAGACGAGAAAATCCCAGTGGAGCGGAGGCCAGACCGACCGATCCAGAAGGTCTGGACCGATCGGTACAGCCAACCTAGACCGATCGGTCTAGACACGTGGACTGGTCGGTCCGGAGGTAATGTGTGAAAGTCACTCGGTCGAGAAATTGCTCCAGACTGATCGGTCTAGACATGGACCGATCGGTCGAGACGTAAAATAAGCACCAGACCGATCGGTCCAGGCGTGTACCGATCGGTCCAGACGTCGGAATTTCTTAAACTCGCTCTAATTAGGGTTTTAAGTGGGATTAACTTTAGGGAACGCCTCCTAAGGCTCTTGGCATGACTTTCAGACCCAATTTACAGGTTTTGAGAGTTGAAAACCTAAGAGTTAGATCCCTGAAATCCTTGCGCAAAGAGGAACATGTTCTTCAAGCTGGGTCACACGGGATCCTAGACCGCCGGTTCAGAACCGTGCTAGGATCTGGTCCGCGGGCTTACGCAGTGGAATTGGCGTTCAGAACGATTTTGAACCGCCCACGGATCAACCTTTCGATGAAGAACTTTTATGAGAGAAAAACTAACCTTTTGATTCACAATCTGAAAGGTTGGCTTGATCACAGCCTAGGTGTTGAAAGAGCCAATACCCTCTTGAGCAGTCCACCCCTTGGAATGGATTCCAACACTTGGAATCAAGCTTGCTAGAGCTCAAGAGATCCAATCTCTTGTATGAGTGTTCAAGAACACCTAGGAGAGTTTCTCTCTCTCTCTAAACCTTCCCTCACGTCTGAGAATGATTGAAAGAGAGTGTTAGTTCGTCCCACCTGCTTCCCACCAAGAAAAAGGGGAAGAAAAGACGCACTTTTGGTTTCTGACGCTTGGTTCGGGCTGACAAACGTTTGGTCCGCCGGACCAAGCATGCAAAACTCGCGGAATAGTTTGGTCAGGTTCTTGGTCCGGAGCTGACCAACATTTGGTCAGCCGGACCAAGACCTTTTCGCTGCCGACAGTCCGATATTTTCGCGATCCGACGGACAAAAAACTTGGTCCGCCGGACCAGCTGAACTCCGGACCGTGCCCTCAGTCCGCCTGACCTTTTGGTCCGGTGGACCAAGATTTCGGTCCGCCGGACCAGCCGAACTCCGAGCTAACGCGAAAACGCTCAGCCTGATTGGTCTGGTCCGCCGGACCAACATTTGGTCAGTTTCGGACCAGACCAGTTTTTCGACCAATTATTCCGTTTCTCCCAAGTCTGTCTGGTCCGACTGACCAACTCTTGGTCAGCTCCGGACCAGACCTCAAAGACGGAGAAAAATCCGATTTTTCTCGTCCGTTCGATCCCGTCCATACATGTCCATCCCATATGTGTGTGACCCTTTCGGCTCCTCCGAATACGGTAGTAAACACGAGATCCAATCTAGCTTTACAAATCATAAGCGGTCTCTAGCAAGACATTATGATTACTCGTATCGGAAAGAGTTAGATGTGATCTAACCGAAAAGCCAGAGATAGCTCCAACGATGATCCTCTTTGTCTCACGATCTCATAATCGAACTCACGATATCATAATCGAACTCATAGTTCGAATGCTTTGTTGTATCCCGAGTAGACTGTAAGAGATAGATGACATTCATCTATAGTGTTGCCACACATTTCTACAGTCTCACTCCTACGACGGGCTCAAGCGATATCTCTATCTTTCGAGAGGGACAAAGTTCCATCTTGACTATCTACTATCCATTACATGATTCATAATGTACCCGAGCCACGCCTTTATAATCATCCGGTTAAAGACGACGATTGACGCAGTCAAAGTACATTACTCGTCATCATGGATACAATAGATATCTCAAGTCTAATGATCCAAAGTGAACCATCAAGTGAGATTCAAGTCATGGATTAAATCCAATCGACATTCTCACGCGAGTCATCCAGTCACTTGTTCCAAACAAGTACTCATGACCATGATCCGTATCCAATACACATGATCATCACCATGATCATCCATCACGCCTCATGTTAGTCTTAATTCATCATTGCTCCGACCATGACAAGCGACTAAGGAATTTAGGATCGTTCATAATGATCCATGGATTTCATTATTTATCAAATATGCAAACTAAATAATGAACAAACAATGCATTCATCCAATAAATACATCGTATCATACATAGTTCTCATATCGTATGATCATCCTAGAGCATCACATCCATCACTTCAGTCCTAGAAGACGAGTTCCAACCGTTGGAATCCTTTCCGCCGTGTGGATACGTGTAGAGGACAAGGTATTCTTCCTGCTTATAGTGATCGGACGAATACATCAATTGAGACAGGCCCCAGATCGATTGAGGTAAGCGTTCTAACGTTTCTACAAGATCATGCATGATAGATTTTAGGGTTTTATCAAAATTTTTGTTTTACATCCGCTGCACAAACCCTAGAACTGATCTCTTAGGAATTAGATTCGCTCTTAAGATCCCAGGAAACCAACAGTGGTATCAGAGCCTGGTTGCTCTGCATGATTTTGTTAGAACCCGATCACGCACGTTATAGGATTTGAATTATTTGAATCCGTGTTTGCTTTGATGCTATGCATAATTTGATTATGGATCTAGAGTAGATTTTCCGTTCATTGTTGCATAGTCTGCAAGAGCTTCGAATTCTGAGTTCGTAGGCGAAAATGGAGTCGAATTCGGGTATGAAACGGGGCAGAAACGACGAAAATGAGATCTAATCACGTTTTTGCCTGGACCGATCGGTCTGGTCCTCTGGACCGATCGGTCTAGGGTTTCGCAAGTCGGTTGGATCGAAAGGTCTGGACTGAATGGTTTGCATGCGTAGACCGATCGGTCTGGACCGTTCCGGACCGAAAGGTCTAGACCGACCTTGACCTTGAGACCGAGCCGTGTAGACCGATCGGTCTAGGCCTAGACCGATCGGTCTAGGTCCCGAGGCTTCACCAAAATTTGGTTTTTCGTTTCGGGGTCTGGTTTGAGCAATCGTTGCTTAAACCTGGTCAACTGTGATTGAGAATAGCATGATTCATTCGTTTGGATGATCCATAGTGAATGAATGCATGTAACTTAATCAAGATATTAGATATGCTTGATTGAGTGGGAGCTTCAGGATTGGGATTACATAATCGAATGGATATTCGGATTATGTACAATCGTTGCACAGAAACCGATTAGGTCTAGGAGCTCTATGGGTAAAGCACTTGTGAAGGCCTCGATCGTACGTGTCATGGGCCATGCCAAAGCTGGTGTGACGTATTATCTTGGTGAGGCAAGATGGAGAAATGGTGGTTCTCATAGCTTGAAAGTAGATGCTTGATCTAAGTGTGGTTTCGAAAATCCCTTATTTATGTAATGCTAAGCGTGTACCTCCCATTAGTAGAGCGCCTGTCAAGGCATCGATCGTCCGTAACACGGGACATGCCAAAGTTGAGCGTGCCGGATTATCTTTGTGAGGCAGGGTGGGAAATCGTGGTTCCCACAGCTTGAATATCGTTTACCTTAGGTTAAGTTGTCGAGTATGACTTGAGACTTAACAGTACAGATGAGACGAGTATGCAATGATATTTGATATCATAGTCTCATAGACGATCTAAGAGTCACATTGGATGTGATTGACATTAGATGTCTACCTAAATAGC
>NW_010964992.1:62820-65114 GCF_000463585.1 Tarenaya hassleriana
ATGACTAAGAGCTTAGCCGAACTGCATGGGATGCTGAAATCGGCTGAGCAGGATATCGTGGTGCCCAAGACTTTGCTTGCTGTGGAGAAAAACTCCAGCAAGAAGCGGCGGGGTAAAGCCAAGAAAAAGGCACCGAAGAAGGCAAAAGTTGCCCCTGCGCATAAGCCTAAGCCCGATAAGGGTGACTGTCATTACTGCGGAGTGTCTGGACACTGGAAGCGTAATTGTCACCTTTACTCGGAGGATCTGAAGGACAAGAAGCTTGATGAAGCTTCTGCCTCAGGTATTCATGTTATAGAAGCTAACATCTGTACTACATCTTCGTGGGTGTTGGATACCGGAAGCGCCTCACACATTTGTGGAAATGTGTAGGGACTAAGAAGAAGTAGGATGTTGGCTAAGGGAGAAGAGGATCTACGCATCGGAAATGGAGCAAGAGTTGCTGCATTGTGTGTTGGCGTTTATGATTTGCATCTTCCTTCTGGACTTGTTTTAGAATTAAGTAATTGTTTCTATGTTCCTGCGATTAGCAGAAAGATTATTTCTATTTCTTGTCTTGATTTGGATGGTTTTCGATTTGTGATTGAGAACTCGAGTTCGATAATTTATCGAGACAGTATTTACTATGGTAATAGTTATCTTGTTAATGGTTTATACGTCTTGAATGATCAGCCTTCGAACTCGACATCGTCCATCTATAACGTGAGTACTAAACGGTTTAAACCGAACGACTTAAACCCGACCTTCCTTTAGCATTGTCGTCTAGGCCATATAAACGAAAAACGCATTCAGAAGCTTCATCATGATGGTCTTCTGGATTCTTTTGACTTTGAGTCTCTTGAGTCTTGCGAGTCTTGTTTGATGGGCAAAATGACAAAGCATCCTTCAAAGGGAAAGGACAGAGAGCGACGGAGTTATTGGCTCTCATACATAGTAAGTATGCGGACCAATGAGTTGTCCAGCCAGAGGAGGTTATTTGTATTTCGTAACGTTCACTGATGATTTCAGTCGATACGGTTATGTCCATTTGATGAGACATAGGTCTGAAACACTTGAAATATTCAAGGCTTTCAGAAACGAAGTACAAAACCAGCTTGGCAAGATGATCAAGACACTTCGATCGGATCATGGTGGCGAGTATATGAGCCAAGAGTTCACTAACTATCTGGTTGATTGTGGTATTGTATCACAATTAACTTCTCCTGGAACGCCACAGTGGAACGGCGTGTCTGAACGGAGGAACCGAACACTGTTAGATATGGTTCGGTCGATGATGAGTCAGACAGATCTTCCGAAGTGCTTTTGGGGCTATGCTTTAGAGACCACTGCGTACTTGGTGAACAGGAGTCCAACGAAGTCGGCTGAAACAACGCCATATGAGATATGGACGGGGAAGCGTCCCGCGTTGTCGTTTGTCAGAATTTGGGGTTGCGACGCTTACATGAAGCGTCAGATGACTGATAAGTTATCCTCCAAATTTGATAAGTGTTTATTTGTAGGCTACCCTAAGTAAACTAAGGGTTACTACTTCTACATTCCGGCAGAGAACAAGGTGTTCATTGCCAGGAATGCGACTTTTAGGGAGCGAGAGTTCGTCTTCAAAAGAGTCAGTGGAAGTAGGATCGAACTTGAGGAAGTTCGAGAGCAACAAGTGGACACTGAGCCGAGTGAACAAGTTGAAGATGTTCAACCTGTTTCACTGCCAGTTGTGACTCAACCTTCGACGAGTGAACCTCGGAGATCAGACAGGATTCGCCAAGAGTTTGTGAGATACGAATTTCTCGTAACTGGGAATGAAGAGCTCATGTTATTAGAACATGACGAGTCTACCATACACTATAAGAAACATCAAAATTTGCGACAGAAAAATCTGTCGCAAATACAAAAGAATATCTGTCGCAATTACAAATTTGCGACAGATTGCGACAGAATCATTTCTGTCCGTATATTGTTGTCGCAAGAGTTTGCCGGTCGTTAATCTGTCGCAAAGTTGCGACGGATAAAATCCGAGTTTTGCGACAGAATTGCGACAGAAAAATCTGTCGCAAATATCTTTTTTAATATTTTAAAAAAAACAAAAAAATCTACGTTTACTACGGATTTGCGACAGAAAAATCCGTCATTTTAAAAAAAAATCTACATTATTACGGATTTGCGACAGAAAAATCCGTCGCAAATATTTTTTAAATTTAAAAAAAATAGAAAAAATATATTATACATATACACATATATACGTATATTCACATACACATATACGCATATATTACACATATACACATAAATTTATATATATA
>NW_010964992.1:65412-66342 GCF_000463585.1 Tarenaya hassleriana
AAAAATAAATAAAATTAATATTTGCGACAGAAATTTCTGTCGCAAATCATAATTTCATTTTTTTATTATTTTCGATGAAAATTTTCAAATTTTCGCGGTTTAAAATAAAATAAAATTATGATTTGCGACAGAAATTTCTGTCGCAAATCTGTCGCAAATTCCAAAAATAAATAACATAAATTTAAATATAAATAAAATTAATATTTGCGACAGAAATTTCTGTCGCAAATCTGTCGCAAATCCGCAATTTTAAAATTTCTGTCGTAAATAATGTTTGGTTCTGCGACGACAACGTTTCCGTCGTATTCCGTCGCAAATTTGCGACGGATTTTGCGACTAATTGCGACGGAATAAAAATTTTCGCATTCCGTCGCGAATTCGTCGAATTCTGTCGTAATTTCTTTGCGACGGAAAAATTCCGTCGCAAATTCCGTCGCTATATTAAGATTTTCTTGTAGTGATATACCCAGACGCTGTGACGAGTCCCGATTCCGAGAAATGACGCGAGGTTCGAGATGCAATCCATGTCAGACAACCAAGTATGAACTCTGGTTGATGCATCTGAAGGGATAAAACTCATCGGATGCAAGTGGATCTTCAAGAGGAAGACCGACATGGATGGCAACGTGCACACGTATAAGGCACGACTTGTGGCGAAAGGATTCCGTCAGATTCATGGTATTGACTATGATGAGACGTTTTCGCCCGTAGTTATGTGAAGTCCATCAGGATCCTGCTTGCCATAGCTGCATATTACGACTATGAGATATGACAAATGGATGTCAAGACCACGTTCCTTAACGGGAACTTGACCGAGTATGTGTACATGACACAACCCGAAGGTTTTGTCGATCCAAGGAACCCGAGGATGGTGTGCAAGCTTCAGAGGTCCATTTATGGACTGAAGCAGGCTTCGAGGAGCTGGAACCT
>NW_010964992.1:66692-80910 GCF_000463585.1 Tarenaya hassleriana
AGACGTTAAGTCTTGGCTAGGAACACAGTTTTCTATGAAGGACCTAGGAGAAGCGGCCTACATTCTAGGCATTAAGATCTATAGAGATAGATCGAGACGACTTCTAGGATTGAGTCAAAGTACTTACATCGATAAGGTCTTGAAACGGTTAAAGATGCAAGATTCCAAGAAAGGAACCTTACCGATGAGCAGTGGCACAGTTCTCTGCAAGAGTCAGTGTCCTACAACACCTGATGAGCGAGAACGTATGGATCGGATTCCATATGCTTTGGCAATTGGATCCATCATGTATGCCATGCTTTGTACTCGACCGGATGTATCCTATGCGTTGAGCATTACAAGTAGATACCAGTCAGATCCAGGTGAGTCACACTGGATCGCCGTCAAGAACATCCTAAAGTATTTGAGAAGGACTAAGGATGTGTTCTTGGTATACGGTGGGTCGGAAAACGAGCTCGCTGTAAAGGGTTACACCGATGCTAGTTTCCAGTCAGACCCGGATGACTACAGATCGCAGTCTGGCTATGTTTTCTGCTTGAACGGAGGCGCTGTTAGCTGGAAGAGTTCCAAGCAAGCGACCGTTGCAGATTCTACTACAGAAGCTGAGTATATTGCAGCGTCGGACGCAGCAAAGGAAGCTGTTTGGATCAGGAAGTTTGTTGGCGACTTGGGTGTCATTCCTAGTGCTGATAACCCCATTCCTCTGTATTGTGACAACAATGGAGCAATCGCACAAGAGAAAGAACCCAGATCCCATCGACGATCCAAACACATACTCAGACGATTTCACCTCATCAGGAAGAACATAGACAGAGGAGACGTGCACATTTGCAAGAGTGTCGACAGACGACAACATTGCCGATTCGTTGACGAAGCCTTTCCCTTCGTCGAAGCATGAGGGTCATGTTAGGGATATGGGCATTAGATGTTTAGTAGTCCATGATTAGAGCAAGTGGGAGATTGTTGGTTTAGTGCTCTATGATGTACTGTTTGCGAGCTTTACTTGGATGCATTTAATGTATTGATGCTTTCTATGATTTATATATTAGTGTTTCATTTATTACATGTTTTGCATACTTAAATATGTTATGAAATCCATGTATTGTTATAAATAATACTAAACTCCCTAGTCATATATCATTGTGGGAATAATGATATACTAAGACTAGTATGATGTGTGATTGATGACCATATAGATGATCATAGGTATTGGATATGATCACAATCATAGGTATTCGTTGGAGAATGGAATACTGGATTGACCCGCATGAGATTGTCACATGGACTAGCGTCATGACTTGAATCTCATATGGTGGTTCCATGATTGGATTCTAAGACCTGAGATATCTACGGTATCCAATTTGAGGAGTTGCGTGCTTTGAACACGTCAAACGTCCTGCGTAACAGGAGGACTATAAAGACATGTATTAGGTACGAAACGAATCATGTGCTGGATTGTAGATAGTCAAGACGGGATTTGTACCTCTCGTAAAAGAGAGAGATATCGCTGGGTCCCTCGTGTGAGCGAGACTGTAGATATGTGTGGTCGCACTATAGACGAACGTCGTCTATTTCAGACAGTCGAACTCAGTGAACGAGAAAGCAGTCGAATCAGATAAGGTGGTTTGTCTATGCCTTATATTCGACATATGATATCGTGATACAAAAGAATCATCAAACGGAATCATCACTGGCGTTCGTAGGATCACGAACAAACTCTATTCGAGATAGGTAGTCATAGTGTCTTGCTAGAGACCGCCTATGACTTGTGTAACCGAAATAAGAGATTTTGGGTTATACTGCTATATCGAATGAGCCTACAGGATCACACACACAGGAACAGACGAATGCGCGAGAAGAGACGAGAAAATCCCAGTGGAGCGGAGGCCAGACCGATCAGTCCAGACACGTGGACCGGTCGGTCCGGAGGTAACGTGTGAAAGTCACTCGGTCCGGAAATTGCTCCAGACCGATCGGTCCAGACGTCGGGATTTTCTAAACTCGCTCTAATTAGGGTTTTAAATGGGATTAACTTTAAGGAACGCCTCCTAAGGCTCTTGGCACGACTTTCAGACCCAATTGACAGGTTTTGAGAGTTGAAAACCTAAGAGTTAGATCTATGAAAACCTTGCGCAAAGAGGAACGTGTTCTTCAGTCCTAGCAGACGAGTTCCAACCGTTAGAATCCTTTCCGCCGTGTGGATACGTGTAGAGGGCAAGGTATTCTTCCTGCCTACAATGATCGGACGAACACATCAATTCAGACAGGCCCCAGATCGATTGAGGTAAGCGTTCTAACGTTTCTACAAGATCACGCATGATAGGTTTTAGGGTTTTATCAAAATTTTTGTTTTACATCCGCTGCGCAAACCCTAGAACTGATCTCTTAGGAATTAGATTCGCTCTTGAGATCCCAGGAAACCCAACACCAGCATCCTACTTCTCCTGCACATTTTCACAAATGTGTGAGGCACTTCCGGTATCCAATACCCACGAAGATGTAGTACATATGTTAGCCTTTATAACATGAATAAGGCAAAAGCTTCACCAAGCTTCTTGTCCTTCAGATCCTCCAAGTAAATGTGACAATTACCCTTCCAGTGTCCAGACACTCCGCAGTAATGAAAGTCACCCTTATCAGGCTTAGGCTTAGGCGTAGAGGCAACTTTTTCCTTTTTTGCCGCCTTCTTTTTCGCTTTACCCCGCCGCTTCTTGCCGGAGTTTTTCTCCACAGCAAGCACAGTCTTAGGGATCACGATATCCTGCCCGGCCGATTTCAGTATCCCATGCAATTCGGCTAAGCTCTTAGTCATCCCGTGCATATGGTACTGCATCACGAATTGATTATAGTCATCGGGCAATGACATCAGGATCAAGTCCACGACCAAGTCTCCATCGAGTATTACTCTCATACGCTCAAGTTCCTCAATATGAGCTCTCATGTTGAGAACGTGGGTGTTGACAGAGCTGCCTCTCGGCATCTACGTCTTCACCAGAGCTTTCAGCGTCTTGTACTTTTCAGTATGCGCTAGCTCCTAAAACATGGTCTTGAGCTGATTGATCATATCAAACACGCTCTTTCCCTTCTGGGCCATGCTTCCCAACATGAAACAGGAGATCTCATTGTCGTCAGTCTGATGCTTCAACCAAGCATCTCTGACGACTCTCGTGGCATTGGCCGCAGGCTCTGGTGGTAGAGGCCCTTCCAGGACATACGACTTCTTATCGTGCTTGAGAACAATTCTCAAGTTTCGATACCAGTCTAAGAAGTTCGTCCCGATCAGCTTATCCTTCTCAAGGATAGATCGCATCGTCTAACCCATTACGCTACCGGTTGACGTCATGTCCTATAGAAAAAGACAAACAGAACGAACAAAAACAAAATGCAGATTCTATTAATGATCCACTACCAATTAGTCCATCATCAATCAACGACAACACATCAATGATCCACTACCAGCTAGTCCATCATTAGTCAATGACAACATAGATGCAAACACAAGCTATATTTCCATACAGAAAAATAACCCTACAATTGTTGGTTTAGTGCTCTATGATGTATTGTGATGCGAGTTTTATTATGATACATTTGATGTATTGACACGTTCTATGGTTTTATGGATGAGTGTTTGATTCATCACATATTGTGCATGCTTTAATATGTTATGAAATCCATGTATTATTATGAACAATACTAAACTCCCTAGTCATGTATCATTGTGGGAATAATGATATATTAAGACTAGTATGAGGTGTGATTGGTGATCATATAGTTGATCATAGGTATTGGATATGATGAGGAGCTCGGAATCCCGAGCGATGCATCAAACTATATCTTGGAGATAAAAGAACGCATGGAGCTAATGATAGCTTGGAGCGGGAGCATGGACGAAAGCTTGGAACCTACGAAACTTGGAGCTCAACCGGATCGCATGGAGCTAGGAGCTCAACCGGAGAATGACGTCCCACCCGATCACAAGGAGATCATCATCCGATATGAGTCACGAATGGCTGTACAAAATCCGAAGCATGCACACTTCTATTCTCGGCCCGAACCACCGTTAACTCGAGCCAAAGCACGTACTCTTCGACAACACGTCAAACATGTTCGTCTCATGCCTTAAACGAACCTTGAGTCGAAGAATGCAAGCTTACCTTCCATCGGACCAGCCAAGACTCAACTCCTCTCCATCTCAAGACCTTAATTTCGGCCAAGAATAGTCAAGACACAAAAGGGTTACCTTCCATCGGACCAGCCACGACTCAACTCCTCTCTATCTCAAACCTTAATTTCGGCCAAGAATAGTCAAGACACAAAAGGGAAGCTTCTTGGAGTGCAAGCAACTTTTCCAACAGCTATATTCTTCCCACCTACCTTATTAAATGCATAGGCTCCCACCCCTCTTGCATGTTTAGCATTTAATCACAAAAGAGTTGTTGAAGTTTCTACTATTTATATGTGTTTTTCATATGTAAAACTCAAGATTTGGTGAATGAAATTCGAGCTTATGCTTGAGACTTTATTTGTTGAGAATTTTCTCCAAACTATCTTTCCGTTGGTGGGTCCGACGACGAGCTTCGGTGTGTCCGAGTTTTCTTTTCGGTTTGTCCGAATATTATCTATCTTTTACCCTTGTTTCGACTTTGGCTTGAGTTCGAGAGCCTTCATAGAAGTGCCGGTGATTGAGCCATCGTCCCGTAATTCCCCTTCGATTCCATCTATTTCCCAAGAGTGAATTCGAGCGCCTCCTTCGCGAGTGCCGGTGATTGCAATTGGGCCATCTCTATACAACTCCGAAGCCGGTGCGTGTATCATTTTGGTATCAGAGCTGCTCGATCCTACGGCCGAAATTCCCCGGTGAGATCGCTCCTTGCTTCTCGCTTCGGTTTTAATTTCGTTCCTAACTTCTAGTTTCGTTCAGTTTGACATATCATCAGTATTTGACTGTTTTGGTTGTGCTAAACTTTGAATTATTTGTCGAGCCATATATCAAACTCTTCCTCTTTCAAAGACGAATCCAACCATAGGTCGCTTTGCTTGAAATTTCAATTTTTACACCTCGAAACAATGCTCGTAATCTGACTGAAGAACATCCGACGATTACATCTCATTGCAATCAAACTTAACAACCTATTTCGTGTCTTGCAGGAGATCGATTAGGGTCACGACTTGGGAAGGCTCTTCGGCGTCCTGAATCACAGCCTTCCCCCACGGTTGTATTGTTCCTTTCATTCACTTTGATCATTTCGAAATCTGTTTGCATTTGTGTCATTACCGAACGTTACTTGTTGCGTGAAGTGCATGTTTTAGCTTGTACATGACATTGTTGCACGTTGAACATTTCTGCTATATTTGTTCGGACTTAGTGCTGCACGTTTTGTTACTTGCATATACCGTGGCTTGCTTTCTCAGTATCGATGGCAAACGTATCCAGTGACAGTTCGGTTTATAGGATGATCCAGCAGATTCAAGATCGTCTCACACGACTTGAGGAGGTGAGCGAACCCGTGGAATTTTCTAGGGAGCTAAACAAACAAAGTGAGGGGAAGAGAACCATGCCTAAAAATCTAAAGATGCCTCACCATGAACCCCTCGATGATGGCCGATTCAAGGATCCATATGACCGAGAATATCGTCGACCAACTCGTGATGAGAGGGTTGATCCAAAGTTCAAACCTTTCGTGTTTACTGGAAAGGAGGAGCCCGAGGTTTATCTTGAGTGGGAGCGCCAAATGGATGCCAATTTCGAATGTTATTCCTTGACGAACCGAAGGAAGATTCAATATGCGGCTGCCCATCTTGCCGAAGATGCCATCATGTGGTGGGAACGAGAAGAAAGCAATCGACGACGTGCACATTATGATCTGGTTTCCACTTGGAAGGAAATGAAGACCCTCATGCGAAAAAGGTATGTACATCGACGTTGTCTTCATGAATTGCAATATAGTTTTGATAACATTGTGCAGGGGGACAAGACGGTTGATAGATACTATGGAGAATTTGAGCAACTCCTCGCTTACTTGCGAATCGACGATGATGAAGAAGAACTCATGATGCATTTCCTAGGAGGCTTACAAAAACGAATCGCTAGAAAGGTAAAAGAACAAGTATACCATGACTTGGAACATCTTGTGCATACGACGATTCAAGTAGAGCGACAAATGAACAAGAAGCTGTCAAAGAATGGGTGCCAACGAACGCCAACGCCAACGCGTATACCCGAAAACCTTTCCAATACCGGAGACCCAATGAAGGCGCAAAATCTTGATGCTCGAAAGGACGAAACTATCTTATATAAAAGAGAAGTCCACACACGAGGTAACAAAACTTCTTCCTCGTGTACTTATTTTACTTCTGAGGTTCCGTGTTCGGAGTGTAGGAACCAAAGTCATTTGCCTAGTGGAAGTTCCATCCGACAAGAGGTGAGCATCAAGGATAACGGGTCATATCACTCAATCGCGATGGCTGTGGGGAGGCACCTTGAGGATGATTTCGAAGTTCCATCTGACAAGGAGACCAAGAGCATGACCGAAAAGAAAGAAACGGTCGAGAATCTCGGCTTTGTGACGGAAACAAAACCCAAAAGTTTGGCAAATGTGAGTGAAGAGCGGCAATATGTCAAGGAGAATGCATTCGTAGTCACGAGTAACAAGAAGGAATATGATGCCAAAGAAAGCGAGGATGAGAAGCCGAAGGAAAACGTACTTGAAAAGTCCAAGGCGATATTGGAGAAAATCTGCAAGGACTACACAGTGCTTCCAATAACAGAATCTCCACATCTCGGAACAAGCGTCCAAGAATGTATGATCAAGATCAATGATTATGAGGACTACATGGTACCCGATGCTCCAAACAACCACACAAGTCTCATAGGTTATCCGCTAGGAGGCAACCCCGGTAATTTCGTTCCTCTTTATATTCTTGTTTATGATTCTTGTCTTAATGATGCCATAGCCCGATTTGCGTCCGAAAAAAGGGTTTGGAATTTGAAATATTTTTACGAACATCTCGGGAAGAACACTTGTTGCACTAACATATTTGCTGTCCTAGATTATGTCTTTGATTTACAGGTGTTCCAAACTCAGAAGGAGAACGTTTGCAGGGAGAAAAAGACAGAAAACTCGATTATCCTCCCAACGCAAAGGCCGCATGAAATGCCTAGTCCTAATCACGGACTCATGGATATGAATAGGGATAATAAACCTTTCAGACAGAAAAAGGTTAAATACCACAACATCGACCTCACAAAGGATAAACCTTTCGAACGGGGAAAGGCTCGAAAGAAAGTGCTAGGAATTTTCGAAGCACGCCAAGACCAAGGTAAGTATGACATAACTTATATGTTCACTAATGCTGACTTGGCCCCGTTTGATGTAGGAAAAACAGTTTCGAGGACGAAACCTCCAGAAGAGGGAGGGAATGATGAGGACCTCGGAATCTCGAGCGATGCATCAAACTATATCTTGGAGATAAAAGAACGCGTGGAGCTAATGATAGCTTGGAGCGGGAGCATGGACAAAAGCTTGGAACCTAAGAAACTTGGAGCTCAACCGGATCGCATGGAGCTAGGAGCTCAACCGGAGAATGACGTCCCACCCGATCACAAGGAGATCATCATCCGAGATGAGTCACGAATGGCTGTACAAAATCCAAAGCATGCACACTTCTATTCTCGGCCCGAACCACCGTTAACTCGAGCCAAAGCACGTACTCTTCGACAACACGTCAAACATGTTCGTCTCATGCCTTAAACGAACCTTGAGTCGAAGAATGCAAGCTTACCTTCCATCGGACCAGCCAAGACTCAACTCCTCTCTATCTCAAACCTTAATTTCGGCCAAGAATAGTCAAGACACAAAAGGGAAGCTTCTTGGAGTACAAGCAACTTTTTCAACAGCTATATTCTTCCCACCTACCTTATTAAATGCATAGGCTCCCACCCCTCTTGCATGTTTAGCATTTAATCACAAAAGAGTTGTTGAAGTTTCTACTATTTATATGTGTTTTTCATATGTAAAACTCAGATTTGAATATTGGAAAGAAGTATTTTCGAGTTGAGTTTTACTCCTCTTGTTGGTGTGTTCGACATTGTCTCAGTTTGTCCGAGAAATCCCGTCTTGGTTTGTCCGAGGCTTGTCTTGGTTTGTCCGAGACCCTATCCTTCGTTCTCCATCCATCTCTTGACTACGATTCGAATTCGAGAGCCTCTACGAGTGTCGGTGATTGGAACAAAGTCCCGCAGCCCTATCCTTTTCGGTCCTTCTCCAACCGTCGTTCGAATTCGAGTGCCTCCACGAGAGTGCCGGTGATCGTTCACGGATTATCTACACCTCCTCCGTGCGTACATCATATGTCCCCCACACCGTCAACCGACCAAATCTTTGAGAAGAAAAACCTTATGCAAGTGTATGCATGCGTTCCTAGACCTATATGCACTTATGCAGTCTATTAATGCCGATCAATGCAAGGAATGCAATTTATACACACAATGCAAGTTGTTTTTTTTTTTCGATGAAAGTAGAATGCAAGACTCTACGTGTATGATGCAAATGATATGCAAGGCTCATGGATACGAGACACGTTAGTATCACCCCCCAAGACTTGAATTGAACACCGTTCGCGACGTTATTTCTCGACTAGTGAGGAGTATAGAAAGAGTAAGTGGAAAGTGAATCGAATGGAAAGAGTAAGTGAGTTACCTCTTCCGACGGAGTGATCGTCCCTTTCGATTTCCTCTTTTCTTTGTTGTAATCCAATGAGACCTATGCGATGTGAGAGAAACTACAATGTCATGCAATGTTAGCTAAAATGAATGCAAAGAGTGAGGGTGTAGCAGAGGTTTTTTTTTCAGACGAAAAAGAGCGACCGCCCGAAAAAACGAGCGGGCCACCCATTTTCTCTGAGCAAATTTCGAAACTCATGTTCCACAAATGAGCGACCGCTCGAAGGACGTATGATATCGCGATACAAAAGGATCATCAACCGGAATCATCACTGGCGTTTGTATGATCACGAACAAACTCTATTCGAGATAGGTAGTCATAGTGTCTTGCTAGAGACCGCCTATGACTTGTATATCCGGAATAGAGATTTCGGGTTATACTACTATATCGAATGAGCCTTCAGGGTCACACACGCAGGGAAGGACGAAACGCACGAGAAAACGACAAAAAACCGAGATGGAAGGGGCTGGAACGGACGGACCGAAAGGGCCAGACCCGACGGTCCGCCAGGTATAGACCCGACGGTCTACAGAAGGCAGAACGTCCGTTCTGGCTTATCTGGAACAGACGGTCCACGTATGTAGACCGTCCGTTCTGGCTTGCTGGAACGGACGTTCCACGTGTATTTCTAGACCGTCCGTTCCGGTTTTCGGGTTTTTTGAAAATTAGACCGAATTAGGGTTAAATTACCTTATAAGAAGGAGATTAAAACCATAATTAGTTAAGAGACTTTTTGAGCCGTCTTTGGCAGAACTTTTAGAGCTTTTGGGGAGATCCAAAGAGTTCAAGGAGTTCTAAGTCTCGTTTTCTCGAAGCGATATATCGAATAGCAGATTCGGGTCCTAACAGACAAGTTCCAATCGTTAGAATCCATCCCGAGGTGTGAATACGTGTAGAGGGCGATGTATTCTTCCTCCCTTTCGTGATCGAACGAGTTCTTCAATTGATACAGGCCCCGGATCGATTGAGGTAAGAGTTCTTACTTTTCTACGATTTATAAGAAGCGTGGTTCTAGGGTTTCATAAATTTTTGTTTTACATCCGCTGCGCAAACCCTAGAAACGATCTCTTAGGAATAGGATTCGCTCTAGAGATCCCAGAAAACCCAACAACAATAATTTTCTACATGGGACTAAGATCCGTATTTCACATAAGAATGAATTGTTACACCCAGCCTTATGCTATTTAGGTAGACATCTAATGTCAATCACATCCAATGTGACTCTTAGATCCTTTTATGAGACTATGATATCAAATATTATTGCATACTTGTCTCATTTGTACCGTTAAGTCTCAAGTCAAACTCGACAACTTAACCTAAGATAAACCATATTCAAGCTGTGGGAACCACGATTTTCCACCCCACCTCACAAAGATAATCTGGCACGCTCAGTTTTGGCATGACCCGTGTCACGGACGATCGATGCCTTGACAGGTGCTCTAGTAATGGGAGGTACATGCTTAGCATTACTTAAAAGGGAATTTTTAAACCACACTTAGATCAAGCATCTACTTTCAAACTATGAGAACCACAATTTCTCTATCTTGCCTCACCAAGATAATATGGCACACCCAGCTTTGGCATGGCCCATGACACGTACGATCGAGGCCTTGACAAGTGCTTTACTCGTAGAGCTCCTAGATCTAACCGGTTTCTATGCAACGATTGTGCGAATCGAATCAAGGATCAACCATTGTTCCTTGATCAGATGTATTACATAATCTGAATAGACCATCCATTCGATCATAAAATCCCAATCCCGAAGCTCTCACTCAATCAAGCATATCCTATATCTTGATTAAGTTGCATGTACTCATTCACTACGGACCATCCATAAGCATGAAACATGTTATTCTGAATCACATTTTGATCGGGTTAAGCAACGATTGCTCAAATCAGACCCTAAACGAAAAACAATAATTTTGCTCTTACCAGGGGACGTGGACAGATCGGTCCAGGCCTGGACCGATCGGTCTACACGAATCAGTCTCCAGGTCCAGAACGGACCAGACCTTTCAGTCTGACCGTCCAGATCGTTCGGTCTTCGTCCAGACCGATAGGTCCACAAGGTGGACCGTTCAGTCTGGACCTGTTTATCCAACCGACGTGCGAAACCCTAGACTGATCGGTCTAGAGACCAGACCGGTCGGTCCAGGCGAAAAACGTGATCAGATCTCGTTTTTGTTGTTTCTGTCCTGTTTTAGACCCGGTTTTCGACTGCGAACTCAGAATTCCTACCTCTTGCACACTGTGCAACAATGAACAGAAAATCTACTCTAGATCCACAATCAAATCATGCATAGCATCAATGCAAACACGAATTCAAACAATTCAAATCCTATAACGTGCATGATTGGGTTCTAACAAAATCATACAGAGCAACTAGGCTCTGATGCCAATGTTGGGATTTCTTGGGATCTCTAGAGCGAATCCTATTTCTAAGAGATCGGTTCTATAGTTTGCGCAGCGGATGTAAAACAAAAATTTGATGAAACCCTAAAACCTAGCATGCATGATCTTGTAGAAACGTTAGAACGCTTACCTCAATCGATCCGGGGCCTGTATCAATTGAAGAGTCCGTTCGATCACTTAAGGCAGGAAGAATACCTCGCCCTCTACACGTATCCACACGGCGGGAAGAATTCCAACAGTTGGAACTTGTCTGCTAGGACTGAAGAATGATTTCTTCTTTGCGCAAGGGTTTCTCGGATTAAACTCTGGGTTTTTCCACTCTCAAAAACCTCTCCAAGGGTCTGAAAGTCGAGCTCCAAAGGTTGATTGGCGTTCCCCAAAGTTCTCTTGCCTTAAAACTCTAATTTGAGCAAGTTAAGTAATTCCCGACGCCTGGACCGATCGGTCTAGCTGGAGCTTTCGTCTCTAGACCGATCGGTCTGGAACACTTTACGGACCGAGTAACCTTTGCTCATTACCTCCGGACCGACCGGTCCACGTGCTTGGACCGATCGGTCTGGGCAGGCTGGACCGATCGGTCTAGACTTCTGGACCGGTCGGCCTGGCCTTCGCTCCACCAGAAATTTCTCGTCTTTTCTCGCGCATTTGTCCTTTCCTGCGTGTGTGACCCTGTAGGCTCATCCGATATAGCAGTATAACCAGAAATCTCTATTTCTGTTATACAAGTCACAAGCGGTCTCTAGCAAGACACTATGACTACCTATGTCAAATAAAGTTTTTCGTGATTTTATGAACGCCAGAGATGATTCCGGCTGACGATCCTTTCTCGTTCACTGAGTTAGACTGTCTGAAATAGACGACGTTCGTCTATAGTGCGGCCACACATTTCTTTAGTCTCGCTCACACGAGGGGCCCAACAATATCTCTCTCTTTTACGAGAGGTGCAAATCCCGTCTTGACTATCTACAATCCAGCACATGATTCGTTTCGTACTTGATACACGTCTTTATAGTCCTCCTGTTACGCAGGACATTTGACATATTCAAAGTACGGAACTCCTCATGTTGGATTCCGTAGATATCTCCGGTCTTAGGATCCATTCATGGAACCGTCATATGAGATTCAAGTCATGACGCTAGTGTTGGGTTATCCTGGGATCTCATGAGCGAATCCTATTCCTAAGAGATCGGTTCTAGGGTTTGCGCAGCGGATGTAAAACAAAAATTTTGATAAAACCCTAAAACCTATCATGCATGATCTTGTAGAAACGTTAGAACGCTTACCTCAATCGATCCGGGGCCTGTTTCAATTGATGTGTTCGTCCGATCACTATAGGCGGGAAGAATACTCGCCCTCTACACGTATCCACACCTCGGGATAGATTCCAACCTTTGGAACTTGTCTGCTAGGACACGAATCTTCTATTCGATCATGTGCTTTTTGAGAAAGAGAGATTAAGATCACTTCTTCAACCCCTTAGACTCTCTAAAAGGGTCTTAAAAGTTCTCTAGGTCGGCCCCCTAGTGTTAGGGTTCTATTTCTCCTCTTATTCAGGTCAATAACCCTAGATCCGGATTTAAAAATTAAATCCGAACTCCAGACCGAACGGACTGCTTAGTAGTCCGTTCGGTCTGGACACTTGGTCCGTTCGGATCAGTTTCATAACTGGGTGCGTTCGAACTTATGGGTCAGTCCGTTCGGTCCAACATTTGGTCCGTTCGGACTGAGCTCTCTAGTTCGTTCGGTCCAACAACTTGGTCCGTTCGGACTAGATACTCCGGTCCGTTCGGTCTACTCCTAGACCGGACGGTCCGGACCACTTATCCAGTTTTCTCGACGTTTTTCTCGTGCATTTGTCCTTCCCTGCGTGTGTGACCCTGTAGGCTCATTCGATATAGCAGTATAACCCGAAATCTCTATTCCGGATATACAAGTCATAGGCGGTCTCTAGCAAGACACTATGACTACCTATCTCAAATAGAGTTTGTTCGTGATCTTACGAATGCCAGAGATGATTCCGGTTGATAATCCTTTTGAGGCATGGACAAGCCACCTTATCTGATTCGACTGCTTTCTCGTTCACTGAGTTCGACTGTGTGAAATAGACGACGTTCTTCTATAGTGCGACCACACATTTCTACAGTCTGGCTCACACGAGGGACCCAGTGATATCTCTCTCTTTTACGAGAGGTACAAATCCCATCTTGACTATCTACAATCCAGCACATGATTCGTTTCGTACCTGATACACGCCTTTATAGTCCTCCTGTTACGCAGGACGTTTGACGTAATCAAAGTACGCAACTCCTCATGTTGGATTCCGTAGATATCTCAGGTCTTAGGATCCAATCATGGAACCGTCATATGAGATTCAAGTCATGACGCTAGTCCATGTGACAATCTCATGCGGGTCAATCCAGTATTTCGTTCTCCAACGAATACCTATGATTGTGATCGTATCCAATACCTATGATCATCTTGTTGGTTATAATGCTCTAGGATGTTCCGTGATATGACATTTTGATATTGTATTGATTCATTGATTTATGAATGCGTTACATTCCGTTATATGATTGGCATGTTTCCGCTGCATGAAACCTAGTAAACCAAACCCTAGATCGATATGATCGCATGCTAGGAATCCGTAGCCCAAAACCCAACAGTGGTATCAGAGCCTGGTTCTCTGTATATCGCCGTGTTTGTCGCATGCCTATATGAATTTTAATGGTTAAAATTGCATGATAGGCTTGATCTATGCATATTTAATGATGTTATGATTGTTATTTGATGCATGGATGAGTTTGGGGTCGAAGACGGCTTGATGGCGCATCAAATTAGGGTGAAAACCTAGATTTCGTGGCCTGAAAGTGTCTCCCAGAGTTTTGACTCGGACAGAGTCAGAGTTTTGACTCGATAGAGTCAGAACGAGAGAAACTCAGAGTTTTGACTCGGACAGAGTCAGAGTTTTGACTCGACCGAGTTAGAACGACAGAGTCAGAACGACAAATCAGAGTTTTGACTCGGGCAGAGTCAAGTGTTGACTCGATAGAGTCAGAACGAATCAAAATCGAACAGACTTGACC
>NW_010964992.1:82200-83953 GCF_000463585.1 Tarenaya hassleriana
TTGGGTTTAGGCTTAGTGACAACACTTGTCAATTTCCTTTTGCCCTTACCTTTGGAACGCTTCCTTTTGTTGGAACTCTTTCCAACAACCACCATATCATTCTTCCCTTGGCTCCCAACTTTCTCTTGGAATGATATATTCAACTGATCAACCATCAATGAATTGTCCATGTCATCTAATTGCTCACGCAATTCCGAAGACATCTTTCCAAGCATCAAGTTGGACGCGTCCAGATCATCATCCTCATGCTTCCAATAAGCATCAATGATCGATCCAGAAGCCTTGGTTAGAGGCTTATCCTTCATAAGGATAGATCGCATGGTGAGATAAAACAGATTCCTGCAACAGATATGTTCTACAGAAAAAGACAGACAAATAGACAGAAAATATGCAAGTCGCTTAGTACACCTACTAACACAGACAATAGATGCAATATGACAGGCTCCCACTAAGAAAAACACCCTCAATGAGTTTCTAAGTGAGCTAGGATCCATATTTCACATGCTTTTGAGTCAGCTAGGGCATGACGCTCAAAAACATGCTATTTAGGTAGACAACACATTGTCAATCACATCCTATGTGATTCCTAGATGTGTATGGGATAGTGATACGCTATCACTGCATGTTCCTCATCCCATCCTTACCATTAGGTCCAAGTCCGACTTGATAACCCAATTCAAGCTCAACCATATTCGAGCTATGAGAATCACGATTTCTCCATACTGCCTCACCAAGATAATCAGGCACGCTAAGCTAGGGCATGACCCGTAACCATGACCATCGAGGCCTTGACAGTTGCTCTACTAATGGGCAGTAATAGCTTGAGATTAATCATGAGGAAGAAGACAAAATTTCGGACTTGAGAAGTGTCTGAGGTCCAGTCCGGAGCTGAATAAAATCTGGTCCGCCGGACTGACCTTGGTCAGCTTCTCTGGTCCAAGCATGAGGATGATGATCTGGACGTGTCCAGCTTGATGCTTGGAAAGATGCCTTCGGAATTGCGTAAGCAATTAGAGGACATGGACAATTCTTTGATAGTTGATCAGTTGAATGTGTCATTCCAAGAGAAAGCTGGGAGCCGAGGGAATAATGATATGGTAGTTGTTGGAAAGAGTTCCACCAAAAGGAAACGTTCCAAGGGCAAGGGCAAGAGGAAAGTGGCAAGCGTTGTCATTGAACCTAAGCCTAAGTCCAAGAAGGAAGAGTATTATTTCTGTCATGCCATCGGACATTGGTATAGAAATTGCAGACTCTACCTGGAATATCAGAGGAAGAAGAAGCTTACAGAAGCTTCGACTTCTGGTATCTTCGTTATAGAGGCGAACTTGTTTATTTCTACATCATGGGTATTAGATACCGGATGTGCCTCGCACATTTGTGGAAATGTGCAAGAACTTCGAGGAAGTAGACAATTGGCGAAGGGAGAAGTAGATCTCCGCGTCGGGAATGGAGCAAAAGTTGCTGCATTGACCGTCGGGACTTATGATCTGACTTTACCTTCTGGCCTTGTATTGGAGTTGCATGATTGTTATTTTGTACCTGCCATCAGCAAGAACATTATATCGATTTCATGTTTAGACTCGGATGGTTTCAGATTTGTTATTGAGAACAAATGTCTGTCCATTTATAGAGGCGATTTATTCTATGGTAAGGGGTACCAGTTTAATGGCCTTTATGTTTTGGAAGATGAACCATCTAGATACAGGTCGATCTATAACGTTAGTACCAAGCGGTTTAAGCCGAACGACTTAAA
>NW_010964992.1:87225-87583 GCF_000463585.1 Tarenaya hassleriana
ACTTAGACCAAGAAGCCTTCTCGATCTATCTCTATAGATCTTGATTCCTAGAATATAGGCGGCTTCTCCTAAGTCCTTCATCGAAAAGACTGATCCTAACCAGGATTTTACTCCTTGCAAGGTAGGAATGTCATTTCCGATGAGCAATATATCATCTACATAAAGCACAAGGAAGACCACCGCGCTCCCACTTATGAAACCCTAAAACCTATTATGCATGATCTTGTAAAAACGTTAGAACGCTTACCTCAATCGATCCGGGGCATGTATCAATTGATGTGTTCGTCCAATCACTATAGGCAGGAAGAATACCTCACCCTCTACACGTATCCACACGGCGGAAAGGATTCCAACGGTT
>NW_010964992.1:87613-98412 GCF_000463585.1 Tarenaya hassleriana
GGACTGAAGAACGCTTTCTTCTTTACGCAAGGGTTTCAGGGATCTTTCTCTTAGCTTTCTCACTCTCCAAACCTCTCCCTAGGGTTTGAAAATCGTGCCAAAAGAGTTGGGTGGCGTTTTCATAAGTTTTTCACCTTTAAAACCCTAATTAGAGCGAGTTTAGTAAATCCCGACGTCTGGACCGATCGGTCCAGGCCTGAACCGATGGGTCTAGAGCTTATTACGTGTGGACCGATCGGTTCAGAGCTCTGGATCGATCGGTCTGAAACATTTTTCGGACCGAGCAACCCTTGCACGTTACCTCTGGACCGATCGGTCCACATGTCTGGACCGGTCGGTCTGGCCTCCGGTCCACCGGGAAATTCTCGTCTTTTCTGTCGACAGTTCCGTCGGTGTGGATACGTGTAGAGGAGCTGTACTTTCAGCTCTTGGTGATTAAAACAGGCCCTGGATCGATTGCTATTTTCAGATCTTCAGGAAAGAGGTAAGTATTCGATTCCTACGGTGATATACACGATTAAACGGGGTTTTACGGATGATTTTGGTTGCGTGTGACGTTTGACTAGGTTTAGATTATTCTTCCGCTGCATGAAACCTAGTAAACCAAACCCTAGATCGATATGATCGCATGCTAGGAATCCGTAGCCCAAAACCCAACACATCTATGTGATCATCAATCACACATCATATACTAGTCTTATTATGTCGTTATTCCCATAACGACACAAGACTAGGGAGTTAAGTATCATTCATAATGATACATGGATTCCATAACACATCTAGTATGCAAGAACATGTAATGAATCAAATACTCTCATAAACCATAGAAAGTATCAATACATCAAATGTATCTAAATAAAGCTCATAAACAGTACATCATAGAGCACTAAACCAACAACTAGCCCATGTGACAATCTCATGCGGGTCAATCCAGTATTTCGTTCTCCAACGAATACCTATGATTATGATCGTATCCAATACCTATGATCATCTCTATGATCATCAATCACACATCATATTAGTCTTATTACATCATTGTTCCCACAATGATATGTGACTAGGGAGTTTAGTATTATTCATAACAATATATGGATTTCACAACATATTACGTATGCATAATACGTAATGAATCAAACACTCTTCCATAAAACTATAAAAAGTATCAATATATCAAATGTATCCAAAGAAAGCTCGCAAACAGTACATCATAGAGCACAAAACCAACAGAAACCTTCTCGCCCGTCGCTATGTTTAAATCCATTCGGATACTCATTGCCATAGCCGCATATTATGACTATGAGATATGACAAATGGATGTCAGAACCGCATTCCTTAACGGAAATTTGCTTGAGGATGTGTACCTGACACAACCTGAGGGTTTTGAAGATCCTGAGCATCCGAGGAAGGTATTTAAGCTTCAAAGGTCTATTTATGGACTGAAGCAGGCTTCAAGAAGCTGGAACCTGCGTTTTGATGAGATAGTCAAAGAGTTTGGCTTCTTGCAAAACGAGGACGAACCATGCGTTTATCAGAAGGCCAGTGGGAGCGCAGTTATGTTTCTGGTCTTATACGTTGATGACATCTTTCTCATCGGAAATGATATTCCTACTTTGCAAGACGTTAAGTCTTGGCTAGGAAAGTGTTTCGCTATGAAAGACTTAGGCGAGGATACCTATATCCTAGGCGCCAAGATCTGTAGAGATAAATCTAGAAAGTTGATTGGTCTAAGTGAGAGTACTTACAACGACAAGGTGCTAAAATGGTGTAGCATGCAAGAATCCAAGAAGGGATCCTTGCCGATGAGATACGGTTTAGTTCTAAGCAAGAATCAATGTCCAAAGACATCTGATGAGCGAGAACGCATGGATAGAATTCCATACGCTTCGGCGATAGGATCTATCATGTACGTCGTGCAGTGTACTCGGCCAGATGTATCGTTAGCATTGTGTCTAACGAGTAGATACTAGCCTGATCCAGCTGAGCCACATGTTAGGTTTCCTGGGATCTCATGAGCGAATCCTATTGCTAAGAGATTGATTCTAGGGTTTGCGCAGCGGATGTAAAACAAAAAATTTAATAAAACCCTAGAACCATGCTTCTATGATTCGTAGAAACGTTAGAACGCTTACCTCAATCGATCTGGGACCTGTATCAATTGAAGAATTCGTCTTATCACGAAAGGGAGGAAGAATACCTCGCCCTCTACACGTATCCACACCTCGGGATGGATTCCAACGGTTGGAACTTATCTGCTAGGACCCGAATCTGCTATTCAGTTTTGTGCTTCGAGAAAAAGATACTTCAATCACTTTCCAAACCTCTTGGATCTCCCAAAAGTCTGTAGAAAAGTTCTAAAGTCGGCTACCCCTATTAGGGTTTTTAATCTCCTTCTTATAAGGTGATTCAACCCTAATTTCGGTTTAATTTTTGAAAAACCTAAAGCCCGTAACGGACGGTCCAGAAATGCACGTGGACCGTCCGTTCTAGTACGTAGAACGGTCTGCCATTAGTGGACTGTCCGTTCCATACCTTCTGGAACGGACAATCCGTTCTGGACCGTCGAGTATGGACCTGGCGGACCGTCCGTTCCAGACTTCTGGTCCGTCCGTTCCAGACCCTTCCGTCTTGGTTTTTCCGTCATTTTCTCGTGCGTTTTGTCCTTCCCTGCGTGTGTGACCCTGTAGACTCATTTGACATAGCAGTATAACCCGAAATCTCTATTCCGGATATACAAGTCATAGGCGGTCTCTAGCAAGACACTATGACTACCTATCTCGAATAGAGTTTGTTCATGATTTTACGAACGCCAGTGATGATTCCGGTTGATGATCCTTTTGTATCGCGATATCATATGTCGAACATAAGGCATGGACAAGCCACCTTATCTGATTCGACTGCTTTCTCGTTCACTGAGTTTGACTATCTGAAATAGACGACGTTCGTCTATAGTGCGGCCACACATTTCTACAGTCTTGCTCACACGAGGGGCCCAGCGATATCTCTCTCTTTTACGAGAGGTACAAATCCCATCTTGACTATCTACAATCCAGCACATGATTTGTTTCGTACCTGATACACGCCTTTATAGTCCTCTTGTTACGCAGGACGTTTGACGTATTCAAAGCACGCAACTCCTCATGTTGGATTCCGTAGATATCTCAGGTCTTAGGATCCAATCATGGAACCGTCATATGAGATTCAAGTCATGACGCTAGTCTATGTGACAATCTCATGCGGGTCATTCCAGTATTCCGTTCTCCAACGAATACCTATGATTTTGATCGTATCCAATACCTATGATCATCTATATGATCATCAATCACACATCATACTAGTCTTATTATGTCGATATTCCCATAACGACATAAGACTAGGGAGTTTAGTATCATTCATAATGATACACGGATTTCACAACATATTAAAGCATGCATAATACGTAATGAATCAAACACTAATCCATAAAACTATAGAAAGTGTCAATACATCAAATGTATCCAAGTAAAGCTCGTAAATAGTACATCATAGAGCACTAAACCAACACCACACTGGATAGCCGTAAAGAACATCCTGAAATACTTGAGAAGGGCTAAGGATATGTTTTTGTCTTATGGTGGGCGCGAAAATGAACTCGTTGTAAGTGGTTACACCGATGCCAGTTTTCAGTCTGACGTGGATGATTTTCGATCGTAGTCAAGTTTTGTATTCCTTCTGAATCGAGACGGTGTTAGTTGGAAGACTTCCAAACAGGCCACCGTTGCATATTCCACTACGGAGGCTGAGTATATTGCTGCATCGGATGCAGTAAAGGAGGCTGTTTGGATCAAGAAGTTTGTTGGAGACCTTGGCGTTGTTCCTAGCATTGCGAACCCCGTTACGTTGTACTGTGACAACAATGGTGCGATTGCGCAAGCCAAGGAACCAAGGTCACACCAGAGATCCAAACACATACTCAGGCAATTTCATCTCATCAGAGAAATCGTAGACAGAGGAGATGTGATTATATGCAGAGTATCGACATATGACAACATCGCTGACCCATTGACGAAGCCTCTCCCTTTATCGAAGCATGAGTGTCATGTTAGGTCGATGGGTATTAGACATTTAGTTGATTATGATTAGAGCATTTGGAGATTGTGATGTTTTATGCTTTAGACATGATTATTCTCACGAATACTTTATTTATTGTACTTGGATTCATTGTAATGAATGGAAGTATGTTTTTCTTATTGATTATTATTCAATTTGCATGTTATTGTTTAATAATGGTATCCATGTATTATTATCGTAATAATACTAAATTTCCTAGTCGATCGCTAATGTGGGAACATTAACGAATAAAGACTAGCATGATGCATGTTGGATGGTCATAGAGATGATTATAGTGTATTTGATACGGATCATGATCATGGGTGTTCATTTGTGAATGAATACTGGATGATCTGCATGAGATTGCCACATGAACTTGATGTCATGACTTGAATCTCATGTAATACTCCGCTTTGAGTCCTGACACCTGAGGTCTCTATATGTATCCGACATGAGGAGTGATATTCTTTGACATAGCCAAACGTCGGAACTGTAAAAGGACAACCATAACAGCTGTAGTTGGGAATGTTATGAACAATGTGGAGGGTAGTAGAGAGTCAAGATGGAATTTTATCCCTCTCTTATGTGAAGAGAGAGATATCACTGGGCCCCTAGAGTGAGTTGAGCTAAAGCGTGCGCAAACATATGAAGAGTCATCTGTAGGTTCAGTTAACTCAACGAACGAGAAAGCAATCAAAATGTGATGAGATGACTTGTTCTATGTCTTTGTTTTGACTTATGATATCGTGTGATAAAAAGGACACAAGTGTTGAATGTTACTTGGCTCGTTAGATCACACGAATCTAGTCTGACAAGGGAGTCATAGTGTCTTGCTAGAGACCACCTATGATTATTAGTCCGAAATGGTTTCGGAACTATGTCTGCGTTGGACGGGCCTACAGGGTCATACACGTAGGGCTGTTACTATTTTCTGGAGTGTACTTGGGAAGGTCTATTAAGATAGACCGAAACTTGATCATGAGTAGAGCAAGTGGGAGATTGATGGATATGATGCTCTGATCATGATCGGTTTGTGAAACTGATTTGAAATCCATTGGATGGATTTAGGTGGTCTAATGGGTCCATATGATTAATGATAAGACTAATGGGCTTAATTATAAGATAATAATCCCAATATCTATCGAAAGAGATTAATGGATATGTTATGACATAATAGGCCCATTAGGCCCATTTGGTTTAATGAAACCCTAATCACTTATAATTATGAGTTAGACATAATTTTGTGATTAAGTGCTTTTCTCTCTCTAACTCGTGGCCGCCGTCTCTCTCTCCTGGGATTGTCTCGGTTTTTGTTCCCGACCTCCAGATCGCGTTCTATTAGACGCAAGCCCGTGAGTGTAGACTAGCTGTAGAGGGCACTTGATTTCAGCGTTTGTGACAGGTCCTTAGATCGAAACAGGTTGGTATATCGATACCTGTATCATTATATGTAAGATCTGTTGAATGGGTTTCATTTTATATATATTCCGCTGTGTGAAACCCAAAGTTGGAACCCTATAAACCGTTATGAACGCACGTTTAGGGATCTCCAAAAACCCCAACACCTCGTGTGAGCGAGACTGTTGAAATCTGTGGCCACACTATAGACGAACGTCGTCTATTTCGTACAGTCGAATCAGATAAGGTGGCTTATCCATGCCGTATATTCGACATATGATATCGTGATACAAAAAAGATCATCAACCGGAACCATCACTGGCATTCACAAGATTACGAACAAACTCTATTCGAGATAGGCAGTCATAGTGTCTTGCTAGAGACCGCCTATGACTTGTATATCTGAAATGGAGATTTCGGTTATACTGTTATATCGGATGAGCCTACAGAGTCACACACACATGGAAGGACAAATGCACGAGAAAACGACGAAAAACCGAGACAGGGGGTCTAGACCCGATGGACCAGAAGGGTCAGACCCCACGGTCCAGCAGGTCCAGACCCGACGGTCCAGAAGCGTGGTAATATGTTCGTTCCGCAGTGTGTGGAACGGACGGGCCACGGAAAGGCAGACCGTCCATCCTGGATGTCTTGAACGGTTAGTCCACGTGTAAATCTGGACCGTTCGTTCCAACTTTCGGATTTTTCAAAAATAAACCAAAATTAGGGTTAATACTTTATAAGGAGATTAAAAACCCTAATAAGTGTTGGACGACATTGAGAACTTCTACAGATTTTTTAGTGAGCCTAGAAGGTCTAAGAGGGGATCTCAATCTCGTTTTCTCGAAGCATGAACTTTACCGAATAGTTGATTTGGGTCCTAGTAGACAAGTTCCAATCGTCGGAATCCATCCTGAGGTGTTGATACATGTAGAGGGCGAGGTAATCTTCCTCCCTTTCGTGATCAGACGAACATATCAATTGATACAGGCCTCGAATCGATTGAGGTAAGCGTTCTAATATTTATACGATTCATATATACATGGATCTAGGGTTTCATACAAATTTTTGTTTTACATCCGATGCGCAAACCCTAGAATCTATCTCTTAGGAATAGGATTCGTTTTAGAGATTCCAGGAAACCCAACAGTCTTATCTCAGGATTTGGGGTTGTGAAGTTTACGTGAAACGTCAACTTTCCGACAAGTTAGGACCCAAATGTGAAAGATGATTATTTGTTGGTTATCCCAAGGAAACGAGGGGATACTACTCTTACAACCCCACTGAGAACAAAGTGTTTGTTGTTCGAGATGGGACTTTCTTGGAACGAGAATTCATTTTCAAGAAAACTAGTGGGAGTAAGATTGATCTTGGAGAAATCCAAGACCACAAACTGAAGCTAGACTTAGCAAAATAGTTGAAACGATTCAACCTATATCTCGCAACCCGTTGTGACTTTGCCTTCGTTGATGAACCTCGGAGATCGAGCAGGATTCGACATGAGCCCGATGGATATGGATTTATCATGACCAGAAATGATGAACTTGTGCTCATGGAGCACGACGAGGCCACATCATATTCAGAAGCTGTGTCGAACCCAGACTCTGAGAAATGGCTCGAGGCTATGAAGTTTGAGATGCGATCCATGTACAACAACCAAGTATGAAATTTGGTTGATGCATCTGAAGGGATAAAATCCATCGGATGCAAATGAATTTTCAAGAAGAAAACTGACATGGATGGCAACGTGCATACCTATAAAGCACGATTGGTAGTGAAAGGATTTCGACAAATTCATGGTATTGAATATGACGAAACCTTCTGACCCGTCGCTATGTTTAAATCCATTTGGATACTCATTTCCATAGTCGCATATTACGACTATGAGATATGGAAAATGGATGTCAAGATCGCATTTCTTAACGGGAATCTGCTTGAGGATGTGTACATGACACATCCCGAGGGTTTTGAAGATCCTGAGCATCCAAGGAAGGTGTGTAAGCTTCAGAGATCTATTTATGGACTGAAGCAAGTTTTAAGAAGCTAGAACCTGTGTTTTGATGAGACAGTCAAAGAGTTTGGCTCCTCGTAAAATGAGGACGAACCATGTGTTTATCAGAAGGCCAGTGGAAGTGCAGTTGCGTTTTTGGTCTTATACGTTGATGACATCTTGCTCATCGGAAATGATATTCCTACTTTGCAAGACGTTAAGTCTTGGCTAAAAATGTGTTTCGCAATGAAAGACTTGGGTCAGGCTGCCTATATCCTAGGCGTCAAGATCTACAGAGATATATCGAGAAAGCTAATTGGTCTAAGTCAGAGTACTTACGTTGACAAGGTGCTAAAACAGTTTAGCATGCAAGAATCCAAGAAGGGATCCTTACCGATGAGGAACGATTTAGTTCTGAGCAAGAATCAATGTCCAAAGACATTTGATAAGCGATAACGCATGGGTAGAATTCCATACGCTTCGACGATAGGATCTATCATGTACGTCGTGCAGTGTACTCGACCAAATGTATCATTAGCATTGAATCTAATGAGTAGATACTAGTCTGATCAAAGTGAGCCACACTGGATAGCCGTAAAGAATATTCTGAAACACCTGAGAAGGACTAAAGATGCGTTCTTGGTTTACGGTGGACGTGAAAATGAACTCGTTGTAAATGGTTATACCGATGCTAGTTTTCAATCTGACGTGGATGATTTTCGATCGCAGTCAGATTTTTTATTCCTTCTGAACAGAGATGTTATTAGTTGGAAGAGTTTCAAACAGGCCACCGTTGTAGATTTCACTACAGAGGCTAAGTATATTGATGCATTGGAAGCGGCAAAAGAGGCTGTTTAGATCAAGAAGTTTGTTGGAGACCTTGGCGTTGTTCCTAGCATTGCGAAACCCATTACGTTGTACTGTGATAACAATGATGCGATTGTGCAATCCAAGGAACCAAGGTCACACCAGATATTCAAACACATACTCAGTCGATTTCATCTTATTAGAAAAATCGTAGATAGAGGAGATGTGATTATATGTAGAGTATCGACAGATGACAACATGGATGACCCGTTGACGAAGCCTCTCCCTTCGTCGAAACATGAGTATCATGTTAGGTCGATGGGGATCAGACATTTAGTTGATTATGATTAGAGCATTTAGAGATTGTGACGTTTTATGCTCTAGACATGATTATTCGCACGAACACTTTATTTATTATACTTGGATTCATTGTGATGAATGGAAGTATGTTTTTATTTCTTTTGGTTAGTATTCAAATTGCATGTTATTGTTTAATAATGCTATCCACGTATTATTATTGTAATAATACTAAATTCCCTAGTCGGTTGTTAATGTGGGAACATCAACGAACAAAGACTAGTATGATGCATGATGGATGATCATAGAAATGATCATAGTGTATTAGGTACGGATCATGATCATAGATGTTCATTTGTGAATGAATACTGGATGACCCGTGATAACACGCAATGCACCATGGATTTTTATATGATTTGTCCGACATATTTACTCGATTTTATAATATTTGAGATGTTTAAGTGTGTGTTTAGCTTCGGTTTCGCGTTGATTTCATCTTTGGAGGTACTAAGCAATAGGAGCGGCAAAGTGAGCGAAAACCGGTAAATTTTGGAATCAGAAATGAGATCATTTCAGGGCATTTCGAAACGATCGTTTCGCCTCTCGTACAAAAACAGAAGAACTATTCAGAAGGCAAAACCGATCGGTTCATCTTTGTCAAACTGATCGGTTCAAATTGCGGAAATCTGAAGATTTGCTCAGAAATAAGAACCGATCGATTCGCTCTATGCGAAACGATCGGTTCGTCTACGGATTTTAGAAACTTCGCGATTTCGGTCAAAGGAAAGAAGAAATAAGAGGAAGAAAGCCTCTAGGTCGAAGGGATTCCGATTTTGAGCAAAAAAATATACACAAGAGTAGAAAAAAAGGGGGAGATTATCAGGAAGCAAGAGATCGAAATAAAGATTTCGGGTTATACTATTATATCAAGTGAGCCTACAGGGTCACACACATAGGAAAGGACAAATGCGCGAGAAAAGACGAGAAATTCCCGGTGGAACGGAGGCCAGACCGATCGGTCCAGACGCGTGGATCGGTCGGTCCAGAGGTCACGAGCAAGAGTTGTTCGGTCCGAAAAAACGTCCAGACCGATTAGTCCAGAAGGTTGGACCGATCGGTCCAGACGTCCGGAATTACTTATCTCACTCAAATTAGGGTTTTATGTAAGCCAACACTTGGGAAAACGCCTATCGGAGGTTTTTTTGGACGAATTTTCATACCTTTTGGTGAGTTTTTGAGATCCGAAAACTAAATATTAGATCCCTGAAACTCTTGCGCAAAGAAAAAAGAGTTCTTCAGTCCTAGCAGACAAGTTCCAAACCGTTGGAATCCTTTTCGCCGTGTGGATACATGTAGAGGACGAGGTAATCTTCCTCCTTTTGTGATCGGACAAACACATCAATTGATACAGGCCCCGAATCAATTGAAGTGTGTTCTAACATTTCTATGAAATCATACATGTTTGTTTTAGGGTTTTATAGAAAATTTTTGTTTTGCATCCACTGTGCAAACCCTAGAACCGATCTCTTAGTAATAGGATTCACTTTAGAGATCTTAGGAATTCCCAAGAACACATTCATATACATATTTGCACACATATAAACACATTCATACACAAACATATTCATATTCACAAACATACATAAACAACAAAAAATTGTCATTTCCAATGGGTAAATCCGTTGGAAATGGCCAAATTTCCGGTTGAAATTAACGTTTCCAACGGATTCGTCGTTAGAAATCGGTGTCCGTTGGACAACTGTTGGAATTTTCAACGAAATTTCAACGGATTTTTCCATTGGAATTTTCCAACGAAATTTCTAACCGCAATTTATTGAAATTTTCCAACGGAATTTTCAAGCGCAATCCGTTGGAATTCTCCAACAAAAAATTCAAAACATATTCTCGATCCCGACCCCGAAGCTCATTTTCCAATAGGTCACCCATCCTTCCACTACTCCAGCTCAATCCTCCTTAACCCTAGAGTTCCAATTGGCAATAATCCAACTGCTCCAAATTAAACTTATGTTATCATATAACATTAATATATATACATATATAAATATTTATATGTAGATATATATATATATTTACATATATATATATATTCGAATACATATATATATATGTATAATATATATTTGTTATGTGTATGTATATGGTTAATATATACATATCGATATATATATATATATATATACTTATTCATATATATATATAT
>NW_010964992.1:98818-116457 GCF_000463585.1 Tarenaya hassleriana
TATTCATATATATATATATATATATATATATATATATATATATATATATTTTTCATTTGATTTTTCAATTAAAATCCAAATTTCCAACTGATATCTGTTGGAATTTTGTTGGATTTTTTTAAAATTTCTAAAAAAAATTTCCAACCGACATCCGTTAGAATTACGTTAGAATTTTTTTTAAAAAAAAATTCAACCGATATCCATTGGAATTTTTTTTAAAATTTTCAAAAAAATTTCCAACTAACATCCGTTGGAATTTTTTTAAAAATTTTCAACCGACATCCATTGGAATTCCGTTGGAATTTTTTTCCAACCAACATCCGTTGGAATTCTGTTAGAAATTTCCAACCGATTTTTCCAACGGATATCCGTTGAAAATACCGTTGGAAATTTTCAATCCAATTTTTTAATTGAATACGTTGAAAATTCCGTTAAAAATTTCCAACGGACGGTTCCAACAGATATTCGTTGAAAATTTCAACCGAATTTTAACGGAAAATCGTCGTTGAAACGCCGTTAAAAACCGTTGAAAATCCGTTAAAAAAATTTCCAATGGACAAATCCGTTGGAATTCAATGATTTTTTTGTAGTGATACATTCATACATACATACATATATACTTGCATGCATGCATACATACATACACACAGATATTAACAACACATACATACACACATATATATACACACCCAATATACATATATATATATATATATATATGTGTGATATATATATACTTGATAAATTTTTAAGGAAAGCAACGATTTGAGAAAATTGGAGAAGATTAGGATTTTGTTTTTGGAAATTTCAAAGTCTGAAGGAGAAAGACGAAGTCGTAGTTTTTATTTCGTGTTGTGACGGAAATTACCATCGCAATTCGTCGTAAAACAAAATAAAAACTATGAAAATTTGAAAAGTTTCATCGAAAACAACAAAAATAAATGATATTAATATTTGCGACGGAAATTTCCATCCAAATCCGTCGTAAATTCTGAAAATAAATAAAATAAATTAAAAAGTAGTTAAAATTAATATTTATGACAAAAAATTTCGACGCAATTTGTCGCAAATTCAAGCACATATTAAAATTTTTTTGTCATAAATAATATTTGTTGTTGTGACGACAACGTCTCGGTCGTATTTTGACAGATTTTGCGACTATTTCGGTGTAAACTTTTTCCCACATACCATCGCAAAATCTTCGTATTTTGTCGTAATTTTATATGCGACAGAATTTTCCGTCGCAAAATCCATAGATATATGAAGTATTTTTTGTAGTGACAAGATAGTGCATTCAAAAACTTCCAACCGATTCTATTCATCTGTAAAGAACATGAATTATAACTTTTTTCGTTCGAACTTGATTCATCCCAAGAACTCAACTTCCATTGAGTTTCTCCCCTCTTATAATATGAATTCTATAAACTTATCTAGGCTAATGAGCGGTTTATCTGTATTTGAAGGTTCCGTTCAAATATACTTCATTTTCTCACAATTAATTTTCACTCATGTTTTCCACGTTTGTCATGTTTTTTATTTCCAATTATTTACTCAATATCTTCTTTTTTTTTCTTTATCTTTCCATTTTTTGACATGTTTTCTTTTCATATGGACTTGGTTTTTTTGTTTGAGATATTCTAACTACTGAATTTTATCTTGATATTCTTTCCAACATTAACATCTTTTATATAAATTTGGACATCTTTATGAACTTTCAGAGGAAGAACATTTGTATACGATTCGATTTAATTTCCATTTAATTTTTCTGAATATTTTTTAATTTAAATTATATAGATATCCATCTCGACTTAATTGGAATTAACAACCCATTGGACCAAAAAAAGTGGTTTCCTAAACAGTAACCCATTAGGTTCCCTAGATAATGCATCATAACCCATATTCAATTTAATTTTGTTTAATTTGTGGAGTGGTTGGACACCTAGATAACGGATCATAATTATTATATAATTTAACTTTGTTCAATTAGAAAAATGGATAGGCAATTCTAACTGCTCCGCTCTTTCATTATAAAAAAAATCAATTAATTTCCCATTTGCAGTGGTCGCATATTATCTTCATTATTTGATATTATTATATTTATATTTTCCCTGTTTCTTGGCATAGTTGTTGCGGTCATTGTTGTAATAATGTAGTTTAAATTTTTTTTGCCTGTCTTATACAACTTTTGCATCATCATCATATCTTAGATGCTTAGAGAATCTTTCCTTAGTTTGTTTGATTGGCTGCCTATTGCCTAATAATCCCTACAAAATAAATAAACAGAGAAATAAATAAATAAATAGCTAAAGATTCTTTCTAGATCCAAATTTTGTTTTGCTGTAGATTAGCTTCCCTCAGACAGACATAACTGTGGCAGGTCTAACTTTTTGTTTTAATATCCATTGGGTTGGGATATATGAAATAGAATTGAATTGATTCACATATAACCATATTTACATTGAAAAGGATTTAAAAATTAATTGGGTATGACTGTTTTTAAAAATGTTGTCAACTGAAATTTGAATATTTGAAAAACTTTAATGAAAACTGAACTCGCATCGAATTTAAATAAAAAAATCCAAATTAAACAAAAAATTGACATAAAAATGAATAGATATAATTCTTATAAAACCTATGAAACTAAAATCGTAAATAATAAAGCCGAAGTACATCGAAATTGAAAAATGTAGTTTTAGCTATTACATCACGACTTTACCATGCACCACCAATTATGATATTTTTTAAATTTCAAAATATTTGGTGGTTACATATTTTGCACCTTCGGATTATTTTTCTTTCAAATAAAATGGTAGTCATTTATTTTAGTGTTACATCACGTGTGTTATTTTCTAAAATTCAACAAGTTGTTTGTGGATGGAGAGATATTTACTGTTTTGTATCATTTAATACTAATTATTTATAAATACTCGATAATAATTATAGGTAAATTATGTGTTTGATATGAAGGAATGCATTTTTTAATTAATAATTGACAATATTTTGGTGGGAATTATTATCTCCATAGCAAAACATATCTATGTTTCCTTGATTTATCAAATCAAATTGATTCATAAGTAAATTGATGTTTGGGGACAAATATCTAAACTTCGTAGGTAAATTTCGAGCATATCTAAGTTATATATCATACAATACCTAAATAACTAGTAGAATTAAAGCCTTGTAATTTCAGAGAGAGAAAGAGAGAAAACCCTTTGAACAAAGTGGGCGCGCATGTGTACATGGCAAAGTATATGTAAAGAAATGTGTAATAAAATAAATAACAAAGTGTATGGCATGCATGTGTATACATATGTACAGTATATCTTGTAAGGGATCTAAAGGGTGTGAGTAGAAGACAAACAAATAAAGCTAAGTCATGTGAGGAAGAGGCCATGTTTTGCGGCAAAGTCACGAGGGCCACTAGGGTTATGTGAACTTATGGGTATGTGCCGATCACTATACTGTTTTTCTCCTTTGGCTTTTGGCACTTGAACTCTAGCTTCTATGGCACATTCCTTTGAACATTTTTCACATCAATTGAGCCACTTGTGGACCATGTGACGTTTCCACCAAGAGTCACACTCTTCCAAGTAGATCTCAAGTGGCTAATTATAACGAATTTCGTCATTATTATATAAGAATTCCATTGTTATTCATTTGGATTAACGATGATGTTCGAGTCTTAATCAAAGGATTCAACAAATCATAGGGTTCAACTAAACCTTGGAACGAATTTCGTGAGTTATAAATACCGTTATTAGAGTTATAATAAGTGATAATTATCTATGGAGTTTAAATTTCGTAGCCTAAGTGTTTAAGTTTCGTAGATTTTTGTATTCTTCGATGGGAAGACAATGGGAACAAAATGCATGTAAGAAACGCAACTCCGTTCACCAAGAACACTAGTGCGGAGAACTTGAAAACCAAGATTCAATTTTATTTTGGGAAAATCCCAAAAACAATACTAAACTTTACAATTTTGACAAAAAATACTGAACTTTTTATTTTATCAAATAAACATTAAACTTTTTAAATTTGACAAAATAAACATTTAACTCTTCTACGATTGTCAAAATAAACAAAATGAATGACGTGACCCAATGAGATGCAAACACATCAGATTATTTTACTTAGTTTTTTTTACAATCGAAAAAAATTCATTCATTTTTTTTTATCACTAAAAAAGTTAAGTGTTTTTTTGATAATCTCAGAAAAGTTTATATATTTTTTGGATCATTTAAAAAGTTCAGTGTTTTTTAGATTCGTTTAAAAAGTTTATTTATTTAACAAAAAAATAAAGTTCAGTATTTTTTTGTCAAAATTGTAAAATTCAATGTTTTTATTTTTATTTTTCCTTTTATTTTTTGGTTAATCGAGTGTCCTGCATTAAGATTCAGACTAATCTCGGGATCATAGTCAACCATATGATTTGAAATATACACCCTCTCTCCAGATTTGAGATTCGAATTCGGGATAAAACATACATTTTGTGTCCCCGTTTTATCGGTGGTTGAAGTACCCAATTTAATTTGGGTTACCAAGATTCAATGTTTTCCACTAATGATAATCAAAATATTTATACTGATTTTATATATTAGAAACGCAATAATTTTGTACATCACATTCACAAAAGTTTTCACACTGAATAGGCTTCTAACATTGGCATGTGATGAAGATGGTGACTTTGGCTACGCAATAAACTAAAGCTGTGCTCCGTTTCATGTTTTGTTTTGTTGTCTCTAGCGCGTCATGCGTGTCTTTAGTTTTTGTGATATATATACACGTGTTTATATATATATATATATATATATTTGTATAGCCATAGCCACTTGAATTACATTTGTCGCGAGAGTACAACTAATGGATCTTTGACATGTTACTACAATTAATTTGATTAATGACAATTAGATATACCTTATAAGAAACAAGGGTACAAAGCCACAAAAGGGCTACATATCCTTGCCATATATAAGATATAGTGTATACTTCATAAGATAAATATATAATAATATGTATATTTACTCATACGAGGTCACTTATTTTTTGTTAAATAATTAATTAGTTCTTACATCACATGCATAAATCTGTGTACATATATCTTTCGGTTATTGTTTATATGTTTTTTTTTTATAAATTACTTATGTGATAAATATTTTATTTAGAATGTATAGTCAAAACGGACCAATAGTTCAAATACTCGGTTTACAAAAAAAGGACATATATATATATATATATATACCAATGATACAAAGTGTGTTTGAGATTGTAGTATTTATTAGTGTTATATAAAACACCTATAAACTTAAATCATTTAATTATATGGAACAGCAATTAAACCAAATCCACTATCTGTTTAGTGATTCTATATGAACAACTCATCTATAAAGTCAATATACAAGATAATTATTTAATTTAATATAATATATACACGATAAATTTCATTAGATATCCTGTTATATGTTGATCCGCAATTTCTTGAATGAAATTTTCCAGAAAACTCTCACGATTCTCGACTTACGCACACTCGTATGAACGAAATTGAAACAAGACAGAGATTTAACGAGTTCAGAGGATCCTTGTGATCCTCCTATGTCTAGAACCAGGACTGCGTCAGTCCCGAGCCAAAATCACTATCTCTTGAGCAAGAATTACAGAGCGTATTTAGTACAAGAGGAAAAAGCTTGAAAAACAAGAAGTGCCGAAGACTGAGCTCCTTTACCAACCTTTATACCCAGATTCGAGCTCTTGCAGAATCAAGAAATAAGCCGCGGTAAATGACTGAAGTGCCCTTTTAATGTATACGTTGCGTTTCAGCCATTCCTTAATCTGATCCAAACCTTCTCTATCAGTTAGAGACTTCCCTTTCTCCTTCATCTCCTGTACTCAAGTCTGAGAAATCTTAGGCAATCTTCAGCCCCATCAAACTCCACCTTTGACGAGATTTCTCTCTTGCTCTTAGGCTAGTCCCTTCTTTAATGCCTTTTGGCTCACGAGTCCTGGTTAGCGTCCGCTGTCATCAGGAGCTTGACAGCCTAAGCAAGCTCAGAGCTTGCTTAAACTTAAGTACTGGGACTGTTTTCGTGAATATATCTGCTGGGTTTACTTCAGTTGATATCTTCACTACCTTTAAACCTCCTTGTATGATAACCTCCCTTATGAAGTGATGCCTCACGTCTATATGCTTCGTTCTTTCGTGAAAAACGCTGTTCTTGGCTAAACAAATTGCTGATTGTGAATCACAATGGATTTCTACTGAACCTTGTTCGATACCAAGCTCTTCCAGCAATCCCCTTCGCCAGATTCCTTCTTTAAATGCTTCAAATAATGCCATTTATCCTGCTTCTGTGGTTGACAGTGCCACCACCTGCTGCAAATTTGATTTCCAGCTCACCGTGTTTCCTCCAACAGTAAACACATACCCAGTAATAGAACGTCTTCTATCTAGGTCCGTGGCAAAATCTGAGTCGCAATATCCTTGAACCTGCAGACCTGCATCTTTTTCAATTGTTAGTCTAACCTTAGTTGAACCTTTTACGTACCTGAGAATCCATTTAACAGCAGCCCAATGTTCCTTTCCCGGATTGCTCATGAATTTGCTGACTACTCCGACGCCATAGGCCAAGTCCGGTCTTGATCCAATCATCGCATACATTAAGCTCCCAATTGCATTGGAGTACGGTACTGATTCCATGTCTGTATCCTGTTGATCTTCTATCAGAGCTTTGAGTTTGAAATGAGCCCCAAGTGGCCTGTTGACAGTTTTTGAATCTGACATGTTAAAACAACTTAGAACTTTCTCCAAATAGCTCTGTTGGGATAGTGTTAAACGTCCTCTGTTTCTGTCCATTTCAATCATCACTCCTAGTATCTTCTTTGCGTTACCGAAGTCCTTCATTTCAAATTCTGTGCTCAATAATCCCTTTAATCTGTCAACTTCTGCTTTGTCTTGTGACACAACTAACATATCATCTACATAAAGCAGTAAGTAGACCCGAGCTCCACCTTCTAATATTTTGTAGTAGACACATGAATCAAATTGACTTCTGTTAAAGCCAATCTTGTTCATAAAATCATCAAACCTTTTGTTCCACTGTCGAGGGGATTGTCGAAGCCCATAGAGAGATCTTTCTAACCTGCATACTCTGTTCTCGTTCCCCTTGCTTATTGATCCCTCTAGTTGTGACATATAGATCCTTTCTTCGAGTTTGCCATGTAGGAAGGCTGTCTTTATGTCCAACTGTTCAAGCTCCATGTCTAATGACACCACAAGTGACAACAAAACCCTTATTGACACATGTTTCACTACCGAGGAGAAGATCTCCTGGTAATCTATTCCTTCTTGTTGAGAGTATCCTTTTGCAACCAACCAAGCCTTGAACCTTGGTTTCTCAACCCCTGGAGTTCCTTGCTTTCTTTTGTAGACCCACTTACAGCCTATCACCCTCTGTTTGTTTGGTTTAGACACCAGTTTCCAGGTTTCATTCTTATGTAGTGAGTCCATTTCTTCCTGCATAGCGGTTTCCCAATGTTTCCAGTCTTTACTTTCTCGAGCTTCAGAATAGCTTCTTGGTTCTTCAGAATCTATACCTGTAGCTGCGTTCAAAGCAAAAGACACAACATTACTACTGTTAGTGTTAGTTCTGTACCTTGTTGGAGGTTGTATCTGTCTTCTTTCTCTATCTCGAGCTAGTTGGTAATCCTCTAGTTTTTGTGTGTCATCATCCCCTGAATTTTCGTGATTACTATCTTCAGATGAGTCTTCTGAAGGCTGGTCATTCTGTTCCTGGGTTCTGACTTGATTTTCTTTACTAGCTCCACCTTGAAGTGCATTCTTTGATGCTTCTTCTCCTGAATCCATTCTAACTTGTATGGTGACAGGGACTTGATCATTTACTTCTGTCTGTATGGTCCTGTTTTCCTCATCTGACCATGTCTTCTCGAAAAATAACGTCTCTACTTATGTGGCATTTTCCTTCATCTAGTAACCATACCTTGTATCCTTTTATGCCTCTAGGATATCCGATGAATATGCCTTTAGTTGCCCTTGGTTGCAGTTTGTTCTGTTTCACATGAACAAATACAACGCACCCATATCTCCTAAGATAATGATAATTTGGTTTTTTCTCTGACCATACTTGTTCAGGGACTTGGAAGTCCAGTGCACTTGATGGAGATTTGTTGATCAAATGAACTGCTGTGGCTGTTGCTTCTGCCCAAAACTTCTCTTCCAAGCCTGTTTCACTAAGGAAACATCTCACCTTATCCATTATTGTCCTGTTCATGCGCTCAGCTATCCCATTTTGCTGTGGGGTATAAGCGCAAGTTCTATGCCTCTCGATTCCATTGTTTCGACAGAATTCATTGAACTTATTGTTGCAAAATTCCAGTCCATTATCTGTCCGTAAACATTTTAATCTCCTGTCTGTCTGATTTTCTATCAATGTCTTCCAATCTGAGAAACTTGCAAATGCCTCATTCTTGTTTCTTAAAAAGTAGACCCAAACCTTTCTTGAGTAGTCATCAATAATTGAGAGGAAATATTGTGACCCTGACAGTGATGGAGTGACTGTGGATGATCCCCAAAGATCTGAATGAACATATTCTAGTATGCTCTTCGTGGAATGAGTTGTTGTTCCAAAACTAAGTCTGTGTGTCTTGCCTAATATACAGGCTTCACAGAATTCCATTTTTTCTACCTTGGCCTTCTATAAGTAACCTTTCTTGACTATGAGTTCCATGCCTTTTGGACTCATATCTCCCAGTCTCCTGTGCCATAAAGTTGTCTCGTCAGTGCTTGAACTAACACTGTGGGTTGCTCCCACAACTGTCTCTCCCCTTAGAATATAGAGTCCTCTGTCCAATATGCCAACCATGATTACTATTGAGCCGTTCATCACCTTCAGCTTACCTCCTTGTGCTTTGTATGTCAGTCTTTGAAGATCCACCGAACCTAATGAGATTAGATTCCTTTTTAGCTCAGGAATATATCTCACATTCTTTAGAACTTTCACTGTATTGTCGTGGGTTCTGATCCTTACAGTTTATGTTCCTCTGATTTGGCATGAAACATTGTTTCCCATGAGTACCTTCCCACAATCTTGGAGGGTTAGGTTTTCAAAGCATTCTTCTCTTGGGGACATATGAAATGTGCATCCTGAGTCCAACACCCACTGCTCTTTAGGTTCCAAATCTGAGATGCTCAGAACTTCAATTTCCAGAATTGTCTGGGTAACTGCTGCTGCTTCGCCAATTTCTTTGGCCTGTTCTTCGAGATGCTTCTTTCTCGATCTGCAATCTCTTTTGAAGTGGCCTTCTTTCCCGCAAAACCAACACCCTGTTTCTGACTTACTCCTTGATTTGGACCTTGATTTCTTCCTTGATTTTCCTGTTGAGTTCCTTTTTTCTGATCTTCCTCTAACTACAAGCCCTTCTGCAGCAACTTTCGTCCCTTTTGCTGCGAATTCCAACTCTTTGGAATATGCAGAACTTGTTATTTCATCCAGGGTGATAGTCTCTCTTCTGATGTACTTGAGAGTATCCTTTAGCTGGTCATATTGGTCTGGCAGAGAATTCAACAGAATCAGGATTTGATCTTCTTCTGCAACCTCTATTTTCATATTTGAGAGATCATTTACTAGTTTCTTGAAGACATCAACATTGTCTTCTATTGACTTTGTAGCATCCATCTTGAAGCCTATCAATCTCTGCTTCAGATACATCTTGTTCGGAAGTGATTTATGGAGGAATTCTTCTTCAAGAGCCTTCCATATTCCTGCAGCGGTTTGTTCATGCCGGACTTTTCTCATGATCTGATCAGACAGACATAAGAGAATCAGATTTCTCACTCTCCTGCTCCTCTCATATCTCGTCTCCTTCAACTGCATTGATTCTGATCGAGTTGCTGAAACATCAGTCTCTTCGATCTTCACCTCTCTTTCCTAGATCCATCACCAGATTCTTGACCTTTTGGTGCTGGATCTTCCAGATCATATTTAGCGTCCAGAACATCGTGCAGCTAGCCATAGAATTTCGAGACTTGCGATCACTTTGTCTTTCCACAAAGTGAAATCTCCCTTTCCATCGTACTTCTCAACCTCTAACTTGCACGCCATCATCTTTCTGATGAAAATTTCCTGCAAAATCGAAAAACGCAAAAACCAGATTCTTCCAAAGAATTGATGAGTGTTCGATTTACCTGACCTTGAGTTCTCCCTAGCCGCAACCGGGCTCCTGATACCACTTGTTATATGTTGATCCGCAATTTCTTGAATGAAATTTCCCAGAAAACTCTCACGATTCTCGACTTATGCATACTCGTATGAACGAAATTGAAACAAGACAGGGATTTAACGAGTTCAGAGGATCCTTGTGATCCTCCTACGTCTCGAACCAGGACTGCGTCAGTCCCGAGCCAAAATCACTATCTCTTGAGCAAGAATTACAGAGCGTATTGAGTACAAGAGGAAAAAGCTTGAAAAACAAGAATTGCCGAAGACTGAGCTCCTTTATCAACCTTTATACCCAGATTCGAGCTCTTGCAGAATCAAGAAATAAGCCGCGGTGAATGACTGAAGTGCCCTTTTAATGTATACGCTGCGTTTCAACCATTCCTTAATCTGATACAAACCTTCTCTATCAGTTAGAGACTTCCCTTTCTCCTTCATCTCCTGTACTCAAGTCTGAGAAATCTTAGGCAATCTTCAGCCCCATCATATCATTACAAGAAAAACTGTATTTACCGACGGATGTTGCGACGGAAATTCTGTCGCTTTAGATATATGCGACGGACAACGACGGATATGGGACGGATTTGCATCAGTCGTAAGCCGTCGCGCAATCCGTCGACACATTTCGACAACAACCGATGGAAATTTCCGTCGGTAATTTTGTCAGACGGATTGCGACGGACTGCGACCGATATTTGCGATCGAACTTTCGTCGGAAAAGTGTGCGACGGATTGGGACGGATATATTGCGTCGCACAGAAGTAGCGACGGATGGGGACAGACATTTCCGTCGGGATTGCGACGGATTCGGAGTGTCGCAAGTAGTTAAACACGTTTTATTCGTTTTGACCTAATTCCGTCGCATTCCGTTGTGCGTCCGTCGCAATATGTGGAGTCCGTCGCTTTCCGTCGCATTTCCGTCGCACGTTCCAAATCTATTTAACAACCTTGCGATGGAGTCTCGATGGCAAAGGAAAAAAAATAGAAAGTGACAAAAAAATGTCTTTTTATTCTCGACAATGGATGTATGAAAGAATTGATTCTATTACGAATCAAATCTCAAAGCAATATGAAGAAGGGTTGCAAAATTTTATGTCGTTTGCCACGTCAAATCAGTCGTATTTGGAGAGCGAAAAGCTGCCTTGTCCGTGTGTAAAGTGCCAGAATAAAAAATGGCGGAGTTTGAATGAAGTGTGGAATCACTTATATCGTAAAGGTTTCATGCCGAATTATTTTGTTTGGCTTGCACATGGAGAAACCTATGATACATCATCATCACAAGATGTACATATGGTTGGATATGAAGAAATCAATAATACGACGTCGGAGATGACATTTGGAGAAGAAATAAGGAATCCATACACGGAAATGGTGAGTGATGCATTTCCCAACATTGTTCCATCGCCCCACATGGAGGAGGAACCCAACGTAGAAGCAAAAAGGTTTTATGGTATGCTTCATACGACGAATACGGCGATATACGATGGATGTGTCCAAGGTTTTTCAAGGTTATCATTATCTTCACAGTTGATGAATATGAAGACAGATTATAATCTTCCAGAAAGGTGTATGGACGGTTTCACCCAGATGTTTAAACATTATCTCCCAGAAGGTAACACTGCACCTGAATCTTATTATGAAACTAAGAGTTTAATGCGGACGTTGGGTTTACCGTATCAGAAGATTGATGTGTACGAGAACAACTGTATGATTTTCTGGAAAGACGATTCAGATCTGATGCAATATCGGTTCTGTAACAAAGACAGATACCAACCACGACGGAAATCTTCAAAAAAAGGCAAGTTAATTCCTTTTAAAAGAATGTTTTATATGCCATTAACGGATCGATTAAAGCGGTTATATCAATCCGAGAAGACTGCATCACATATGCGCTGGCACGCGGAACATTGTACTCCAGAAGGAGAAATGCATCATCCATCTGATGGATTGGCTTGGAAACATTTTCAGCATTATGTACGGATGGGTTTAATCCATTTGGAATGTCTAGTCCGAATTACTCTCTGTGGCCGGTGATTCTGACACCGTACAATTTGCCTCCGGACATGTGCATGAATAGAGAGTTTTTGTTCCTGTCGATATTAGTGCCGGGGCCTAAACATCCTAGAAAAAGTCTAGATATGTTTCTTCAACCGCTTATTGAAGAGTTGGCCAATTTGTGGCTCATTGGTGCCGAGGCATATGATGTGTCGATTATGCAAAATTTCTTACTTCGTGCCGTATTGATGTGGACCATCAGTGATTTTCCAGCGTATTCAATGTTGTCTGGCTGGACAACACATGGGCGGCTAGCTTGTCCTTATTGCACGGATGAGACTGATTCATTTTGGTTGCAGAACGGGAGAAAGATGTGCTGGTTTGATTGTCATCGTCGTTTTCTCCCGAGCAATCATGTGTTACGGCGTAACAAGAAGAATTTTCGTAAGAATAGGGTCGTAAATGACACTGCTCCCCTTGAGCTTACAGGTGATGAAATACTATTTGAAAGACTGGAAGATTGCGTGAGTTCATATGGATTAGCAAAAACAACAGACGTCGGCGGGAATGGTCATTTGCAGATAGAAGGGTATGGTAATTTTCACAACTGGCACAAAAAAAGTATATTTTGGGAATTGCCTTACTGGAGACATCATAAGTTACGACACAATCTTGATGTTATGCATATTGAAAAGAATTTTTTCGATAACATCATTAATACGGTACTGAATGTTCCCGGAAGATCAAAGGACAATGTCAATTCAAGAAAGGATCTGAAATTAATTTGCTCGCGGAAAGAACTAGAGTTGACATCGGATGGAAATGCACCCGTCCCGATATTTCGGGTTTCTGGAGAAGCTCAGAGAAACTTCTTCAAATGGTTGAAAGAAGATGTGAAATTTCCAGATGGATATTCTTCAAGCATCTCTCGATGTGTTGATATTGAAGAAAATAAATTGATAGGTATGAAAAGTCATGATTGTCACGTCTTCATGCAACGCTTACTTCCTATTGCCTTTGCCGATATACTTCCACAGAATGTACACGAAGCTTTATCAGGTTTGAATTAATTAATTACTGAAGCATTTTTTATAGATATATCTATATATTATTTTTTATATTACGGTTATACTTTCACATAATTTTTTTTATTTTGATTTATCTTTTAAGAATCGGCATATTCTTCCACGAGTTATATAGTCGGACGTTACGAGTTGAAGATGTCGAGATCTTGAAGCAAAATATCAGTTTAGTCTTGTGCAATCTAGAGAAGATATTTCCACCATCCTTTTTCGATGTCATGGAACATCTACCGATCCACCTACCACGAGAAGCTGAACTAGGGGGACCAGTTCAATTTAGGTATATATTTTTGTTTAATTATTTAATATACATGAATAAATTAATAATTCATATTTGTATTTGAAATGATTATTTTTCTGTATATTTAGATGGAAGTATCCGTTCGAACGGTTCATGTACCATTTGAAGAAAAAGGCGAAACAAAAGGTTTTTGTGGAAGGATCAATCGCTGAACAATATATAAATGAGGAGATATCATTCTTCACATCATACTACTTTGAAGATCATGTTTTGACGAAGAACAGAAGTCAGAATCGGTCATTCCAGTGCGATGATGGACCCTCTTATTCGATGCATGTAGACATACCTAAGATTTTCTACAGAAAATGGCGATGTGGTGGTAAAACGACTGATTCATATCTATCTGACAGAGATTACCATGTCATTCATACCTACGTATTGTTGAATTGTGAATATATTCTACCGTTACACAAATTACTGTATAGAGAGAATATATATACTCTCCTACGTAAATAATATTTTTACTGTATGTGTCAGGGTTTATGACGATGAAGTATATAATACTTATGGTCATCAAATATCTGATGAAGAACTGAGCAAGATTAAAGAGAATGGATTTGCAACATGGTTGCAACAATATGTAAGTTATATTACGACATCTATATTTCATAATATATGTGTACGTATCATTAACTAATAAATTTTTTTTTTTTGGCAGATCGAGTCGTCATCCGAAGATCATCCGTTATGGTTATACGAATTAGTGCAAGGTCCACTTCGTCGACTCAAATGTTGGCCGATTTTCTTTACTAGGGGTTATGTTTTTCATACATATGAACACGGAGAACATCGTTCAACCCTCAACTACGGAGTATGTGTTAAAGGCTCGAACTACTGCGCTTCCGGTGATGAACCAGATTTTTATGGTACTTTACAACAAATTATACAGCTTGAGTATCCTAGGCATGTCGGCTTACAAGTAATGATGTTTAGATGTGATTGGTTTGATTCAACACATGGTCGCGGAATCCGGATCAACAAATCAGGCATCGTTGACATCTGTTATACTCGTCGATATGCAAAGTATGATCCATTTATTATGGCATCTCAAGCTGACCAGGTCTGTTTTGTACCATACCCGAAGAAGGTGAAGCGAAGAAATGATGTCGACTGGAGGGCTGTTGTGAAGATCACCCCAAGAGGCACTATATTTAACGATAAAGATTCCGACCACATTCCTCTTCAAGACGAAGATATAAGGATTGCTGTACGACTTGATGACCCAATCAATATTGAGAGACTAACATTACCGAATGCAGAATTTGAGGAGTTAGAGGTTGGAAACGATGATAACGCCGACAACACCGAAGATTCGAATGAAGAAACGACCGGCACTTCAGAACATGGATCGTTTGAATAATATTTGTATTTTACATTTTTTATTTTTTTTTAATAATAATGAAATACCGACGGAATGTGACGGATCTTTCCGTCGCAAGGTTCAGACACGTCAGAAACGTCAGAGTTTTTCGGGAAACGCTCAATTACAACGGAACTTCCGTCGCTAAGGGTTGATGATCCCGACACTTACCGACGGAACTTTCCGTCGCTCGGTTCAGAAACATCAAACATGCAGAGTTTTTCGGGAAACTCACAATTACGACGGAACTTCCGTCGCTATTGGTCTGAGATTCCGACAAATACCGACGGAACTTTCCGTCGCACGATTCAGAAACGTCAGATATGCACAGTTTTTCGGGAAACGCACAATTACGACGGAACTTCCGTCGCTATTGGTTTGAGATTCCGACAATTACCGACAGACATTGCCGTCGCACGGTTCAGAAACGTCAGATCATGCAGAGTTTTTCGGGAAACGCACAATTACGACGGAAATTCTGTCACTTATGGTCTGAGATTCCGACAATACCGACGGATCTTTCCGTCGTACGGTTCAGAAACGTCAGATCATGCAGAGTTTTTCGGGAAACGCACAATTACGACGGAATTTTCGTCGCGTTTAATGATTCCGACTCAACGCGACGGGGTTATCCATCGCGTTTGGTGACGTGTCACCGACGCGTTTAATGATTCCGACCCATTTCCGACGGATATTTCCGTCGCAGAATTTAATAAACAGCCAGAACTCAATCTTTTCCTCAGAATCGCGAAGTTTACTCGCACCGCCGTGTTCAATCTCTCTCGCCGCTCTCACCGCCGGGATTCGTCGTCACTCGCACCGCCGTGTTCGTCGCCGCTCTCACCGCCGTATTCGTCGCCTTTCCCGTCATCTGTTCGGCTCTCTCCGCCGTAAGTTTTTTAGATTTCGGATTCTTTTATATGTTTCGATCTGTTCGGTTAATTTGTGTTTCGATCTGTTCGGTTTGTTTAGTTTCGTTTCGTATGTGTTTCGTTCTGTACGTGTTTCGTTTCGTTTCGTTTCGAAGGCCGACGGTTAGGGTTTATGAACCTATGTAGTCGGATGTATGTGTTTCGTATGCGTTTCGTTCTGTACGTGTACGGATGTGTTTCGTATGTGTTCCCGGATAGGTTTTCGGATGTGCTAGGGTTTCGGATCTGTTAGGGTTTCGAATCTATTAGGGTTTCGTTTCGGATCTGTTAGGGTTAGGGTTAGGGTTAGGGTTAGGGTTAGGGTTAAGGGTTTAGGGTTAGGGTTAGGGTTAGGGTTAGGGTTAGGGTTAGGGTTAGGGTTAGGGTTAGGGTTAGGGTTAGGGTTAGGGGTTGTGGTTTAGGGTTTAGGGTTAGGGTTAGTATTTGGGGTTAGGGTTAGGGTTAGGGTTAGTATTTGGGGTTTCGTTTGGGGTTTAGGGTTTAGGGTTAGGGTTAGTATTTGGGGTTTCGTTTGGGGTTTAGAGTTTTTTTACCTATTTGATACGAAATTCTAACCAACTTTGTAGATGAGTCACGAAAGACGTGGTTCGAGTTCTCGTTCTGGTAGTCATAGCGGGAACAACACTCGATTCCGTGGTCGTGGTGTTGGATCACCAGCGATCCAAAGTCAACGAACCCCTGATCCACTGCAGTTGGATCAACGTTTCACTGGCCAGGGTACTCCCCAGGCTTCATTTGAGGCCGGAGGTTCCGACCATCGCTCTGTTTATGCTGTGATCTCTCTTAGAGAGATCCTGGCATCAGAGAGTCGACGACAACAACCTTGTATCAATCCTGATTCGGTTGATGGAGCGTTGTGGTAAGTATATTCTAACACCACTTTCGTTTCCGATTAAAATCTTCCGTCGTTCAACTTAATTAATGTTTTTGAATATCATAGGTTTGATCGGAATGATCAGTTGGTTGAGAGTATCAAAACGATCTACCGTTCTGATTATCATGGCCCATGGCGTAGCATCTCTCGGGTCCCGCAAGATGTCTTGGCACGATGGTTTGCTGCTTTTGCGGTATTGTCTTAACTTGTTCGTTTTTTGTTTAATATATCTTTTTTAGTATTAAATAACTAACACATATTGTTTAAAGCAATCTTATTACTGGGATCCTTCTGTGCATGATATCGTCCATCGTGCGTGGAAGGATTGTCTCGGTGCGAAATTGCGAGATAACCTTTATAGGGTGAAATTCTTGCGGAAGAAGCCGGACTGGATTAGTTTAGACATCTGGGCGCAGCTGGAGGTAATATGGGATTCAGAGGAATCTCAAGAGAAGAGTCGGATCGCATCGACGAATCGAAAGGCGAAGTCTGCTTCCGACCGTGCCCCAGGAACTCACACTGCGGGGAGAAGATCGTTTGCTAAAGTTGCTCTCAATATTGTAAGTATTTTGTGAAAATTGATTTATTTGTTTTTAAATATTAGTAAAATTTAAAAACAAATAAATCAATTTTCACAAAATACTTACAATATTGAGAGCAACTTTAGCAAACGATCTTCTCCCCGCAGTGTGAGTTCCTGGGGCACGGTCGGAAGCAGACTTCGCCTTTCGATTCGTCGATGCGATCCGACTCTTCTCTTGAGATTCCTCTGAATCCCATATTACCTCCAGCTGCGCCCAGATGTCTAAACTAATCCAGTCCGGCTTCTTCCGCAAGAATTTCAACCTATAAAGGTTATCTCGCAATCT
>NW_010964992.1:117994-142029 GCF_000463585.1 Tarenaya hassleriana
TGGAACGGACGGTCCACGTGTTTCTCTGGACCGTCCGTTCCAGTGTTCAGGTTTTTCCAAAGTTAAACCGACGGTCGGTTTGGACCTTGGACAATCCGTGATTCTGCAGAATTCAGATTTTGATCGAACAATTGTTGTGTTGGATCGATTATCAGAATCGGAATCAAAGCCTCACTTAAGACCAAGCTTGATGACAATCCAGAATTCAGAGTTTTGATTGTGCAATCGTTGTCTCGAATCAAATATCTGAATTAGGATATTGAGAGGGTTCTGGTATCGAATCTAAGGCAAACAAATGTTGTTTGGCCAAGAGATTTTGTATATGGACGACTCAAAGGAACTAAGAGTAGTTCATCCGAGTTGATCAGAACAACTTGACTGGAATGACTTGAATTCAGTCAAGGTATCCTGGTGTTCAAGACAAATGAAGCCTCATGTTTTAATCTCAAGCTATTACCGCCCATTAGCAGAGCAACTGTCAAGGCCTCGATCGTCATGGTTACGGGTCATGCCCTAGCTGAGCGTGCCTGACTATCTTGGTGAGGCAGTATGGAGAAATCGTGATTCTCATAGCTCAAATATGGTTGAGCTTGAATTGGGTTATCAAGTCGGACTTGGACCTGATGGTAAGGATGGGATGAGGAACATGCAGTGATAGCGTATCACTATCCCATACTCATCTAGGAATCACATAGGATGTGATTGACAAAGTGTTGTCTACCTAAATAGCATGGTTTTGAGCGTCATGCCCTAGCTGACTCAAAAGCATGTGAAATATGGATCCTAGCTCACTTGGAAACTCATTGAGGGTGTTTTTCTTAGTGGGAGCCTGTCATATTGCATCTATTATCTGTGTTAGTAAGTGTACTAAGTGACTTGCATATTTTCTGTCTGTTTGTTTGTCTTTTTCTGTAGTGTATATCTGTTGCAGGAATCTGGTTAATCTCACCATGCGATCTATCCTTATGAAGGATAAGCCTCTGACCAAGGCTTCTGGATCGATCATTGATGCTTATTGGAAGCATGAGGATGATGATCTGGACTTGTCTAGCTTGATGCTTGGAAAGATGTCTTCGGAATTGCGTGAGCAATTAGATGACATGGACAATTCATTGATGGATGATCAGTTGAATATGTCATTCCAAGAGAAAGCTGGGAGCCAAGGGAAGAATGATATGGTGATTGTTGGAAAGAGTTCCAGCAAGAGGAAGCGTTCCAAAGGTAAGGGCAAAAGGAAATTGACAAGTGTTGTCACTAAGCCTAAGTCCAAACCCAAGAAGGAAGAGTGTTATTTCTGTCATGCCATCGGGCATTGGTATAGAAATTGCAGGCTCTACCTGGAAGATCAGAGGAAGAAGAAGCTTGCAGAAGCTTCAATTTCCGGTATCTTCATTATAGAGGCCAACTTGTGTACTTCTTCTTCATGGGTATTAGATACCGGATGTGCCTCGCACATTTGTGCAAATGTGCAGGGACTGCGAGGAAGTAGACAATTGGCAAAGGGAGAAGTAGATCTCCGTGTCGGGAATGGAGCAAAAGTTGCTGCATTGATCGTCGGGACTTATGATCTGACTTTACCTTCTGGCCTTGTATTGGAGTTGCATGATTGTTATTTTGTACCTGCCATCAGTAGGAACATCATATCGATTTCATGCTTAGACTCAGATGGTTTCAGATTTGTTATTGAGAACAAATGTCTGTCCATTTATAGAGGCGATTTATTCTATGGTAAAGGTTACCAGTTTAATGGCCTTTATATTTTGGAAGATGAACCATCTGGATACAGGTCGATCTATAATGTTAGTACCAAGCGGTTTAAGTCGAACGACTTAAATCCGACCTATCTCTGGCATTGTCGACTTGGTCACATCAATGAGAAACGCATTGCGAAGCTTCATTCTGATGGACTTCTTGATTCTTTTGATTATGAATCAATCGAATCATGCGATTCCTGTTTGATGGGCAAGATGACAAAATCTCCTTTTACTAGAAAAGGAGAACGGGCTACGGAGTTGCTAGAACTCATACATAGTGATGTATGCGGTCCTATGAGCTCTCCCGCTAGAGGAGGTTATCTGTACTTTGTTACGTTTACTGATGATTTCAGTAGGTACGGTTATGTCTACTTGATGAGACATAAGTCTGAAACGCTTGAATTGTTCAAGACTTTCAGAAACGAGGTGCAGAACCAACTTGGCAAGACGATCAAGTTGCTTCGATCTGATCGAGGTGGCGAGTATATGAGCCAAGAGTTCACTGACTATCTGGCAGATTGTGGGATTGTCTCACAGCTGACTCCACCTGGAACGCCACAATGGAATGGCGTTTCCGAGAGGAGGAACCGAACCTTATTGGATATGGTACGGTCTATGATGAGTCAGGTCGATCTTCCTAAATCCTTCTGGGGATATGCTTTGGAAACTGCAGCGCTTATACTGAACAACTGTCCAACAAAGTCGGTTCAGAAGACTCCATATGAGATATGGACTGGGAAGCGTCCCAGGTTAGCATTCATGAAGATTTGGGGATGTGACGTTTACGTGAAACGTCTTGCTTCTGATAAGCTATCCGCCAAGTCTGATAAATGCATATTTGTGGGTTACCCTAAGGAAACTAAAGGGTACTGGTTCTACAACCCATCTGAGAACAAAGTGTTTGTTGCTCGGAATGGATCTTTCTTGGAGAGAGAGTTCGTCTCCAAGAGAGTTAGTGGGAGTAGAATAGATCTCGAAGAAGTTCGAGAACCACAAATAGTCGAGGAACCGAGTGAACAGGGCGAATCAGTTCAACCTGTGTCACAAGTTGTTGAGACAGCACCTCCTAGTGAACCTCGGAGATCTGGTAGAATTCGCCAAGAGCCTACAAGATATGGTTTTCTTGTGACTGGAAACGATGAACTCATGTTGTTAGAACATGACGAGCCTACGTCGTATTCAGAGGTTGTGGCGAGTTCCGATTCCGAGAAATGGCACCAGGCCATGGAGTCTGAGATGCAGTCCATGTACGACAACAAAGTATGGACTTTGGTCGACTCATTCGATGGTATTAAGACCATTGGATGTAAGTGGGTTTTCAAGAAGAAAACCGACATGGATGGCATCGTGCATACCTATAAGGCACGACTCGTCGCGAAAGGGTTTCGGCAGATTCATGGTATAGACTATGATGAAACCTTTTCACCAGTTGTGATGCTTAAATCCATACGGATTCTGCTGGCCATAGCTGCGTATTATGACTATGAGATATGGCATATGGACGTCAAGACCGCATTCCTTAACGGGAATTTGCTCGAGGATGTGTACATGACACAACCCGAGGGTTTTGTTGATCCTAAGAGTCCGAGGAAGGTGTGCAAGCTTCAGAGATCCATTTATGGATTGAAGCAGGCTTCGAGGAGCTGGAATCTTCGATTTGACGAGGCAGTCAAAATGTTTGGCTTCCTGCAAAACGAAGATGAGTCATGTGTTTACAAGAAGGTCAGTGGGAGCGCAGTGGTCTTCCTTGTACTTTATGTGGATGATATATTGCTCATCGGAAATGACATTCCTACCTTGCAAGGAGTAAAATCCTGGCTAGGATCAGTTTTTTCGATGAAGGACTTAGGAGAAGCCGCCTATATTCTAGGAATCAAGATCTATAGAGATAGATCGAGAAGGCTTCTTGGTCTAAGTCAGAGTACATACATTGACAAGGTCTTGAATCGGTTCAAGATGCAAGACTCCAAGAGGGGTGCCTTGCCAATGGGACATGACGTTGCTCTTAGCAAGACTCAGTGTCCAAAGACACAGGATGAGCAAGAGCGCATGAGTAGGATTCCATATGCCTCGGCAATTGGATCCATCATGTACGCCATGTTGTGTACTTGTCCGGATGTATCATATGCATTGAGTATGACTAGTAGATATCAGTCTACACCAGGTGAGGCTCACTGGATTGCGGTCAAGAACATCCTTAAGTACTTGAGAAGGACTAAGGATTTGTTCTTGGTGTATGGCGGATTGGAAGACGAGCTCGCTATAAGTGGTTATACCGATGCTAGTTTCCAAACCGACAGAGATGACTTCAGATCGCAGTCAGGTTATGTTTTCTGCCTGAACGGTGGGGCTATCAGTTGGAAGAGTTCCAAACAGCCAACCGTGGCAGATTCGACTACAGAAGCCGAGTACATAGCAGCATCGGATGCAGCTAAGGAAGCTGTTTGGATCAGGAAATTCGTGGGAGACCTGGGCGTCATTCCTAGCATTGCAGATCCCATTGAGTTGTATTGTGACAACAATGGTGCGATTGCGCAAGCTAAGGAACCCCGGTCACACCAGAGATCCAAACACATACTCAGGCGATTTCACTTGATCAGAGAAATTATCGACAGAGGAGACGTGAAGATAAGCAGAGTGTCGACAGATGATAATATTGCCGACCCGATGACGAAGCCTCTCACTTCGTCAAAACATGATGGTCATGTTAGGGGTATGGGGATTAGATGCTTGTAGGATAGATCATAGAGCATAGTGGGAGATTGTTGGTTGTAATGCTCTAGGATGATCCGTGATATGACATTTGACTTTATATTGATTCATTAGTTTATGAATGCATTACTCTTCCCGTTATATGATTGGCATGTTTGTTATATTTCGGTATCCTTGAATCATTATAGAATGATTCTAAACTCCCTGGTCAGTTATCATTGTGGGAACAATGATGAATTAAGACTAGCCTGAGGTGTGATCGATGCATTGGATGCATTTCACAATCATGGGTACTCGTTGTGAACGAGTGACTGGTTGACCCGCATGAGATTGTCACATGGACAGAGTCATGACTTGAATCTCATACAGCGGTTCGTTTATGGATCCTCATACCTGAGATGTCTAGAGTATCTGATATGAGGAGTGGCGTGTCTTGACTGCGTCAAACGTCGTCTTTAACCGGATGATTATAACGGCGTTGATCAGATACGTTCACGAATCATATGGAGATAATAGACATGCAATATGGGACTTATCACCTCCTCAATAGGAGAGATATCGCTGGGCCCTCTCGTGGAAGTCGGACTATGAAAATGCGTGGCCACGCTATAGATGAAGTTGCATCTATTTTATTAGTTGATTTGCCAAGACGAGAAAGCGGTTGAACTTGAAGGGTGGCTCAAACCATGCCCTTGTTCAACATATGATATCGTGAGATAAAGGATCAGAACTCGAGCTGTTATTGCCTTGGTTAGATCACCTCTGACTCAATTCAACGTGGGTGGTCATGGCGTCTTGCTAGAGGCTAACCATGACTTGTAGATCGGGAATGGTTCTCGAGGCTGCTGCCACTGCGAATGGGCCTACAGGGTCACACACCATTAGGGATGGACTTATATGTGAAGTTTCGGAAAGGAAGACTTGGATTTGGTCGGAAAAATCGTTTTCGGATCAAATCAGAGTGTCGGGACGTTTTCAGCCTTCTGACTCGGACCGAGTCAGTACTTGACTCGGACCGAGTCAGTCCCATGCGGGTCGAAGCCCAGAAAGTGTTTTGGGCTTGGTTGATGTTTTGACTCGGTCGAGTCAAAGTTTTGACTCGGACCGAGTCAATACTAAATGGGCCGAGTCAAGAGTTGACAATGGGCTTGGGCTGATTCGTTCTGACTCGACCGAGTCAGAGTTCTGACTCGGACCGAGTCAATACTCGGAAAAAGTCTCTTTTCACAAGGATTAGGGTTCCTATCTTATAAGAAGGGTATTGGACGCCGTCCTCAACCTAAGACAGACGAAAAGAACCCTAAAACAGAGCAAAAACTCAGAAGAAATCGTTTCTTTCATAGTTCTAGCTCCCGGGATTAGATCCCACTTCATATACTTCACAGATCCTAGCAGATCAGTTCCAAAAGTGTTTGGAATCCTTCCCGTCGGTGTGGATACGTGTAGAGGAGCTGTACTTTCAGCTCTTGGTGATTAAAACAGGCCCTGGATCGATCGCTACTTTCAGATCTTCAGGAAAGAGGTAAGTATTCGATTCCTACGGTGATATACACGATCTGTCGGGGTTTTACGGATGATTTTGGTTGCGTGTGACGTTTGACTAGGTTTAGATTATCCTTCCGCTGCATGAAACCTAGTAAACCAAACCCTAGATCGATATGATCGCATGCTAGGAATCTGTAGCCTAAATCCCAACACATGGCCCATGGCGTAGCATCTCTCGGATCCCGCAAGATGTCTAGGCACGATGGTTTGCTGCTTTTGCGGTATTGTCTTAACTTGTTCGTTTTTTGTTTAATATATCTTTTTTAGTATTAAATAACTAACACATATTGTTTAAAGCAATCTTATTACTGGGATCCTTCTGTGCATGATGTCGTCCATCGTGCGTGGAAGGATTGTCTCGGTGCGAGATTGCGAGATAACCTTTATAGGTTGAAATTCTTGCGGAAGAAGCCGGACTGGATTAGTTTAGACATCTGGGCGCAGCTGGAGGTAATATGGGATTCAGAGGAATCTCAAGAGAAGAGTCGGATCGCATCGACGAATCGAAAGGCGAAGTCTGCTTCCGACCGTGCCCCAGGAACTCACACTGTGGGGAGAAGATCGTTTGCTAAAGTTGCTCTCAATATTGTAAGTATTTTGTGAAAATTGATTTATTTGTTTTTAAATTTTATTAATATTTTTGTATAACTTGTTTAGGCCGAGAAAGAAGGCGTTCAACCGTCTGCTCTGCGTGTCTTACAAGACACGCATCGTCGATCGGATGGGACGTACGTAGATCATCGTGCCCAAGAAATTGAAGAGGCCATTCAATCGAAGATTACCGATCGAATGACGATGGACGAGAGCAGCGGTTCAACGCAATTGACTCCGCAAGAAATCAACAGCTTGTATCTCGAGGTAATTTTTGTATTTTAAATAATATAACAGGTTAGAGTTTAAATATTATTTACATATTGTTTTGAAGGTCGTTCCTCCCGATGCGAAAGGTCGGATTTACGGGATTGGTGCGTTGGCGAGTCAGCTCGGGGGTGGTGGCGCATCTTCGTCGTCTGTGGTACGTCATGTATCTCTGACGCGTGAAGTCGAGGAGCTGAAGAGAAAACACGAGGAGACTTCTGCGGAACTTGTAGCTGCTCGGGAGAAGATTGCTCAGTTTGATGCAGCTCAGGCGAAGATCGCTCGGTTAGAGGAGATGATGCAACGTTTTATGCCTCCGATCGATTCCGCCGGTTCGTCTGCTCCGAGTCCCGCCGTCAATCCCGATCCATCGGTTCATCAAGACGAGCAACATCCTCAAAATCTCGATGATTTTCCGGACAACTTATTTCGTTAGATTTCAATTTTGTAATATATAAAACAATTTCGGTTTTTTTTCAATTTTTAATATATAAAACAATTTTCAAATGTATAATTATTTTTTTTAAACGATTTTTTTTATTTTTTTTCGAAAAAATTTTCTTATGCGACGGAATAATCCGTCGCATACGGAATAATCCTACGGAAATCTTCCGTCGCTTTCCGTAGCTATTAGCGACGGAACTATCCGTCTTTATAAGCCGTCGCTAATTTGCGACTATTATCTGACCAATCATCCCGTCCCTCTTTGCGACTATTATGCGATGGACGATCCGTCGCACTATCCGACGGAATTACGACGGAGATTCCGTCGGTCAGAGCGACGACTGAACGACGGAATTTCCGTCGCGTTTACCATGGAAAAACGACGGAGTTTTCGTCGGTCATATCGACTAGATTGCGACGGTTAGTCCGTCGCTTTTCCCGGCGGAATATTCCGTCGCTAAAAACGACTGACTTACGACGGCTGTTTTCGTCGCAAATGTGCGACGGATGCACGACCGGGATGTGTTTGCGACAACCATTAACGGACGGAACTTATTCCGTCGATGTCCGTCGCAAATTAAAAATACCGACGGAATTTCCTCTTTCCTGCGACGGATATTTCCGTCGGAAATATGAGTGTTTTTTGTAGTGTATCCTCTACCCCAGTTAACCAACTTCACACATAAAATAAATATTAAAAAAAACAATATAGATGGACCGGTTATATATGCAATATGATCCGAATTTATACATAACTCTTTTTCTCGGATCCCAATTCCATCAAAACAAACGAAAACAAAAAACAAAACTTTCTCTCTCTTCTCTCTCTGTCTATAATAAAAAGAGGGAGATTCTGTAATCTAATTTGCAGTTCTGATATTCTATCTTCTCGCTGTTCTCTATTCATGGCTCTTCTTCCTTTACCCGATCGAACGAAACTGCAAGCTCAAACGCAAACGCAAACGCGTTTATCATCGGATCCAAGTAAAAAGAAGAAGAAGAGACCGGCGAAACCACCATCTCAGCCGCAAACGCTACCGCCGCCCCGAACGCGAACGCAAACTCAAAAGCATAAACCGTTGTTTTCTTCACCGTCGTCATGGAGCCAAATAAAGTATCTGCTGAGTTGCAAACAGATCGAAGGGCCAAGAGTCCACGACCCATCAAAGATCCCTCATCATGGACTGTACACGTCAGCGACGTTGTCGTCGTCGTGTGGGTCATCGTTTTGCAGGTTAAGCGACGTCGTTTATGGAAACGCGAGGGTCGTTCACAGATCCGATCACTCTTCATCGTCACCGGAGAGCAGTAATCTTGGTCAGGAAACCAGGTTGTTGACTCGGAAGCCTGTGAGCCGTGGATCTAATGTGGTTAGATCCAACGGGTGTGGTGGTTACACGTCATCATCCACCTCTTCGAGAACCATGCACTTCACGAAACTCTCTGGTTGCTATGAATGTCGCATGATCGTTGACCCGAGCAGGTTCCATTTCTTCGCTTCTTTCAAGTTTTTTTTTATTCTTTAGAAGAAAAAACAGAATTTCTACACAATTAGAAAAACCGAACCTTTTTTTCTTGGGTAGTGGAAAATATGTTTTTTCTTTTTTTTTATATTAAAAAATATTTATCGGACAAAAATTATGATACATGTAAATCTAGATCGACATTTATCGCTATTTTATTAATTTTATATAAAATATCTGTTTTGCATTTTTTCTATATTTTCAAGAATTATTCCTATTTTCTTTCTTTTATTTCTTACAAACCCATCTGTTTTTTTATATAATTTATTCAATTATAATAATTTATGCGCTTCAAGAAAACCCTAAAATTTTGTCTGGTCAGGTCCAGGAAATATGTTTTTGAGTCATTTGGGTTGGGTGACTCTGTTTTTCGTTTTATTTAATTTTTTGAAGTGACAAACGAAAGGAAATGATGATTATTAATAATGTTTTGGTAACCGTGTATGTCGTGTATCAAAACCCAGATTGTCGGGGTTAGCAATTTGATTTGGAATCGACATTCTCTATCTAAACTTAAGGTCCGAATACTTTTTGTGTCTCCGTTTCGCCGAATAATATTTTTCTTGATTTGTTTTTGCCGTGTGTATTTGTATTTAACTACGTAGATATCCAATAGCACCTAGAGTATGTGCGTGCCCACAATGTGGCGAGGTGTTCCCAAAGCTTGAAAGCCTCGAGCTTCATCAAGCTGTTCGTCATGCTGGTTCGTTAACCCGATTCTATCTCCTTGAATTATTATTGATGATTTTTTAGTCGCATAATTTATTATTGATTGATCTGTCCACCTTTGTCGCAGTTGAGTCACTCTGATGTGTCATTGCATGTCGTCTTGTTTTCCGGGTCATGAACATGCACAAATCAAATAATAGATGCATGGTGCCATTATGAATTTTTGTCACCTCAAATCGGGTGACATTGACATTTTGGTCGCTGGAATTGAGATATAATTAAAAAATATTTATTTCATTTATAATTTATTGCTGCGTATAAGATATGGTTTTCAATAATTTTTTTAAAGAGCAAAATGTGAAACCATATTTGGCGCATGTAAGATGGCTTTAACCGGTGGAACATGAACTGCGTGAATTGTTATCTTACCACATCTAAATATGATAATTTTTTTTAATTTGTATTTAGTTTATTAAAAGATATATTTTTTTGATGAGCTATTAAAAGGTATTTGTTGAAGTATTTTCATAAATTGTCTATATATATGACCTCTTAAACTTGTACTATATGTCATTTTTTCCATTTAATTAAAATTCTTTTTTTTTACTAACAATGTTATACGATTGTAAATAATTCCGTAGAAATGCGATCGCTCGTACAAATAGCCAGAAAATAACTATTGTGAATCAATCTACTGTTCCGTTCATTCGCAAATTTCGATTTGTATCCACATCTTTTTATAGCACGTGCGTAAATTGTCCTTTTTTTTACCAGTCTCTGAACTGGGACCAGAAGATTCGGGACGAAACATAGTGGATATAATCTTCAAGTCAAGCTGGTACCGGAAAGAGAGCCCAATCTACAAGATCGAACGGATACTAAAAGTCCACAACAGTCAACGCACGATCCAACGGTTCGAAGACTGCCGAGATGCAGTGAAATCCCGTGCACTCGCCTCCACCGGAAAAAACCCTCGCTCCGCCGCAGACGGAAATGAGCTCCTCCGCTTCCACTGCACCACAGTCTCTTGTTCCCTCGGAGCTGCCGGCGGATCCTCTCTCTGCTCCGCCGTGCCAGGATGCCGAGTATGCACCATCATCCGCCATGGGATCCAGGCCAAAACGCACCGTCTTGGACCCTCCGGCGAGTTTTCCGGCGATGGAGGGAGGGAGGTGAGGGGCGTTAGGACCACAGCGAGCAGCGGTAGGGCACACGAGGCCTTGCGGTGTTTCGACCGGAGGCGGGCTATGCTTGTTTGCCGTGTTATCGCCGGGAGAGTAAGGCGCGTGCACTGCGACGCGCCCCCGCTGGGGTCGGGGGCAGAGGAGGATGGCGCGTACGATTCAGTGGCGGGTTCGACGGGGGTGTACGGGAATCTTGATGACTTGGTTGTGTTTAGCCCTAGGGCCATACTTCCTTGCTTTGTGGTTATCTACAAAGTTTTGGAGCCTTAGGGAATTTTCATTTTTTATTTTATTTTATGTGTAATTTGTGGTTTGTAAGTTTAGATAAATGTGTGAAATAGCGGATTGCAATAATATGGAAAGATTTACAATATTTATTTAATTATGTGACAAATCTATCACATTGTATATGTTTTATTTAATGTTTATATATATATATATATATATATATTACGGATTCCAAATATGAACAAAAATGAAAAAAATAGAGAAAAAACCCTAAAAATTTCTGAACTTGTATTGTGGAGTAATACTAATTCCTAAACTTGTAGAGGTGCCTATTAATTCCCAAACTTACAAAATTGGCGTGTGACATGGCGACAATTTTCTAAGTTGGCTCGCCACTTCACGCGCCACGTCGGATCGGTCAACTCGTTTTTTGACCAAATAACGCTAGGACGATTATAGAACCGTTTAACATGTTCATGATTTAACGTGTTCAATTTTGCAAGTTTGGAAATTAATAGACACTTCTACAAGTTTAGGAATTAATATTACTCCTAAATATAAGTTCAGAAATTTTTAGAGTTTTTGTGAATAAAGTATTCACGCGCCACGTCGGATCGGTCAACTCGTTTTTTTGACCAAATAACGCTATGACGATTATAGAACCGTTTAACATGTTCATGATTTAACGTGTTCAATTTTGCAAGTTTGGGAATTAATAACACTTCTACAAGTTTAGGAATTAATATTACTCCTAAATATAAGTTCAGAAATTTTTAGAGTTTTTGTGAATAAAGTATTCACGCGCCACGTCGGATCGGTCAACTCGTTTTTTTGACCAAATAACGCTATGACGATTATAGAACCGTTTAACATGTTCATGATTTAACGTGTTCAATTTTGCAAGTTTGGGAATTAATAGGCACTTCTACAAGTTTAGGAATTAATATTACTCCAAAATATTAGTTTAAAAATTTTAGAGTTTTTGTGAATAAAGTATGACTATCTTTTAATTTCTAAATTGATTATATATATAACAACTTTAGTTATATAACTTTAGGCTCATATTTTATTATAATAATAACTATATTTTGTTAGAGAGAAAATAATCTAATAATGATATTTTTTCTATCAAATATTCAAAATCTAAATTGATTATTAATTAATTTAGAAAAATATATTAAAAAGTATATTTAAAAAAAATATATTTAATTTAGAAATATATTTTTTAATATTTTTTAAAAACAATTCATAATCAATTTAAAAATTAAAAGATAATCATACTTTATTCACAAAAATCCTAAAAATTTCTGAATTGTGTTTTGGAGTAATATTAATTCTTAAACTTGTAGAGGTGTCTATTAATTTCCAAACTTGCAAAATTGAATACGTTAAATCCTGAACTTGTTAAACGATTTCATAATCGTCCATAGCGTTATTTGGTCAAAAAACGAGTTGACCGATCCGATGTGGCGAGCTAACTCAGAAAATTACCGCTACGTCACGTGCCACGTGAGATCGGTCAACTCGTTTTTTTTTACTAAATAACGCAATAGACGATTATGAAATCGTTTAACAAGTTCAGGATTTAACGTGTTCAATTTTGCAAGTTTGGGAATTAATATGCACCTCTACAAGTTTAGGAATTAATATTACTCCAAAATACAAGTTCAGGAATTTTTAGGATTTTTTTTTAAAAAAATACAAAATAATATAATATCAGAACAATTAAAAAAAATTTAAAATTAGATGATATAAAACATTATAAAAAAATTCCACCAGTAACAAAAACTTCACACAACTATTATTTTTGTTTTTTTAAACAAATTATTTTTGCCAAAAAAAAAAGAAATCCAAAGGGCCAACGAAACTATGTAACGGTTGACAAAGGGACTGACTGGTTGCACCGGTACCACCCGCAAACGGAGCGTTTGCGGTTTCTGAGAGGTGGTGGCGGTTGAAATATCGACTGGTAAAATCGTAGAGAAAACGCAATCGCAACAAAACTTTAAAAATCAAAACGTTGCTTTTTAGGTACATTTCGATAGCGTTTCCATGCGTTTTAAGCAAAAGACAAAAATATCCTTCTTAAAAATTAAAAAGATAACCCTAACTCTATCACGTAATACACCGAAGTTCATCTCTGTCGCGTCAAACCCAAACTCTAACTCTCTCTGTCGATCAGGATTCTCTCTCTGTTCAGATCGCCGAAGCTCGCCGGAACTCGCCGGAGTTCATCTCCTCGTCTCCAGGTATGTTTCTTTTTATCTTATCATCTTTCTCAATCTGAATTTTTCGGTTTTTGTTTGAGTATTTGGGTTTGTCCTCTTTGTCTGTCTTCCTTTGTTTTTGTTTTATTTTGTGTTTTGTCTAGTTTTGATTGATTCTCTTTAGCTTTGTCTACTTTTGTTTATGTTTTCTCTCTAAATATGTCTCTATTTGAATCTTTAGATCGATACTCTGCATATGCTTGTACTGGTTTTTGGTCATTTGTTCAAATGGGTATATATAGGTTTTGGCTACAGGTTTTGAATATTAATTGGTTTTAAAAGCAATGCCATGGAAATGCTGACTTGGGTTCATTGTTGAAACACGAGGTGGGTTTTTCATTTCTTGGCACTTCACCTTAGTTTTAGAAGCAACTGGGTTTATTTCACCTTAAAATGCGTTTGTTTTTTTTAATTGTTGGGGAAAAACCCTAAAAATTTCTGAACTTGTATTTTGGAGTAATACTAATTCCTAAACTTGTAGAGGTGCCTATTAATTCCCAAACTTACAAAATTGAACACGTTAAATCCTGAACTTGTTAAATGGTTCCATAATCGTCCATAACATTATCTGATAAAAAAAACGAGTTGACCGATCCGACGTGGCGTGTGACATGGCGACAATTTTCTAAGTTGGCTCGCCACTTCACGCGCCACGTCGGATCGGTCAACTCGTTTTTTGACCAAATAACGCTAGGACGATTATAGAACCGTTTAACATGTTCATGATTTAACGTGTTCAATTTTGCAAGTTTGGAAATTAATAGGCACTTCTACAAGTTTATGAATTAATATTACTCCAAAATATAAGTTCAGAAATTTTTAGAGTTTTTGTGAATAAAGTATTCACGCCACGTCGGATCGGTCAACTCGTTTTTTTGACCAAATAACGCTAGGACGATTATAGAACCGTTTAACATGTTCATGATTTATGTTCAATTTTGCAAGTTTGGGAATTAATAGGCACTTCTACAAGTTTAGGAATTAATATTACTCCAACATATAAGTTTAGAAAGTTTTAGAGTTTTTGTGAATAAAGTATGACTATCTTTTAATTTCTAAATTGATTATATATATAAAAATTTTAGTTATATAACTTTAGGCTCATATTTTATTATAATAATAACTATATTTTGTTAGAGAGAAAATAATCTAATAATGATATTTTTTCTATCAAATATTCAAAATCTAAATTGATTATTAATTATTTTAGAAAAATATATTAAAAAGGATATTTGAAAAAAATATATTTAATTTAGAAATATCTTTTTTAATATTTTTTTTAAACAATTCATAATCAATTTAGAAATTAAAAGATAATCATACTTTATTCACAAAAATCCTAAAAATTTCTGAATTGTATTTTGGAGTAATATTAATTCTTAAACTTGTAGAGGTGTCTATTAATTTCTAAACTTGCAAAATTGAATACGTTAAATCATGAACTTGTTAAACGGTTCCATAATCATCCATAGCGTTATTTGGTCAAAAAAACGAGTTGACCGATCCGATGTGGTGAGCTAACTCAGAAAATTACCGCCACGTCACGTGCCACGTGAGATCGGTCAACTCGTTTTTTTTTTACTAAATAAAGCTATGGACGATTACGGAACTGTTTAACAAGTTCAGGACTTAACGTGTTCAATTTTTCAAGTTTGGGAATTAATAGCCACCTCTACAAGTTTAGGAATTAATATTACTCCAAAATACAAGTTCAGGAATTTTTAGGGTTTTTTCTCTTTTACAATATCTAAAGAATGAGTTTCCTTCAAATTGGAAGTGGACTTTTCTTAGATGAGGGGTTGTTTCAGAATGTTTTTCCATGGAGAATTCCTAAGTTATAATTTCTTAGATTGTGGAATTTCTTTGTTATTGATTTCACTTTTGTTTTCAATAAAAATTGTATTTCTCAATACTTCTAGCATTTTGTTTCACTTGTGTTATGTTTCAAAATTAATTTATCTTGTGCTAGATTTCAGATTTGAGAAAGATACAAACCACATGACATGGCATCATGATGTACGCACGGAGGAGGATGGAAGGGGCTCGAATCGCAATCATCGGCTCACGGGCGTGGTGTACGAATTCACGAACAAACGGAGGGATACAACGAAATGGATTGCGGGGTTTTCTCTCGATCACCGGCTCCTGTGCGGACTCTCGAATTCAAGGGAAAACCAAGGAATGGAAGATGGCAGCGAAGTGATAATCTCTTGGACACACCAAGAGGACCGAGTCGGACACACCGAACCCGGAATTGTTCCGGACATACCGAGAACGAACGTGACACACCGGACGAAAGAGGAGAGAATTTTCACTCAAAGGAAATTGCTATTAGCTTTCAATATCTGGATGTCTCCTCTGAAAATTACAAGGGCTGAACTTAAAAGAGGTAAACACACTTAATAATAAGTTTACATGCATGAGTTTAGCAATAAGTGAGAAAAGAGTTGTTGAGAAAGCTCCTTCCTTTGGGTTGCTGATGGGCTGGACCGTGGGCCTTCTTCTTGGGCCGAAAATTGATTAAGTCCGTGTTCTAGGCCTTAGGCAATTCAGACTTAATGCTGAAAATTTTCCGGGTCACTTCTCGTCCGAATAGTGATGCATCATTGTTGTCGTGAACCCCGAATCCGTGAAGAACTTCAGTGACAGCCTTGGTTAACGTGACATGAAGGGCTCGAGCTCTAGCACGAGTGAGGGGAGGCTCGACTCTATGGCTTGCTCGTTGAGCCGTCGCGTGATGCACGTCACTTCCCGTTCTCACGGCTTCGAATGATCGTGTAGCGTGTTGATCATTCGGAACTTCTCCCGGCACCTGAAAGACCGAGTCTTCATCATCCCGGAGAGCTCCTTCCGTTAAGCTCCCATCCTCATCTTCCTCCAAGCTGCTAGCTGCTCCGATGTCCTCATCATCCCCTCCCCTTTGAGAAGATTTCACCCTCGAAATATCATCACCTGTATCATACAAAGATAGATCAGTAACATTAAATGAATTAGACACAGTGTACTCACTCGGAAGGTCGAGGCGGTAAGCATTGTCATTGATCTTCTCGATTATCCGGAAGGGTCCATCGGCTCGGGGGTTCAATTTGGACTTGCGCTTGTTTGGAAAACGCTCAGGTCGAAGATGCAGCCAAACCCAATCGCCTACTTCGATTTGAACATCTTTGCGTCCTTTGTTTGCTTGGCGAATGTACTGTTTGATTCGCTGCATGATGTTGTCCCTAACCTTCTGATGAAGCTCTTTGATGAACTCGGCTTTACGTTCGCCGTCAAGATAGGACAACTCATCGTGTGGGAGAGGGATGAGATCGAGAGGTGTGATCAGGTTAAAACCATAGACGACCTCGAAAGGAGAGTGCTTCGTAGCCGAGTGTACGACTTTATTGTATGCGAACTCTATGTGCGGTAAGCACTCAATCCAACCTCCCGATTGCTTTCCGATGGTCGCACGCAATAAAGTCGACAATGTACGATTAACGACCTCGGTTTGTCGATCCGTCTGAGGATAACAAGTGGTTGAAAAGACGAGCTTAGTACCGATCTGTTTCCATAGAACACACCAAAAGTGGCTCAAGAATTTTGAGTCGCAGTCGGAAACTATCATCTTTGGAAGACCGTGTAGATGCACTACTTCTTTGAAAAAGAGATCAGCAATATGCTTTGCGTCGTCGGTCTTGACACACGGTATGAAATGTGCCATCTTATGATGTATATTTGGCAGTCCCAGTACGAAATCCATCGATATATCGACCCAAGGGTGCGTCGGGATCGGTAGTGGCATGTAAAGACCGTTAGGCTGCACTCGAGATTTGGCCTTATGGCACTCGACACACTTGGCGCAGAGCATACGAACGTCCTTCTTAAGGTGTGGCCAAAAGAAATGTTCATTAACAGTGGCCAATGTCTTATCGACTCCGAAATGACCAGCAAGTGCTCCGCCATGAGCTTCTCGGAGGATAACATCCCGCATTGATCCTTGGGGAATGCATAGACGTTTTTCTCGAAAGAGGTACCCATCATGTATATAGAATGGGCCAGAGGCACCATGTGAACACTCGGTTATGATGGATCCAAAATCGGGATCGGTCACATATTGCTCCTTTATAAATTCAGTCGACAGTTCTCTCGCCTCCATGACCAATATGAGCGCGTGTCGTCGAGACAAGGAGTCGGCAACGACGTTATCCTTTCCCGAGATGTTTGAGGGTTTCATGGTCCGAATGTACGACAAACTCCTTGGTGAGCAAGTAATGCTGCCAAACGTCTAATGCGCGTACGAGAGCATAAAGCTCCTTGTCGTAGGACAGATAGTTTAGCACGGCTCCGCTGAGCTTTTCGCTAAAGTAGGCCATGAGCTTCTTTTCTTGCATGAGGACGGCACCAGTGCCAATTCCGGAGGCATCGCACTCGATCTCGAAAGTCTTATCGAAGTCCAGAAGGACTAAGAGAGGTGCTGAGTAAGTCTGTCCTTAAGTGACTCGAACGCATGTTATTGACTTTCTCCCCACTCAAAAGTAACGTCCGTTTTGGTGATGGTTGAGAGGGGTGCGGTTAAACTGTTGAAATCCCGCACGAATCGTCGGTAGAAACTTGCTAACCCGAGGAAACTCCTCACGTGGCCGACAGTGGTAGGAGTTGGCCATTCCTGAATGGCTCTAATATTTTTCTCATCAACTCACAGCCCCTTAGAACTGACCACGAAGCCTAAAAAGACTAACTCTCCGTGCAAAACGAGCATTTCTTCAAATTCGCATAAAGGCTTTCTTTCCTTAAAGTGGTTATCACTTGCTCTAAATGCGAGTAGTGGTCTTCAGTTGTTCGGCTATATACGAGGATATTGTCAAAGTAGACGACAACAAATTTGCCGATATAGATACTCAAGACCTGGTTCATAAGGCGCATAAATGTACTCGGACCATTGGTCAATCCAAACGACATGACCAACCATTCGTAGAGGCCTTGTTTGGTCTTGAAGGCGGTTTTCCATTCGTCGTCTTCTTTCATGCGCACTTGATGATAACCACTCTTAAGATCGATCTTTGAGAAGATCGTGGCTTCGCTCAACTCATCGAGCATATCATCGAGTCTCGGAATTGGATGTCGGTATTTAACAGTAATATTATTAATCACTCGACAATCCACGCACATACGCCAAGTTCCCCTTCTTTGGTACTAAGAGTACCGGAACGGCGCAAGGGCTAAGACTCTCGCGTATATAACCCTTACTCAGGAGCTCTTGAACCTGCTTCTCGAGCTCTTTAGTCTCTTCGGGGTTCATTCTATATGTAGGGCGGTTCGGAAGAGGGGCACCGAGTACAAGATCAATTTGGTGCTCAATCCCTCGAATCGGTGGTAACCCGGCGGGAATTTCTTTCAGAAAAATGTCCTTAAACCGATCAAGAAGTCGACTCATCGCGGGTTCTCGTTTGGTACCTCATTCCTTAGGTTCATGACGTCCTTATAAACCATGAGGAGTACCGATTGTTCTTGTCGAACAGCCCACTCAACTTGGCTAGCTTTGATATAGAAATTCTTCTTCTTGGACTCAGTGTCCTTTGCTAGCTTCAACTGCATCTCGTGTACTTGATGTGGACTAAGAGGTGCGGGCACAACATTCCTCTTGTTATGAACGAATGAATATTGGTTGGCTCGACCGTCATGGCTGATCTCTCGATCAACTGCCACATTCTACCGAGTAGCATGTGTCCCTCCTGCATGGGAACAACATCGCATAGAACCTCGTCTTGGTACCGTCCAATGTTAAAAGGTACCTTAACTGCTCGACAACCTTAATCTCCCCACTGTTGTTTAGCCACTGAAGCTTGTAGGGATGCGAGTGTTTCTCGGGGACCAAACCGAGTTTCCATACCATATAAGTACTTGCAACATTCGTGCAAGACCCGCTATCAATAATGAGACCGCATACTTTTCCTTGGACGGTGCAACGGGTATGGAAAATAGTTCCGCGCTGCTCAGTCTCGTCCGGAATGGTCATAGCACTTAAAACTCGTTGTGTGATCAAGAGTTCTCCGCTATCAGGGTATTCAATCTCTTGGTCGGAGGATTTCGTCTCTTCCTCATTCATAGACTCATACTCGCCGTTTTCCATGAGAATCATCACGCGAGAGTTCGGGCAATCCTTTGCCATATGACCATGACCCCGACACTTGTAGCAAATGATCTCCCTAAATCGAGCGTCCTTAGGATTATCTAACGGGGTTTTTGATGGGCATGAAGTTTCGGAAGCTTTTCCTTTATCACGGAAATCACCAGGAGACCTACTCTCAGATGACTCTCTCCTAGGACCATAAGTAGGTTTTGGTGTATGGGCGGGCGGTCCTACTGGGGTCTTAGTACGGTTAAGTCGGGACTGTTTTCGTTGATCCTGACGTTCTATTTGAACGGTTAAGTGCAGGAGCTCGTGGAGGTCGTGATAAGGATGGCGTTTTACTTTCCGAGCAATTCGCTCCTGCACTCTGTCCACGAACTGAGCCACGTCCTCTCAAGTTCTAGACGGCTTCTAATGTGCTCGAATTCCTCAAAGTATTCCTCCACCGATCTGTCTCCCTGGGCTAGTCTCTAATACTTCCTTTGAAGTTCTTGGTGGAAGTGAGGAGGGACGTATCGCTTGCGCATGAGAGCCTTCATCTCACGCCAAGTACCGACTTGCTCTATGTGAGCTCGTCGCCTATCGGTGGTTTCTCTATCTCACCATGCCAATGCATGCTCTGCAGTTGTGCCATGACATATTGGACCCTCCTCGATCCGAATATGCAAAACATTTGAAAATGTTATCCATACGACATTCCCAATCGAGGTATGCTTCGGAGTCTACTTTGCCTATGAATAATGGCAGTTTAAGTTTAAGGTCGATGTTAGATCCCCTAGTTTGACGATGTCGCACTTCTTCTTCTTCATCGACAACATCAGCCCACCTACAAGGTCTTTCCCTCGGTCTAGGGTGTGCTCTCGGTCTAGGCATCATCTCTAGGTCTGAATCATCGTCGTTTACCCTATCCCTAGCCCTGTGAACTCCCGCTCTCGATCTCACGTCATAGTCCGACTCCTCGTCGTATATGACTCTCGCACGTGGACTAGGTCGATCATTAGGTCTTTGATGTCGCAAATCTAGGTGTAGAAATATGAATCAAGTGATAATTAACCTAGACTCAACAAATACCGCAAGTATACGGATCGTGTATAGTAGTTAGGGTCGAACACAGGGACAAGTAAACAACTGAATTAAATCCAAATCCAAATCAAGGTCCAGAGAAAATAATATGAGTGTAAGAATGTGGCAAAGCGAACAATGAAAACGGTTATGAATGATAAACACTGCATGGTTCGGGATTGTTTTACATGCAAGGGTCTTCTCTAAAGATGCAGATTATGTGGTTTCTAAATCCAATTCAGGGAATTCAAACTCTAAAATAGAGATTAACTCTCTCGAGTCTAACCTCACTACACTACAAGAAAAACTGAAATTTGCGACACCTGTTGCGACCGAATTTTCAGTCGCAATAAAATTTGCGACAGACCGCGACTAAAAAGTGACACAATCTCGGAAAAATATCTCTGTCGGACTTGGACGCAAAATCTATCGCAAATTTCCGACTGCTTGCGACCGATAACTCTGTCGCACGTATTTGCGACAGAAATACGACGGAAAACGACAGATAATTTACGACAGATGGTCTGTCGGTATGTACTGACACATTATGCGACAGATATGTTCGGTCGGTCTACGTGTACGACACATTTTGCGACAGATGTTATGCGTCGCGGATATTATGCGACCGATATGCGACACACTGTAGGAGTCGCTCAATATTTGCGACTGATGTGCGACTCACCGATGTGTCGCAAAATTAGGTACACACGTGAATGGTATGTCACCTAACTTTTGTCGCAATTCTGTCGCACTTCGGTCGCAAATCATTTTACGACAGAAAATATCGGTCGCAATTTCGTCGCAACGTTCCACCTATATATCCGCCGCGCGATGAGCATGCATAGATAGGAAAAAAAAAATTGTTAACGAAAAAAAAATTATATACAAAAAAATGTCTTTTTCATCTAGAATGTGGATGTATAATAGATTTGATTCTTCTAATCAAATCTCGAGTGAGTTTGCTGAAGGATTACAACATTTTATGGCGTTTACAATAAGTCAAACGTCGTATATTGAGAGTTCGAAGTTACCATGTCCGTGCTCAAAATGCGAGAATAAAAGATGGCGAAGTCAGTATGAAGTGTGTAAGCACCTTTATAGAAGAGGTTTTATGTCAAACTATTATGTTTGGTTGGCTCATGGAGAAACGTATGATACGTCGTCATCATCACGTGTTTCACAAATGCAAGAACAACTTGTGGAAAACACGTCGCTACCTCCGATCTTTCAAGAAGATCAAGACCGAAATCTATATGCAGAGATGGTGAATGATGCATTTCCCAACGTTGCTCCTTCTCCATATATGGAAGAAGAGCCAAATGTTGAAGCGAAAAGATTTTATGATATGCTTAACACGGCGATATGCTTAGAAAGGGTTTGCTACGTGGTTAAAAGAATATGTAAGAATTTTTCATCAAATTTCTTATTTATACCCATTTTTAAGATCGATCAAGTATATATTGATATTTAAACAACCTATTTTTTCTTTGTTTTGCAGATTCGAACGTCACCAGAAGATCATCCATTGTGGTTGCATGAGCTAGTTCAAGGGCCCATTTGTCGTGTTACATGTTGGCCTATATTTTTTACCAGAGGCTACGTTTTCCACACACATGAACACGAACAACATCGTTCGACACATAATTTTGGTGTTTCTGTGAAAGGGTCAGAGTACTGTGCATCTGATAACGAACCCGATTTTTACGGACTACTGCAGCAGATTTTTGAACTCCAATATGCAGGTCATTTTGGACTCAAAGTGATGATGTTCAGGTGTGATTGGTTTGATCCTACACCCATGCGAGGGATCAGAGTCAACAAAACAGGTGTTTTTGACATATGTTACACACGTCGATACGGAAAATATGATCCTTTTATATTGGCTTCTCAAGCAGATCAAGTGTCTTACATCCCTTATCCGAAGAAAATTACAAGAAGGTCAGACATTGATTGGCGAGCCGTCGTGAAGATCAACCCCAGAGGAACTATTATTCAAGAAGAAAATGATGAACAAATCCCGCTTCAAGATGTCGATCAAGGCATTCTTCAAATTGAAGACACGATTGAGGTTGGAAAGTTAATAGCCGAAGAAGGAGTAGTTGAAGAACTTGCAGACAATAATGACGAAGAGCAGGATAATACCGATGAGTCGGACGAAAAAACAACAGGAACTTCTCAATATGGTTCTTTTGATTAATAACCGCCGCTCCTTCGCCGCCGCCAGGTAAGTTTCCGAACTCGTGTCTCCCCTCTTCTTCCCCTTTTCGATCGGTTTAGTTTAGGTTCGTTGTATTTTTTGCTTTCGAATCGACGCCCCATAACCGCGCCGTCGTCCCCCACCGACACCGCCGCATCACCGCCGCCGCTCCTTCGCAGTCACCGAGGTAAGTTTCCAATTTTTGCAGAAAAAGTTTCCAATTGTTTCGATTTTTAGGTGTTTTTGGTTCGGATTTAAGGTTGTGGGCGAATTATTTTAGGGTTTAGAGTTAATTTTCGGGTTTAAGGTTTAATTTGGGGTTTATTTCGGGATTAGGGTTTAATTTGGGGTTTATTTCGGGTTTAGGGTTTAATTTGGGGTTTATTTAGGGTTTAGGGTTTAATTTGGGGTTTATTTAGTGTTTAAGGTTTAATTTGTGGTTTTTGATTTTATGGTTTTTTGTTTTAGGGTTTTTTAGGGTTTAGGGTTAAATTTAGGGTTTAGGATTTGTTTAGGGTTATTTTAGGGTTTATGGTTTATTTAGGGTTTAGGGTTTAGGATTTAGGGATAGGGTTTAATTTAGGGTTTTTGCATTTTAGGGTTTTTGATTTTAGGGTTTTCTTAGGTTTAGGGTTAATTAAGGGTTATTTTAGGGTTTAGGGTTTATTTAGAGTTTAGGGTTTAGGGTTTCTTTAGTGTTTAGGGTTTAGGGTTATTTTAGGGTTTAGGGTTTAGGGTTATTTTAGGGTTTAGGGTTTAGGGTTTAGGGTTGTAGATTTTAGGGTTTCTTTAGTGTTTAAGGTTTAGGGTTTACTGCTAGTTCACAGGTTTTCATGATTTTGTTTTGTTATATGTAACTTGTAGATGAGTCACTCCCATTCTAGTGGTCGTAGTGGTAGCGGGGTACGATCCCGAGGACGTGGGATCGGATCATCTAGATCACCATCTGTCCATCGGGATCAGGTGGTAGTCGATCCTCCTCGTCTTGATTGACCTTTCACGGGTGCGGCTTTTCCCGAAGGTGCATCTAGTCATGGTGCATCACCATCGCCATCGTTGCAGGAGATTCTAGCGTCTGCAGAACGTCGTCTCCGACCTCGTCTAGATCCGGATCGTTCCCCCGGTTCTATTTGGTATGTATTTTTGTGCATATAATATATATTTATTTTAATTTCTTTTGAGGCTCACCGTCCGAGATCGCCTCAAGGACAACATTTATCGGGTAAAGAGCAGACGCGTACGACCTGCATGGATGTCGACGGTGATCTACGATCAGCTAGTTGAATATTGGGATTCACAAGAAGGAACGCAGAAGAGTCAAACATTCTCAAGCAATCGACGATCCCGAGCAGAGGTCGAACGTGCACCCCCGACCCACACTGCAGGACGGAGATCATTTGCTCGAGTCGCCCATGAGATAGTAAGTAAATAAGTATTTATTTTAAAATTTTTTTGAATTTTTTTAATTAAATTTTTTGGGTGC
>NW_010964992.1:144745-144951 GCF_000463585.1 Tarenaya hassleriana
CCTGATTAGTTTTCTAAGTCGTCACGAGGAGAAAATAGCCGGGCGAAAAGCGTCTCATAACGCGCAATCCGTGCCTCAGCTTCTTCAAGTCTAGCAATCTTCCTGCGATCATCCTCGAACTCTTGAATCTTTTTCTTCAACAGCTCGACCTCCTTAGTGAGTGAGACGTGGTGACCGATCGATGTTGCATCCGGATGACCACCACC
>NW_010964992.1:146579-180695 GCF_000463585.1 Tarenaya hassleriana
TTTAAAATTTAATTTAATTTAAATAATTATTATTTATTAATATTTGTTTTAAAAAATTTACATTTGCGACAGAGTGCGACCAATGAATTTAGTCGGACAGTTGCGACCGAATACCTACCGCTATATTTGGTCGTTATTTTGCGACAGAGTGCGACTGATGGAATTTGTCGTTACGTAGCGACCGAATACCTACTCCTATTTCTGTCGCAATGTGCGACAGATCTGAATTCACCAATTTGCGACAGATTACCGACATATAGCCATCTGTCGTATATTGGCGACCGACTACCTACAGATCTGTCGGTCGCAAAGTTGCGACAGAATCACGACCACACAGATTTTGCGACAACGATTTAGCGACCGACATCCATCGGTCGTAATCGGTCGCAATTTTTTTTTACCGACAGATTCTTCTTCATGTTGCGACAGATTTTTCTGTCGCAAATTACAGTTTTTCTTGTAGTGCTATCCAAACTTTATCCTACTAATATCTCGATTCAATAGTCTAAACCATGAATGCATGAACGAACGCTATCATAATCCCTGAGCAAATATCAATCTCTCGATGCCAATTAATTATTATTGTTGAACAAATCTTGAGCTTTTGCGGGGTGATCGGCCACTCCACAATACGCCGTCAAGCTCGGGAGCAAAAACGACGGCACGTAATCTCGGGACTAGCGAAGACGAAGAAACCCGTAGTACCAATTAATTATTATTGTTGAAAATATTTTATATTTTCTGTAATATTCGAACAATTTTTTATTTTAATATTTTAATTTTATTTTGGTTTTATTATATATATATATATTTATTAATATATAATGTATATAAATATAAATAAAAAAATTAAAATAAATATTTAAAAATAAAATAAATATTTTATTTATTTTTAAATATTTATTTTATTTTTTATTTATTTTTTTGTATTTTCTAACGGGTTTTCCAACGGCTATCCGTTGGAATGAATTTTCAATTCCAATGGACTGCCGTTGTAAATACCGTTGTAACATTTCGACGGCGTTTCCAACGGATATTCCAACGGATTTCCGTGGTAAATACCGTTGTAAATCCGTTGGAATATTTCTAACGGATATTCTAACGGTCCCGTCGGAAAGTAGCCACGGATTTCCGTTGGAATTTCCGTTGATATATTCCGACGAACAAATCCGTTGGAATTCCGTTGAAAATATACCACGGAAGAAGAAGAATCCCATATGTCTATGCGAATTAAAACCTTAAGTTCATTAAATCATGTGGTCAACAAGATCAAACGCATTAAGAACAACTCAATAAACTGAATCAAATAAATAATACCACATAGTCTGGAATTAAAAACCAAAGATCCCTACATAACAAATCCCTAACCCACAGCAAGGGAACTACTCGCTAAACATCGAGACGTCGGGGTTCATATCAATACAACAAAACATCGTAAAATAGAAGAAAGGAAGAATGCTTAGTCGATTTCCCGGCTTCGTAATCTCCGTCTTCTACTCCGATCTCTTGCCTCTTGATAATCTTCCTCTTCTTGTATGCTCTAGGGTATGTTTTCTGTGAAAAGTCTGCATGTTTTCGACCTTGAGGGCTAACCCTACTTAATCCTTCTTTTTCTGGGCCAAAATTCAGAATATTTCCAAAATCTGGTAAATGACCCGATCGTGTGACTGAAAGTGACACGATCGTGTCACTTAACAGTTTTGGCGGGCTTCACAAATTTGCTCATAACCTCCTGCTCCGATATCGAATTTGGGTGATCTTGGCGTCTATGCGTAAATATCGAAGAGACTTTCCAATGATATAGAGAATGCATGATTTGGACTTGTAGAGTAAAAATTATTGGACTTGCAAGATCTAACATTTTCTGAGCTTCACGTTTTCCCTGGAGACACTACAAATGTTCCCGATTCGTCCATGATGTTTCGTATTCCATGTTTTCCACTCCTTTTGCTCTCTTTATGTGTGGATTAATGTTTTAAACACCAAAGAACACAACCAACCAATATCGAAGCCAAATGTGCCCTAGAATGTCTACAAATATATAAAATCGAGTGAAATACGCTAGACATCCTATATCAAAACATCATCTGAAATACGTGTTATCAAACTCCTCCAGACTTAAACCTTTGCTCTTCCTCGAGCAAATACTCCGTGAAAAACCGGTCTGAAAGGAGGGCGAGACAATGACATAACTCAAAATGATAATCGAGAGCGAAACCTCTCTATCCGACCTAGATCCCCATGAACAATAATCAAGTCTATCTAGTATGATCTCCCTCTCTAAAGGATAATCTTTCCTAGCCATGGGATCTATACCGCTACATAGAACCAATCCAAGAACTTCAATCATCTACCAAGCATGTTTCTCGAACCTATTACACCATTCTACCTAATCGTATTTAGTCTATGCTTTCGACATTCATTCTTTTTCTCTTTCTCTTTTTTTTTTCATCTAGCTAGACTTTCTCTCTTTTTTTTTGCTAGCATCTCGGATTCCTAGGACGCTGAAGTTGAAGGGTTCCTAATCAATTTTTTTTTCTCGATTTTGTTTATTGGATAACCCGACCCACAACTTAGACCGAACCATCAAATCGATGCACTCATGTCCTCGAACGATTTTTGTTGACGAGATAATGACAGCGGAGTGTCGAGATGCTCATTATCTTTTTCTACACATGAAGAAATAAGAATGCATTTGATAACAGACTTTACCGATTTCAGCAAACATGGGAAAGGTTCTTACAGAAACTTTTCTACTTGGCTAGACAACATCGGTCCCATGGGTTCCAACCAATGATTTCTATCCCACAAGCCATTCTAGACAATCCTAAAGGTCAAGCAATATTTTCAACAAAACTTAACCACGTTCAACGGATCACAATGTTTTCAGGACGTTTCTACTCTCTCATGCCAGAGATCATCATATCAATGCTCAAAACGGTTTTATGCACGTGTCTTATATGTTCTAAACACTATATGAGAATGCACAATCCTAAAAACAAACTATATGATCCTAATGCATCCTATATGCCCATGCAACTAAAATGTGAAAATAAAAGGGAAAAATGCATGCAACACTACGCTATATGGATATGGTGTGGCGTTAGACGAATCCTCCCCTAGACTTGAACTGGACAATCCAGATGTCGACCTTTCACAATGTCGATATCGACCTTCCATACTGTCTAGTAGAGGCAACCAATAAGATGAGTCAAAAGAGATGCAAATCAAAAAGGGAAAAGAGTACTTAGCTCGCGATGTTCGTTCACTCGCACTTAAGTCTGCCTACGACAATCGCATAGCTAGCTTCCTCGTCTCCTCAGTAGCTCCTCATTAGAACTCAACCTGGTGATAAGAGACACAAATCAATATCCGATGCAAAAAGAAAAAGAAAGAAAAGAAAAACTAACCTACAAACTCGGGTTGCCTCCCGGGAGCGCTTATTTAAGGTCGTTAGCTTGACCAAACCTTCTCAACTACCATACGGGTCTAAGAGGCAAAGATTATTGATCTTTCGCCAACCTGGATCATGAAGTATAGCATAATGGTCTGATAGGGTAGTCACCTATTTAACTGAGTGAGATGGGTCATGAATGCCCATGTGAGGTGAAAACGAGTTCTGTGGCTGATTAGGGTCCTGGCAGATCGTGTAGAAATGGGAGACCCGATCGGGTGAGTCATCTGTAATTTTGAACTTCGGATCAGTGCTGGGACACGATCGTTTGCGCAGTAGACACGATCGAGTCAACTTCATGTGTCTTTCGTTTCTGGATCAAGGATGAGACACGATCGTGTGGTGGGGATGACACGATCGGGTCTCCGGAAGTTGATGTACCGTCAACACGATCATGTTGCAAAAGGGACACGATCGGGTCAATTGGCTGATTCGCGCATACAGCGTTGCGGCTTCGGACACGATCGTGTGACGAGCTAGGCACGATCGTGTCTGTAGATGACAGTTGCTTTAGATTTTTTTCCAGAGTAAATTCTACCGTCTCATCGCCAATCTTCATAGTGAGTCGACCTGCTCGAACATGAATGATAGCATCTACAGTGTTAAGGAATGGACGACCAAGAATTATAGGTACCTTAGAGTCTTCGTCCATGTCGAGAACCACGAAGTCAACCGGGATATAGAAGTTCCCAACTTTCAGTGGCACATCCTCAAGTATCCCAGTAGGGTATTTAATGGAACGATCGGCAAGTTGAAGAGTCATTCTAGTGGGTTTTAGCTCACCCACATTCAGCTTCTTGAAGATCGATAATGGAAGAAGACTGATGCCGGCTCCTAGATCACAGAGTGCAAGATCGATGGAAACATTACCCAATTTACAAGGGATTGAGAAACTACCTGGATCGGACCGCTTAAGCGGAAGCTCGTGTTGGATCAAAGCGCTGCATTCGGCAGTAAGCGCTAGGGTTTCTTTCTCAACGACCCTCTTTTTGATCAGGATGTCCTTCAAATACTTCGTGTGTTGGGTTTCCTGTGATCTCATGAGTGAATCTAATTCCTAAGAGATCAGTTCTAGGGTTTGCGTAGCGGATATAAAACAAAATTTTGATAAAACCCTAAAACCTATCATGCATGATCTTGTAGAAACGTAAGAACGCTTACCTCAATCGATCCGTGGCCTGTATCAATTGATGTGTTCGTCCGCTCACTGTAGGCAGGAAGAATACTTTGCCCTCTACACGTATCCACACGGCGGAAAGGATTCCAACGGTTAACTCGTCTGCTAGGACTGAAGAACACTTTCTTCTTTGCGCAAGGGTTTCAGGGATTTTTCTCTAGGCTTTTCCACTCTCAAAAACTCCCCAAAGGGTCTGAAAGTCGTGCCAAGAGTCTTAGTAGACTTGCCCACTAGTTCATCCCCCTTCAAACCCTAATTAGATCGAGTTTAGGAAATCTCGACGTCTGGACCAATCGGTCCCGGCCTGGACCGATCGGTCTGGAGCTTAATTACGTCTAGACCGATCGGTCTGGAGCAATTTTCGGACTGAGTGACTGTCACACGTTACCCCGACCGACCGGTCCACGTGTCTGGACCAATCGGTCTTGGTTGGCTGGACCGATCGGTCTAGACCTTCTAGACCGGTCGGTCTGGCCTCCGCTCCACCGGGATTTTCTCGTTTCTTCTCGCGCATTCGTCCTTTCCTGTGTGTGTGACCCTGTAGGCTCATCCGATATAGTAGTATAACCCGAAATCTTTTATTTCGGTTACACAAGTCATAGGCGGTCTCTTGCAAGACACTATGACTACCTATCTCGAATAGAGTTTGTTCGTGATCCTACGAACGCCGGTGATGATTCTGTTTGATGATCCTTTTGTATCACGATATCATATGTCGAATATAAGGCATGGACAAGCCACCTTATCTGATTCGACTGCTTTCTCGTTCACTGAGTTCGACTGTCTGAAATAGACGACGTTCGTCTATAGTGCGGCCACACATTTCTACAGTCTCACTCACACGAGGGGTCCGGCGATATCTCTCTCTTTTACGAGAGGTACAAATCCCGTCTTGACTATCTGCAATCCAACACATGATTCGTTTCGTACCTGATACACGCCTTTATAATCCTCCTGTTACGCAGGACGTTTGACGTATTCAAAGCACGCAACTCCTCATGTTGGATTCCGTAGATATCTCAAGTCTTAGGATCCAATCATGGAACCGCCATATGAGAGTCAAGTCATGACGCTAGTCGATGTGACAATCTCATGCGGGACATTCCAGTATTCTGTTCTCCAACGAATACCTATGACTATGATCGTATCCAATACCTATGATCGTTTACATGATCATCAATCACACATCATACTAGTCTTAGTATATCATTATTCCCACAATGATACATGACTAGGGAGTTTAGTATTGTTCATAACAATACATGGATTTCATAACATATTTTAAGTATGCAAAACATGTAATGAATGAAACACTAATCCACAAATCATAGAAAGCGTCAATACATCAAATGCAACCAAGTAAAGCTCGCAAACAGTACATCATAGAGCACTAAACCAACATCGTGTACGAGGGAATCTGCAAAATAGCATCAGTGAATGGCATGGTTACCTCGAGTTTCTTCAGCATCTCAACAAACTTTGCGAATTGGCTGTCTTCGTTATGCTTCCTCAAGCGAGATGGAAATGGTACTGGTGGTGGCCTAGGAGGAGGAGGCACGTAAGCCAGTTCAGGTTCATCATCGGGGATGTCTACAACTGCAGTCTTCGAGCTTTTTCCTCGCTCAACCATCGGTCGGTCTTCAACGTCTACCTGCTTACCACTTCTCAAAGTAATCGCATTGACATGTTCACGGGGTTAGTCTCAGGTTTACCTGGAAGAGATCCGGATGGTCTTTGAGAGGCTGATGCTAGCTGAGCGATATGGTTGTCTATGATCTTGAAGTGAGCATCGATGCTTGCGAACTGAGCTCGAAATTCCTGATTTGTCTTTTCCTGATTCTGTATAAATTGTATAAGAAAAGTGTGCATATCAGGGTTGGATTCAGGATTACCTAGAGGTGTGGAATTAATATAGGATTGCTCCGGAGCTCTGTAGTTGGATGTCTGATTAGGATCCCTGGATTGAAAAGCAAAACTGAGAGGAATCCTCTGGTTCGAGTTGTCGGATGCTCTGAAGTTGTTCGGCACGGGATTCTCCACATTGTTTGACTTGTAGGAGAGATTGGGATGATTCTTCCACCATGGATTGTACGTGTTCGAGTAGGAGTTATTGACCACGTAGTTCACACCTTCGACTCTCTCATCCAACGCGTATATACCAAGCTCCTCTTGTGTTGGCATCAAATGCTTGGTCCTAGAAGGTCGTTTGGAATCTTCGAGCTTAGCATTTAGGACAACCAATTGTTCAAGAACCATATGTATGGTCTGATCATTGCATTCCCTTGGCGGATCTCTAGAGTACTCGCTCGGGGCATCTTCTTCTTGGGCCATCATCTCAATATGATCTTCTAGCTCAGCAAATGACTTGTTCTGGATGCTCCCACCACACGAAGCTCGGATCAAAGTCTTGGTATCCGTTCTGAGTCCTCGTTCGGCCTACCCCGGAAAGCATTATTTCCTAACATCTGAATAGTGGACGGGTTCAGCTCGAAACTAGACATATCAATGGCCGGTAGTCGAATACCAGCCAAAAGCTCGGTGTGCTTAGGCATGTTGTACTGGGCAAAGGTTGAGTCAGCATTGCCCTCGACACCATCGGGAAGAGCAAAATCTCGTTCGTTCTCCATTTGTCTTTGTTGACGTCAGATGTATCTAACGGTCCTTTCGAGCTCACGATCAAAAGGCACTAGGTCTGATGTCCCAGCACTTCTGATCATGCACTAGGGAACCCTGCGCACAAATGAAAAAAAAAACAACAGACAAACGAAGAAAACGTGAGAAATCACTTAAGAAAAACGAAAAGATCAAGACTAGATAGGATCTAATCCTATTGCCTAAATTGTCCCCGGCAACTGCGCCAAAAACTTGATGTCGCAAATCTAGGTGTAGAAATATGAATCAAGTGATAATTAACCTAGACTCAACAAATACCGCAAGTGTACGGATCGTGTGTAGTAGCTAGGGTCGAACACAGGGACAAGTAAACAACTGAATTAAATCCAAATCCAAATCAAGGTCCAGAGAAAATAATATGAGTGTAAGAATGTGGCAAAGCGAACAATGAAAACGGTTGTAACTATGAATGATAAACACTGCATGTTTCGGGATTGCTTTACATGCAAGGGTCTTCTCTAAAGATGCAGATTCTGTGGTTTCTAAATCCAATTCAGGGAATTCAAGCTCTAAAATAGAGATTAACTCTCTCGAGTCTAACCTCACTATTCAGGCTTTATCCTACTAATCTCTCGATTCAATAGTCTAAACCCTGAATACATGAACGAACGCTATCATAATCCCTAGGCAAATATCCATCTCTCGATGCAATACCTGTTCTATTTACTGAGTTATTTCCAGGTTAGAATCCCATATGTCTATGCGAATTAAAACCCTAAGTTCATTAAATCATGTGGCCAACAAGATCAAACGCATTAAGAACAACTCAATAAACTGAATCAAATAAATAATACCACATAGTCTGGAATTAAAAACCAAAGATCCCTACATAGCAAATCCCTAACCCACAGCAAGGGAACTACTCGCTAAACATCGAGACGTCAGGGTTCATAGTAATACAACAAAACATCGTAAAATAGAAGAAAGGAAGAATGCTTAGTCGATTTCTCGGCTTCGTAATCTCCGTCTTCTACTCCGATCTCTTGCCTCTTGATAATCTCCCTCTTCTTGTATGCTCTAGGGTGTGTTTTCTGTGAAAAGTCTGCATGTTTTCGACCTTGGGGGCTAACCCTACTTAATCCTTCTTTTTCTGGGCCAAAATTCGGAATATTTCCAAAATTTGGTAAGTGACCCGATCATGTGGCTCAAAGTGACATGATCGTGTCACTTAACAGCTTTGGCGGGCTTCACAAATTTGCTCATAACTTCCTACTCCGATATCGGATTTGGGTGATCTTGGCGTCTATGCATAGATATCGAAGATATCTAATGATGTAGAGAATGCATAATTTGGACTTGTAGAGTGAAAGTTATTAGACTTACAAGATCTGACATTTTCTGAGCTTCACGTTTTCCCTGGAGACACTCCAAATATTCCCGGTTCGTCCGTGATGTTCCGTATTCCATGTTTTCCACTCCTTTTGCTCTCTTTATTTGTGGATTCCTGTTTTAAACACCAAAGAACACAACCAACCAATATCGAAGCCAAATATGCCCTAGAATGTCTATAAATATATAAAATCGAGTGAAATACGCTAGACATCCTATATCAAAACATACCCGAAATACGTGTTATCAGTCTTGGTCTACAGTTTTCGGGTTGCTTAAGGTTCCTCTCAACCTCCCTGTCTCGATGTCGGGCTCTAGAAGCTACGTCACTCTCATTACCACTAATGGTTTCTGGTGTGGGAAGTCGGCGGGGTCTAGGTTGGTCTACTGGGGCTCGGTTTCGAGGTTCCGTTTCTCGGAAAACCTCTTGGTTGCTAGAGAACCCTAACTCCAATCCCTCGTTGGAAGCATCGTGAGCACTCATGATTATATTTCGCTCAAGTCTCGCAATATGCAAGTAATGTACTAAGCGTGCAAAGGGATGCACAACCAACGTGCTAACCGAAAAGAAATACAAGACGTGTACAATCAATCAACGCTCAAGTAATCAACATGCCACAATTAGATGTACAGCCAATAGACGTGCGAGCAGCAGAATTGAACAGATTTCAGCACACAGTCACGTTACAACAGATTTTCGACGATGCAAGTTTTTGGATAGGATATCATACAGTCGTAAAGGCAAATAAATCAAACTTAAACACATCTAAACGTGCTAACTACTCTCAAACGTAACCACACAAATTGTTTAATCAATCAAGCCACGATTTCGGACAACATAATCTGAAATGGAAGATGAACGGTCACGTTTGCAAATCAGATTCGACACAACAAAGTACAGAATGATAGATACGATCAAGGAAGGATTTCACCGTAGTTTTGTGGGGGTCTTAGGCTCGTGAATCTCGCTTGAATCCCTCGGTTACAACCTATCAAAAACAGAACACAAAATGAAACTTGCGGAACTTGTTATGAAACGAAATGAAATGACAATAAACCGAAATCGTAAAAGGACAAATCTCACCTGGGGAACGTCCTATGGCTCAAACAAGCTCTGATACCAAAATGATGTACGCACGGAGGAGGAAGGAAGGGGCTCGAATCGCAATCACCGACTCACGGGCGTGGCGCACGAATTCACGAACGAGCGGAGGGATACAACAAAATGAATTGCGGGGTTTTCTCTCGATCACCGGCTCCTGTTCGGGCTCTCGAATTCAAGGGAAAACCAAGGAATGGAAGATGGCAACGAAGTGATAATCTCTTGGACACACCAAGAGGACCGAGTCGGACACACCGAACCCGGAATTGTTCTGGACACACCGAGAACGAACGTCGGACACATCGGACGAAAGAGGAGAGATTTTTCACTCAAAGGAAATTGCTATTAGCTTTCAAAATCTGGATGTCTCCTCCGAAAATTACAAGGGCTGAACTTAAAAGAGGTAAACACACTTAATGATAAGTTTACATGCATGAGTTTAGAAGTAAATGAGAAAAGAGTTGTTGAGAAAGCTCCTTCCTTTGGGTTGCTGATGGGCTGGACCGTGGGCCTTCTTCTTTGGCCGAAAATTGATTAAGGTGGTGTTCTAGGCCTTAGGCAATTCGAACTTAATGCTGAAAATGTTCCGGGTCACTTCTCGTCCGAATAGTGATGCATCATTGTTGTCGTGAACCCGAAATCCGTGAAGAACTTCAGTGACAGCCTTGGTTAGCGTGACACGAAGGGCTCGAGCTCTAGCACGAGTGAGGGGAGGCTAACTCTATGGCTTGCTCGTTGAGCCATCGTGTGGTGCACGTCACTTCCCGTTCTCGCGGCTTCGAATGATCTTGTAGCGTGTTGATCATTCGGAACTTCTCCCAGCACCTGAAAGGCCGAGTCTTCATCATCCTGGAGAGCTCTCCTTCCGTTAAGCTCCCATCCTCATCCGCCTCCAAGTTGTTAGCAGCTCCGATGTCCTCATAACATCAGGAAGTGGTGAATATGACAACCCGTATCCAAAAATCCCGAATAAGTGACCTCGGGATTTAAAAGTTCGAACTTGTGCGGAAAATGTTGTGGACCGACCCGGACCACCAAGGGAACATGCAGACTAAGTAGACAGAACATACTGGACTGACCCAGACTGAAGCGGTCCGAACCGGACCAAGAAAGGAAAAATTTTGCACAACTACTCCGATTGGAACCAAAGGAACGGACCGAGTTAGAAACCTTCCAATAAATGCGTGTACGATCAAAATTGATCGTTGAATCCTTGCTACAAGAAATAGGAAGTTTTAGGATTTTGGAAAATTGAAAATTATATTTCTACACTTGCGGTCCAAGAAGATGCGAACCTGTATTTTTAAAATACGAACGTACTCTTGGATTGTTATTAGGAATTAGATGTAAGGAGTATGAATAAAAATACTTCTATATCCAATACCCTATACACACAAACCATAGGAATTAAATTCCTAATGCATGCTCATAAAACATAATTAGATAACAAATAATAAAACCATAAGTAATTATGAATAATAAAATGGGTTAATCCCATATTCCCCCACAAATTTTCGAAAACGTTCCAATTTTCTACACCAATTTTTAATTTGACAAAAAACTACAGCGAATTTTAAATATTTCCAAATTCTCATACAAAATCTTAAAATGTGTTGCAATTTTCTACATATCCGTAAACAGCGTTAAGTTCCGTCAATTTTGATGATGATATGGCATGCCACGTCATACAGATTTCGCCAAAGCATCACATTTCGCCACATCATCCTACCACGTCAGAAAATAAATAAAAAATAAAATAAAATAAAAAATTTCCAGAATTTTTTTTTAAAACTAATAAAATGAAATATATTTTTAAAACTTCAAAAAAAATATAGAATTTTAAAATTTATTTTTTACAAATAAAATAAAAAAAATTACGTATTACATATATACACACTTTTATATCTATACACAATTTTTTACATATATATATACATATACATATACATACATATATACATCTACATACATAATTATATACATATACATATATAACATAAATAATATATATATATATATATTCACATATGTATATATACATATTCATATATATGCATATATGGATATATATGTATATATGTATGTATGCATGTATGTATGTATAAATGTATATTTATATGTATATATGGATATATATGTATATATGTATGTATGCATGTATGTATGTATAAATGTATATATATATATATATGTATATATATGCATATGAATATGTATATATATACATTTATACATATATACATACATATTCACATATATATATATACATATTCAATGTATATATGTGTATATATGTATATGTATATAATTGTGTATAGATATAAAAGTGTGTATATATGTATATGTAATTTTTTTTAAAATTAATTTTAAAATTCTGTAATTTTTTAAAAGTTTTTTTAAAAATTATAAATGTAAAAGTGTGTATATATGTAAATGTATAAGTGTATATATATGTATATAATTATGTATGTAGATATATATATGTGTGTATATGTATATGTATATAATTGTGTATAGATATAAAAGTGTGTATATATGTATATGTAATTTTCTATTTTATTTTTAAAAAATAAAATTTGAAATTCTGTATTTTTTTATTATTTTATTTTATTAGTTTTAAAAAAAATCTATAAATATTTTTATTTTTATTTTATTTTTTATTTATTTTCTGACGTGACAGGATGATGTGGCGAAATGTGATGATTTGGCAAAATCTGTATGATGTGGCATGCCATGTCAGCATCAAAATTGACGGAATTTAACGTCGTTTACGGATATGGGGGAAATTGCAACACATTTTAAGATTTTGTGTGGGAATTTGGAAATATTTGAAATTCGTTGTAGTTTTTTGTCAAATTAAAAATTGGTGTAGGAAATTGGAACTTTTTCGAAAATTTGTGGGGAAATATGGGATTAACCCATTTTATTATTCATAATTACTTATGGTTTTATTATTTGTTATCTAATTATGTTTTATGAACATGCATTAGGAATTTAATTCCTATGATTTATGTGTATAGGGTATTGGATATAGAAGTATTTTTATTCATACTCCTTATTTCTAAATTTCTATTAAGAATCTAAGAGTACGTTCGTATTTTAAAAATACAGGTTCGCATCTTCTTGGACCGTAAGTGTAGAAATATAATTTTCAATTTTCCAAAATCCTAAAACTTCCTATTTCTTGTAGCAAGGATTCAACGATCAATTTTGATCGTACACGCATTTATTGGAAGGTTTCTAACTCGGTCCGTTCCTTTGGTTCCAGTCGGAGTCGTTATGCAAAATTTTTCCTTTCTTGGTCCGGTTCGGACCGCTTCAGTCCGGGTCGGTCCAGCGTGTTCCGTCTACTTAGTTTGCCCATTCCCTTGGTGGTCCGGGTCGGTCTACAACACTTTCCACACATGTTCGAACTTTTAAATCCCGAGGTCACTTATTCGGGATTTTTGGATACGGGTTGTCATATTCACCACTTTCTGATGTTATGAAGACATCGGAGCAGCTAGCAGCTTGGAGGCGAATGAGGAAGCCTACATGTCTGTCTAATCATTAGCGAAAAGTAATTAACAAAAATAAAAATAAAAAGCAACATAGGAGAACTCATGCATGCAAATGATTAGGGACTTAGTTGCTGCGACACACAACCTCTTCAACTTCACATTTCTCGCTCTTCTCCCTCTCATTTTCGGCCAACACATCAGCAAGAGACAAGAACACTCTTGTTCTCCATTCCAATGCTCTTGCTCAACACCACCATTTCTCCCATTCTCCACTCTCTCATTTGACACTCTCTCTCATCTCTCTCTCTCTCGAAGCTCTCTCTTCTCTCTCGAAGCTTCGACGCACTCTCTCTCTCGTCCAACGCCGGAAAACACCGCGCCATGGGCCGGAGTTAATGCCGGAACTTCGTTTTTCGGTTTCTCTTCGTGTTTTCCAACCCTAGGTAAGATTTTCATGTCATTTCTCCACTCTAAACTCCCTGTTTCGAACTCATATCTCAAGTTCATCATCTCACATCTTCAACCATCCTTTCCTAGCTCTCTAGAAATCAATCCAAGCCATTTTCCAAGGGGAATAAGGTTGTAGCTTCTCTAGAACACAAGAACAAGGTAAACCTTTCTACTCTTGAATTTCTCTATTCAAATATCAACTCAAAACCTACATGCACGTTCTTTTTCACCATCAGAATCGATTTTTGAAACCCAAACTAGATAAAGAACATTCAAAAGAACCAAAAACCCTTCATATTCGATCTAAACCTCTCTTTCTCTTGATATTTTCGGACCTTATGAGAAACCCACATGCATGTCTAGATTTGAATAATTTCTTGAAAGATTTCAATATATCTAGAATGAAATTTAAGAGAAGGAACAAAAATCAAAACATAATCCTAAACCCTAGCATTTTTCATTTTCGGACCTTTAGAAAAATATGCATGAACCTATAGTTTTGTCTATCTCATAAAACTAGAACGAATCCAACTTAAAACTTGAAAAAGGAACAAAGAAATCGATGAACCAATCAAACCCTAGAACCCCTAATTCTCGGACCTAAACCAAAGACCACATGCATGAGCCATAACCATTAAAATATGTGAATGTAGGCAAGACTTAGCTCGGTAACCGACGACTCATACCACCGAGAGCTTAACCGAGCATCACTAAGGTGAGTGGTTCGGTTTTAATTCGTTATCTTGCCTTTGGGTGATATGAGTACTATACTATCATAGTAAAGTTGTATGTGGCATGTTATTGATTGAAATTGGGTGATGCTTGATATATATATTTTCGGTGTATTATGCATCACCTAGAATGAAAGAATGAAATGTTATCATGTAAGGAATTCAGACTTAGGAAATATGGTATTTGAGTAAGTGATGAAGGATACTTAACCACGGAAGTGGGGAGTAAGAAACGATACAAGTATTTGGGTGAGATGTGTGAAATGAGAGAAACCTCATTAGAAAAGAAAGAAGAACTTTCCAGGAGGAAAGTATTTCCAGGAAAAAGAAAGGAGGAAGATGAGCTTCGTACACGAAAGATATCGTGTTTGTTTGACGTGTTGAATCCGAAGAGGGTCGGGAGATGGATTCAGAAGGATCGTGAGAATGTGATGAAATGTGATATAAGGCAATGTGGTGTATGGAGTACACTGGGATGATGATCCCTTGATGTGATGTTTTCTTGAGGAGCAAGAAAATGGATAATGATCCCATGATGAGACGAGAAGATGAGAATGGCGTTGCTTGAAGAGCAAGGAAGCGTACAACACAACCTAAATAACAATATATATATATTGCATGTTATATGTTATATGTTGTGTGTTGTTGCTTATAGTACTACTCGTTGATCATGGGGTCCTGATACTCATGATTAAGGAGCAGGAACTCTTTGTGTTTGTGGCGATGCAAATACTCGCGTCAACGTCCCTCATGGGCGGAGAATAGGCCCGATGATTCGCTTATGCATTATGGATGGACCTGCAGGATCATAATGAGTATGTCGAGGAGGAAATACGGTTCTTTGGAAACCGCACCAACACCCGAGGGTGGGACAGAGGCAATTGAAACCCGAGAACCGGTTGCATGGATTACACGGCCAAAGGTCTGTGATGTGTAATGCCATGGTCGAGGAGGTGTTACGGATATCTCTGGTGGACTTGAGCTCGAGTCCCAAGAGATAGGCCGCTGCGGATGGTCAAGCCCGGGATGTACTGAAAAGCATAAGGTACACAGCCCGTTGGTCGACGGCATGGTAGGAGGAATACGCCAGGTGTGAGGGATGGAAATGATGGATCCGATGTGTGTTCCAGATGCCGATCATGAAGTAGAAGTGATGTGATGTACCGTACGAGGACTACGAGGATGCCAATGACCCATTGAGCGGGCAGTGATGTGAATAACACGTTGAGCAGATAGTGATGTGAATAACCTGTTGAGCGGGTAGTGATGTGATTAACCCGGAGTGCGGGTTGTGGAACGTATTACGATTTGTGGGGATCAATGGTGGGAAAACGCCTGTGGGGTTTCACCTAACGAAAACCGGTAATACCTACGTGTCGCGGGCTGTGGGGATAAAATGGTGGGGAAACGCCTACGAGGTTTCACTAACACACCCCCAACACAGAGAGTTGACGGCTTGATGTGTATTGATGTATATTGATTGTATATAGATGTGATATGATTGATCCCTTCATTGCTTGATGCTTGCTTGCGTGAATTATGTCGATCTCTGGTGCTTTATTATGGTAGCCTTAGCTACACGTGTCATTGAAAATCAGGGTTATGGGTTAGACCCGAACTGCTCCCTAAGCGATTGCTTAGGACTGTTGTCCACAATGTTTTCCAGGTTTGGAAACTACTTACCACATTCGACAGAGTCGGCCAGCAGTTTGACCTCACCATGTATGTTTCGGTCGAGTTCCGGATTCACCTTAGCTTATGGTGTATTCGTCCCTTAGCGTGTCACTGGAAGTTCTCGTATGGTCGTATGAGTGAACTACTTTTTTGTTTTACGCACATGGATCCTTTATCTTGGATGACTTTTGATTTCACTTGCGGGAACCCTTGTTCTTGGCTCTTAGTTTATGCTTTGATAGACCTTGGATTTTAGTACGATGATTTAACTTAGTTGATCTCCCGACATTTCGGGTATTTTGCAGTGATGATGGCCGGTAGTAGATCCCTTTTGATCATTTTAGACCCTTTTTAGTTCCTTCGGTTTTACGATGAATTCTTGGATTATCGGTTTCCATGGTAGATGCTTTTGCTTTATAGTTGTTTCCTCTAACGCACCTTGTGATTTGAATGCTTATAAATGATTGTATATTTTAATCGCATTCCTTGATGAATTATTTCCACTGCAAGATCTTGATGTATTTGAATGAACTCTGTATGTTTAAAAAGAAAAAAAATATATATCCCGAGAATTTTGATAACATGATTTCTCGATCATGTGGCGCAACTCGTGATCAGGACACAGGTTTCGGACGCCACAACAGCTTGTTATCAGAGCGACATTCTTTCCACTGGAAGGAAACAACCGTTCTATTTTTGAAAACAGTTTTCAAATAGTTTTTGAGTCATATTCCCAAAAGAGTCTCCACCAAGTCTACTAATAGTACGTACATGGTGATTAGGATAAGACGTTGCAATAGTACGTCCTTAAAATGTCAAACTAAATGATGAGGCTCTATCGTGGTATGTGCAGTGAGGATGCCACCTCGTCGAGCAAATGTAGCCCCGGACCAGGACGAGGAACCAGCCCAAGCACATCAGGTGCAACAAGAGGTCAATGAACTGCGCAATGAGATTCGCGAATTTCGAGACGCAATGCAGCAGTTCATGCAAGAAAATGCGCCTCCCCGCCAGGAAGGAATACCTGAGCCGCAACAACAGGTCAAGGAAGACCTGCCACCACCACCAGCGCGACAAGGACCGGCTATGGAAGCCGATTATCTGCTGATTATAAGGGAGCTTTGCTCCATGCATATGCCTAGATTCGAGGGGTCACTAATCCCCGAAGTTTCGGAGGATTTGTTGGTGTGCATGTGACGCCCGTAACCCGTGTCCCGCTCACGAGTTGCGCCACATGGACGCCCCAACCATATGTTAAAATAGCGGAAATTTTAAAACATTTTATTTTTATACATACGCAGCGGAAATAAGTTTATGTTTAACAAACTCACGTACAGTAGTATACACACCAATATAAAGACGGTGAACACAATATAATACAAAACCAAGTCACCGCCGATAACGACAAACATAAGTCTGAGAGAAAAAAGTATATGACCCAGAAAAGTCTCACGCATCACCAGCACCCTCGTCCTGTCGCTGCCAATACTGCTCCGAGCCTGAAACGTTGCATAACAATGTCCATAAGCTACATGCTTAGTGAGTACTTCCGGTTAAACCCGAAGATCATACTCAAATTGCAAATGGCAAAGCACAATCAATACTATACACACACACACTAGATATATGTATATAGTATATATACAAACCACATGCCATAACACAAGATTCACTCAACCGCAAGTAAACATTTATCAACCACAACCAGTCCGGATGACAAGTCATCGGACGTAACCGTCAAATTCTCTCTATGCGCATCACACTCATAGGACACCACACAGATCTGGCAATACAGTCCAGGACAAATATACCAGTCATAGCTCGACCTATCGGGTCTATCAGTAACATCAGTACCGTCAAATCATCTCCACGTGTGCATCACACACGTGGGTAAGGACTCTCCATGTGCAACGCACATCCCCCACTCTCCTCGGCAAACGCCATAATAATAAAAACACGTCACCCAGTTCCCCACTCCATAAAAACATAACACATCAACCATCCCCTTTGATATCGATGTCACCTCTCGATACCAGAGCGCCAGGTGCCTCCTCCAGGCCACCACCGACTATGTCGAGCGAAGTCAATACACAACTGACAACCTTTTGCCGGCCGTCCGCAATGGAAAAGCTCATCAAACCCGAGCTCAAGTCTTTCAGAGTCTTTCCGCACAACCTCGTCGGGAGAATCGCTCAATCCCGAGTCACGGGTAAATGTGTTGCCAGTCTCTACCGGGAGAATCACTCAATCCCGATCCCGTTCCATAGCTAGTGGAACGTTGGCGCGGTTACAGAGTAACCGTAGGATTTCCTCAACCCCGTGATAGCCGAATCACTCAAGACTATCATGTGTATTATCGGCTCCAAGCTCGGTCCGTAGGTCCTCAATCACAATCATGCCTCCTCAACATGAAACCGGACCCGGGTCAGAGATCATAAGGAGGAGATCTCACGCAAGGCAATCATCGGGATATCATCTCAACCCCACTACAATCACACGCTCAACCTTATCCCGGCCCCCGGAATAAAGTCTCACGCCATGCCATCTACCCGGTTCCCCAATCACACGCATTCATATGAGATTATACTTTAATCAGATACACACACGTCTTTACTTATGGTTCTGGTATTTCCTCTTATCATTCTTTACTTCATAATGTTTACCCCTTCGGTTCGATCGCATTGGGTTCCGACCATCCCGGATTACCAATTCAACTCGTCTCGAGGGTTGTACTTACCGTGATGAGGTTCTGGCGACGTTTCGGTCAAATTTGGGGTTCGGAAAGGCATAGACCGTCCGGTCTTGGGTCTGGACCGGTTGGTCTGGACCCTTCGGTCCACATGGGTAGTTCGGTAGCCTGGACCGATCGGTCTAGGGTTCCAGACCGGTCAGTCTAGGGTTACGCGGAACGGTCGGTATGTTCTTCAACCGCGTTGACCCGTTGATCATGTCTAGACCGATCGGTCTAGGGCTTCGGGATCTCCAGACCTATCGGTCTGGAGGACGTCTTCTTCCTCGCATCACCTGCAACCCTAGATCGGACGGTCCCGACCCGGACCGGTCGGTCTAGGCGAACCAGGAATTTTTGGGTTTTCGCATTTTCGCACCAAATTCAACATGCTATAGCTCAAAATGATCCTAGTAATACCAGGAACTCAAATCTAAGGTCAATTTCATGCAATACACACACAAAACATAGAAATCTCGATTTGCAATTTGATTATCATATTCGGGGTTAATCCAAAACACTCACCTGGGAGGTTCTGTAGTGTTGATTTCTGTAATTATTAATTGATTTCGATCGAAATCGAAGCTCCAATCAAGGTTCAAAGTTTCGGTTTTTCTTGAGAGAGTTTGAGAGAGTGAGAGAGCGATGGAGGGGTGAATGGACAGGAAAATGTCGGGCCTAGGCGAGTTTCTCGCCTCCAGATGAAGCAAGAGGTGGCCACAACGGAGGAAGGCGACTGCATGGCGAAGTAAGAGGTGGCAACCGCGGAGAAAACGCGAATCTGGTTTTCGTCTCGTCGGACCGTCCGGTCTGAGTGTGCAGACCGGTCGGTCTACCCGTAGACCGGTCGGTCTGGCCAATTTCCGACCCTCGTTTTCCGTCCGTTTCCTCGCTCGGTTCGGTCCAATCCTCTGGGTTTGCTTGGGGTAGGTTTGGGCATTGTTTTAGGATCATTTTTAAGCTTATTTAGAGATTTCTAAAGTTCGTTATGGATGATGAATTCACGGGTTATCACAGTGCATATCGCAAGATATGGAATATGTGCATTGCCCTCTGCAACACCGTGCGGAAATCGCTAGCCATCACTTGTTTGGCCAGGCACGCTATTGGTGGGAAGGAGTGGTTAGAGACAGGCCAGTTGGGAACCGATTCACATGGGATGAGTTCCGTGAGGAATTTGAGAGCAAGTATTATCGGAGACAAGATCAAAACCATCGCCTGGCCGAATTCATCAATCTTCGCCAAGGCAATCTGACTGTCCGTGAATACGAAACAGAATTCACGCGAGTGATGGTCTATGGAGCACATCTGGTGCCTAAGGAATCCCTCCGTATTGAAAAATTCGTAGCTGGACTACGATTGGCTCTGCGTCGTAGGATTGAGATGCATGAATATCCAACCCTAAGCCGTAACGTCAGCCAACTGGAAAAGGTTGAGCGTAGCGAGAAAGAGGAGAGGGAACTACGGGTGCGCGACACGAGCCCATACCGTAATTCCCTAGTGGGAAGCAAACCACACTGGTTGTTATGAAATTCATATATTGTTATGAACAATACTAAACTCCCTAGTCATGTATCATTGTGGGAATAATGATATACTAAGACTAGTATGATGTGTGATTGATGATCATATAGATGATCATAGGTATTGGATACGATCACAATCATAGGTATTCGTTGGAGATTGGAATAGTGAATTCACCCGCATGAGATTGTCACATGGACTAGCGTCATGACTTGAATCTCATATGACGATTCCACGATTGGATCCTAACACCTAAGATATCTACAGAATCCAACATGAGGACTATAAAGGCGTGTATCATGTACGAAACGAATCATGTGCTGGATTGTAGATAGTCAAGACGGGATTTGTACCTCTCGCAAAAGAGAGAGATATCGCTGGACCCCTCGTGTGAGCGAGACTGTAGAAATGTGTGGTCGCACTATAGACGAACGTCGTCTATTTCAGACAGTCGAACTCAGTGAACGAGAAAGCAGTCGAATCAGATAAGGTGGCTTTTCCATGCCTTATGTTCGACATATGATATCGTGATACAAAAGGATCATTAACCGGAATCATCACTGGCGTTCATAAGATCACGAACAAACTCTATTCGAGATAGGTAGTCATAGTGTCTTGCTAGAGACCGCCTATGACTTGTGTAACCGAAATAAGAGATTTCGTGTTATACTGCTATATCGGATGAGCCTACAGGGTCACACACACAGGAAAGGACGAATCAGAAATCTGAACAAAAGGTCCGGACCGTTCGGTCTAGGAGTGGACCGAACGGACCAAAGCATCTAGTCCGAACGGACCAAGTTGTTGGACCGAACGGACTAGAGGATCCAGTCCGAACAGACCAAATTGTTGGACCGAACAAACTACAGGATCCAGTCCGAACGGACTAAGTGTTGGACCGAACGGATTGACCAGTCCGAACGAACGGACTATGTTATGTGACTGGTCCGAACAGACCAAGTGTCCAGACCGAACGGACTACTAAGCAGTCCGTTCGGTCTAGGTTTCAGATTTAATTTTAAAATCTGGAATTAGGGTTAATCACTTTAATGAAAGGAGATTAATAACCCTAATAAGAGGTGGCCGACCAAGAGAGCTTCAAGAGACCTTTTGGAGAGTCCAAGAGGGTCTAAGAAGTGATCTAAGTCTCGTTTACTCAAAGCACATCATCGAATAGAAGATTCGAGTCCTAGCAGACAAGTTCCAAAGGTTGGAATCCATCCCGAGGTGTGGATACGTGTAGAGGGCGAGGTATTCTTCCTCTCTTTCGTGATCAGACGAATTCTTCAATTGATACAGGCCCCAGATCGATTGAGGTAAGCGGTCTAACGTTTCTACGAATCATAGAAGCTTGGTTCTAGGGTTTATTAATTTTTGTTTTACATTCGCTCATGAAATCTCAGGAAATCCCCAACAGTGGTATCAGAGCCTGGTTGCTCTGTATTGATTTCGTAGAACCCAATCACGCACGTCTTAGGATTTGAATTGTTTGAATCCATGTTTACTTTGATACTATGCATGAATTGATTGTGAATCTAGAGTAGATTTCGTGTTCTTTTGCATAGTGTGCAAGAGGCTTATGTTATGAGTTCACAGGTGAAAACCGGGTGGAATTCGGATCTGAATCGGGGCCGAAACGATGAAGAACGTGATCTGATCGCGTTTTTCCGCCTAGACCGAACGGTCTGGTCCTCTGGACCGGACAGTCTAGGATTCATCGTTTCTCTAGACCAGATTATCCAGTCCGAACGGACCAATCGTTGGACCGAACGGACTAGATGATCTAGTCCGAACGGACCAAGCTGTTGGACCGAACGGACTACTTAGCCAGTCCATCCGGTCTAGGTCATTGGTCCGAGAGAGACGGACCGAAGGGGCAAAAATCCGGACCATTGGTCTGGACCGAATGGTCTGGAAAGTCAGACCGAAAGGACTGAAGAGTCAGACCGAACGGACTGACTAGTCCAGACTGAACGGACCGAATTCACGTGAACCGACCGGTCCAGGTACTGGACCGACCGGTCTACGTCCCGGGTGAAACCAAAAATTTTGGGTTGTTCGTTTTGCGATCTGATTTGAGCAATAGTAGCTGAATCCGATCAACTGTGATTCAGAACAACATGATTCAATCTTATGGATGGTCCATAGTGAATGAATGCATGTAACTTAGTCGAGATATTAGATATGCTTGATCGAGTGGGAGCTTCGAGATTGGGATTACATAATCGAATGGATGGTCTATTCGGATTATGTTAATCATTGCACAGAAACCGGTTAGATCTAGGAGCTCTACGAGTAAAGCACTTGTCAAGGCCTCGATCGTACGTGTCATGGGCCATGCCAAGGTGCCGTATTATCTTGATAAGGCAAGATGGAGAAATGGTGGTTCTCATAGGTTGAAAGTAAATGCTTGATCGAAGTATGGTTTCGAAAATCCCTTATTTATGTAATGCTAAGCGTGTACCTCCCATTACTAGAGCGTCTGTCAAGGCATCGATCGTCCGTAACACGGGTCATGCCAAAGATGAGCGTGCCGGATTATCTTTGTGAGGCAGGGTGGAAAATCGTGGTTCCCACATCTTGAATATGGTTTACCTTAGGTTAAGTCTTCAGGTTTGACTTGAGACTTAATGGTACAAATGAGACGAGTATGCAATGATATTCGATATCATAGTCTCATAAAAGATCTAAGAATCACATTGGATGTGATTGACATTAGATGTCTACCTAAATAGCATAAGGATAAGTGTAACAATTTATTCTTGTGTAAAATACGGATCTTAGTCCCATATAGAAAATTATTGTAGGGTTAGTTTTCTTTATGGGAATATAGCTTGTGTTTGCATCTATGTTGTCATTGGTTGATGATGGACTAGCTGATAGTAGATCATGGATATGTTGACATTGATTGATGATGGACTAGTTGGTAGTAGATCATTGATAGAATCTGCATGTAGATGTGTTTTTCGTTCTATTTTGTCTTTTTCTGTAGGACATAGCGTCGATCGGTAGTGTACCGAAGTCGCGATCTGTCCTTATGAAGGATAAACCTCTTACCACGGCTTCTGGATTGATCATTGATGCTTATTGGAAGCATGTGGATGATGATCCGAACAAGTCTAGCTTGATATTTGGGAACGTGACTTCAAAATTGCGTAAGCAATTAGAGGACATGGACGATTCTTTGATAGTTGATCAGTAGAATGCGTCATTCCAAAAGAAGGCTAAGAGCCACGGAAATAGTGATATGGAAATTGTTGGAAAGAGTTCCAGCGAAAGTAAGCGTTCCAAGAGCAAGGGCAAGAGGAAAGTGACAAGCGTTGTCATTGAACCTAAGCCTAAGTCCAAAAAGGGAAGAGAGTTATTTTTGTCATGCCGTTGGGCATTGGTACAGAAATTGTAGACTCTGCCTGGAAGATGAAGAGAAGAAGAAGCTTATAGAAGCATCGACTTCTGGTGTCTTCGTTATAGAGGCTAACTTGTTTACTTCCAATTCGTGGGTATTGGATAACGGAAGTGCCTCGCACATTTGTGGAAATGTGAAAGGGTTGCGAGGAAGTAGACAGTAGGCAAAAGGAGAAGTAGATCTCCGCGTTGGGAATGGAGCAAAGGTTGTTGCATTAACCATCGGGACTTACGATCTGACTTTACCTTCTGGACATGTATTGGAGTTGCATGATTGCTATTATGTTCCTGCCGTCAGCAAGAACATTATGTCGATTTCATGCTTAGACTCAGATGGTTTCAGATTTTTTATTGAGAACAAATGTTGTCCATTTATAGAGGTGATTTGGTAAAGGTTACCAGTTGAATGGCCTTTATGTTTTGGATGACGAACCGTCTAAATACAGTCAATCTATAACGTTTGTACCAAACGGTTTAAGCCGAACGATTTAAACCCGACCTTCCTCTGACATTGTCGTCTAGGCCATATAAACGAGAAGCGCATTCAGAAGCTTCATTCTGAAGGTCTTCTGGATTTATTTGACTTTGAGTCTCTTGAATCCTGCGAGTCTTGTTTAATGGGTAAGATGACGAAACATCCTTTCAAGGAGAAAGGACAGAGAGTGACAGAGTTATTGGGCCTAATACATAGTGATGTATGCAGACCAATGAGATGTCTAGCTAGAGGAGGTTATCTGTATTTCGTTACGTTCACTGATGATTTCAGTCGATACGGTTATGTCTATTTGATGAGACAAAAGTCTGAAACACTTGAAATGTTCAAGGCTTTCAGAAATGAAGTACAGAACCAGCTTGACAAGACGATCAAGACACTTCGATCGGATCGTGGTGGCGAGTATATGAGCCAAGAGTTCACGGACTATCTGGTTGATTGTAGTATTGTATCCCAATTAACTCCTCCTGGAACGCCACAGTGGAACGGTGTGTCTGAGCGGAGGAACCGAACACTGTTAGACATGGTTCGGTCGATGATGAGTCAGACGGATCTTCCGAAGTCCTTTTGGGGCTATGCTTTAGAGACCGCTGCGTACCTGCTTCAAGATATTAGATATGTTTGATTGGCCATATCAGATATGGACGGAGAAGCGTCCCACATTGTCGTTTGTCAGAATTTGGGGTTGTGACGCTTAAGTGAAGCGTCAGATGACTGATAAGTTATCCTCAAAATCTTATAAGTGTTTATTTGTAGGTTACCCTAAGGAAACTAAGGGTTACTGCTTCTATATTCCGGCAGAGAACAAGGTGTTCATTACCAGGAATGCGACTTTTATGGAGCGAGAGTTCGTCTCCAAAAGAGTCAATGGGAGTAGGATCGAACTTGAGGAAGTTCGAGAGCTACAAGTAGACGCTGAGCCGAGTGAACAAGTTGAAAAGTTCAACTTGTTTCACTGCCGGTTGTGGCTCAACCTTCGACGAGTGAACCTCGGAGATCAGGCAGGATTCTCCAAGAGCCTGTGAGATACAGATTTCTCGTGACTGGGAATGAGGAACTCATGTTATTAGAACATGACGAGCCTACCACATACCCAGAGGCTATGGCGAGTCCGGATTCCGAGAAATGGCGCAAGGCTGTGAAGTCCGAGATGATATCCATGTCAGACAACCAAGTATGGACTCTGGTTGATGCATCTGAAGGGATAAAACCCATCGGATGCAAGTGGATCTTCAAGAAGAAGACCGACATGGATGGAAACGTGCACACGTATAAGGCACGATTTATGGCGAAAGGACTCCGTCAGATTCATGGTATTGACTATGATGAGACCTTTTCGCCAGTAGTCATGCTGAAGTCCATCAGGATCCTACTTGCCATAGCCGCATATTACGACTATGAGATATGGCAAATGGATGTCAAGACCGCGTTCCTTAACGGGAACTTGACCGAGGATGTGTACATGACACAACCCGAAGGTTTTGTTGATCCAAGGAACCCGAGGATGGTGTGCAAGCTTCAGAAGTCCATTTATGGACTGAAGCAGACTACGAGGAGCTGGAACCTTCGCTTTGATGAGACAATCAAAAGGTTTGGTTTCTCACAAAACGAAGACGAGCCATGTGTTTACAAGAAGGCTAGTGGGAGCACAGTTGTATTTCTAGTGCTGTACGTGGATGACATTCTCCTAATAGGAAATGACGTTCCTACCTTGCAAGACATGAAGTCTTGGCTAGGAACGCAGTTTTCTATGAAGGACCTAGGAGAAGCGGCCTATATATTAGGCATCAAGATCTATAGAGATAGATCGAGACGTCTCTTAGGATTGTGTCAGAGAACTTACATCGATAAGGTCTTGAAACGATCAAGATGCAAGATTCCAAGAAAGGAACCTTACCGATGAGCAGTGGCACAGTTCTCTGCAAGAGTCAGTGTCCTACGACACCTGATGAGCGAGAACGCGTGGATCGGATTCCATATGCTTCGGCAATTGGATCCATCATGTATGTCATGCTTTGTACTCGACCGGATGTATCCTATGCGTTGAGCATTACGAGTAGATACCAGTCAGATCCAGGTGAGTCGCACTGGATCGCCGTCAAGAACATCCTTAAGTACTTGAGAAGGACTAAGGATGTATTCTTGGTATACGGTGGGTCGGAAGACGAGCTCGGTGTAAAGGGTTACACCGATTCTAGTTTCCAGTCAGACCCAGATGACTACAGATCGCAGTCTGGCTATGTTTTCTACTTGAACGGAGGCGCTGTTAGCTGGAAGAGTTCCAAGCAAGCGACCGTTGCAGATTTTACTACAGAAACTGAGTATATTACAGCGTCGGACGCAGCAAAGGAAGCTGTTTGGATCAGGAAGTTTGTTGGTGACTTGGGTGTGATTCCTAGTGCTGATAGCCCCATTGCTCTGTATTGTGACAACAATGGAGCGATCGCACAAGCGAAAGAACCCAGATCCCATCAACGATCCGAACACATACTCAGACGATTTCACCTTATCAGGGAGATCATAGACAGAGGAGACGTGCGCATTTGCAGAGTGTCGACAGATGAAGCCTCTCCCTTCGTCGAAGCATGAGGGTCATGTTAGGGATATGAGCATTAGATGTTTAGCAGTACATGATTAGAGAAAGTGGGAGATTATTGGTTTAGTGCTCTGTGATGTACTGTTTATAGCTTTACTTGGATACATTTGATGTATTGACACTTTCTATGAGTTTATAGATGAGTGTTTTATTCATTACATATTGTGCATACTTATGTGTTATGAAATCCATGTATTGCTGTGAACAATACTAAACTCCCTAGTCATGTATCATTGTGGGAATAATGATATACTAAGACTAGTATGATGTGTGATTGATGATCATATAGATGATCATAGGTATTGGATACGATCACAGTCATAGGTATTCGTTGGAGAACGGAATACTGGATTGACCCGCATGAGATTGTCACATGGACTAGCGTCATGACTTTAATGTCATATGGCGGTTCCATGATTGGATCTTAAAACCTGAGGTATCTACAGAATCCAACATGAGGAGTTACGTGCTTTGAATACATCAAACGTCTTGCGTAACAGGAGGACTATAAAGGCGTGTATCAGGTACGAAACGAATCATGTGCTGGATTGTAGATAGTCAAGACGGGATTTGTACCTCTCGTAAAAGAGAGAGATATCGCTGGGCCCCTCGTGTGAGCGAGACTGTAGAAATGTGTGGCCGCACTATAGACAAACGTCGTCTATTTCAGACAGTCGAACTCAGTGAACGAGAAAGCAGTCGAATCAGATAAGATGGCTTGTCCATGCCTTATGTTCGACATATGATGATCATCAATCGGAATCATCACTGGCGTTCGTAAGATCACGAACAAACTCTATTCGAGATAGGTAGTCATAGTGTCTTATTAGAGACCGCCTATGACTTGTATATCTGGAATAGAGATTCCGGGTTATACTGCTATATCGAATGAGCCTACATGGTGATACACAGGGAAGGACAAATGCACGAGAAAACGTCGAGAAATCTGGACAAAAGGTCTGGACCGTTCAGTCTAGGAGTGGACCGAACGGACCAAAGCATCTAGTCCGAACGGACCAAGTTGTTGGACCGAACGGACTAGAGGATCCAGTCCGAACGGACCAAGTGTTGGACCGAACGGACTGACCAGTCCGAACGAACGGACTGTGTTATGTGACTGGTCCGAACGGACCAAGTGTCCAGACCGAACAGACTACTAAGCAGTCCGTTCGGTCTAGGTTTCAGATTTAATTTTAAAATCCGGAATTAGGGTTAATCACTTTAATGAAAAGAGATTAATAACCCTAATAAGAGGTGGTCGACCAAGAGAGCTTCAAGAGAGACCTTTTGGAGAGTCTAAGAGGGTCTAAGAAGTGATCTAAGTCTCGTTTTCTCAAAGCACATCATCGAATAGAAGATTCGACTCCTAGCAGACAAGTTCCAAAGGTTGGAATCCATCCCGAGGTGTGGATACGTGTAGTGGGCGAGGTATTCTTCCTCCCTTTCGTGATCAGATGAATTCTTCAATTGATACTGGCCCCGGATCAATTGAGGTAAGCGTTCTAACGTTTCTACGAATCATAGAAGCATGGTTCTAGAGTTTATTAATTTTTGTTTTACATCCGCTACGCAAACACTAGAATCGATCTCTTAGGAATAGGATTCGCTCATGAGATCCCAGGAAATCCCACCCAGGTCGGACAATCTAGTCAAGATCGCGATAAAGGAAAGCGATCGGCAATAAGGACATTTCCACCGCAAATGAGGAGACCATGTCCTTGTTGTAGTCGAGTCCATCAGGGACTTTGCGGGAACACTAGTCTGCTACCGACGCGGGAAACCAAGGCATATATCATCTAATTGCCCTGAAAACCCAAACCCGTCAGGGCAAGGATAGCCCGACGCAAGAAATACCCGCCAACCCTTACCAAGGATGGCAGAAGGAGCCCAAAGGGTTTATGCACTCGAGGCCGAGAGGAAGAGGAAGAATACCTCAACGAGGAAGACGAGGACTACGAGGAGATGGCAGAGGAGGAACAGAAGGAACATGACCCGACTGCCATCACAGGTATACTGCGAATAAATGACCATATAGAAAGCTATACCCTCTTTTGTTGGGTTCTCTGCGGGTTCCTAGCATGCGATCTCATCGATCTAGGGTTTGGTTTCTAGGTTTCGTGCAGCGGAAGAAAAAGATCTAAACCTAGCCAAATGTCACACAAAACCATTTGTGCAATAACCCAAAAGAACGTGTATATCACCGTGAAAATCGTATACTTACCTCTTTCGATGAAGAAACGAAAGTACGAGTCGATCCGGGGCCTGTTTAATCACCTAGGACTGAAGTTACAGTCCCTCTACACGTATCCACACCGACGGGAAGGATTCCAAAACGCTTTTTGGAACCGATCTGCTGGGATCTGTGAAATATATCAAGTGGGATCTAATCCCGGGAGCTAAAACAATTAAAGAAACGATTTCTTCTGAGTTTTGCTCTCTCTTTGGGTTCTGAAAGTGAGTTCTCCCCTTAGGACGGCGTCCAACACCTCCTTATAAGTTAAAAACCCTAATCCTTTTGAAAAGAGACTTTTTCCGAGTATTGACTCGGTCCGAGTCAGAACTCTGACTCGGTCGAGTCAGAACGAATCAGCCCAAGCCCATTGTCAACTCTTGACTCGGCCCACTGAGTATTGACTCTGTCCGAGTCAAAACTTTGACTCGGTCTGAGTCAAAACATCAGCCAAGCCCAAAACACTTTCTGGGCTTCGACTCGCATGGAACTGACTTGGTCCGAGTCAAATACTGACTCGGTCTGAGTCAGAAGGCTGAATTCGTCCGGACACTCTGTTTTGATCCGAAAAACCGTTTGTTCGACCAAATCCAAGTCTTCCTTTCCGATACTTCACATATAAGTCCATCCCTAATGGTGTGTGACCCTGTAGGCCCATTCGCAGTGGCAGTAGCCTCGAGAACCATTCCCGATCTACAAGTCATGGTTAGCCTCTAGCAAGACGCCATGACTACCCACGTTGAATTGAGTTAGAGGTGATCTAACCAAGGCAGTAACAGCTCGAGTTCTGATCCTTTGTCTCACGATATCATATGTTAAACAAGGGCATGGTTTGAGCCACCCTTCAAGTTCAACTGCTTTCTCGTCTTGGCAAATCGACTAATAAAATATATGCAACTTCATCTATAGTGTGGCCACGCGTTTTCATAGTCCGATTTCCACGAGAGGGCCCAGCGATATCTCTCCTATTAAGGAGGTGACAAGTCCCATATTGCATGTCTACTATCTCCATATGATTCGTGAACGTTTCTGATCAACGCCATTATAATCATCCGGTTAAAGACGACGTTTGACGCAGTCAAGACACGCCACTCCTCATATCAGATACTCCAGACATCTCAGGTCTGAGGATCCGAGAACGAACCGATGTATGAGATTCAAGTCATGACTCTGTCCATGTGACAATCTCATGCGGGTCATCCAGTCACTCGTTCACAATCTCATGCGGGTTTTTCCAAAATTAAACCGAAATTAGGGTAAAATCAGTTTATAAGAAGGAGATTAAAACCGTAATTAAAGTAGAGACTTTTTGAGCCGTCTTTGGCAGAACTTTGAGAGCTTTTGGTGAGATCCAAAGAGTTCAAGGAGTTCTAAGTCTCGTTTTTGTTGGGTTTCCTGGGATCTCATGAACGAATCTAATTCCTAAAAGATCAGTTCTAGAGTTTGTGCAGCGGATGTAAAACAAAAATTTTGATAAAACCCTTAAACCTATCATGCATGATCTTGTAGAAACGTTAGAACGCTTACCTCAATCGATACGGGGCCTGTATCAATTGATGTGTTCGTCCGATCACTGTAGGCAGGAAGAATACCTTGCCCTCTACACGTATCCGCACGGCGGAAAGGATTCCAATGGTTGGAACTAGTCTGCTAGGACTGAAGAACACGTTCTTCTTTGCACAAGGGTTTCATGGATCTAATTCTTAGGTTTTCAACTTTCAAAACCTGTCAATAGGGTCTGAAAGTCGTGCCAAGAGTCTTAGGAGGCGTTTCTTAAAGTTAATCCCACTTAAAACCCTAATTAGAGCGAGTTTAGCAAATCCCGACATCTGGACCGATCGGTCTGGAGCTTATTTTACGTCTTGACCGATCGGTCCATGTCCGGACCGATCGGTCTGGAGCAATTACCGGACCGAGTGACTTTCACACGTTACCTCTGGACCGACCGGTCCACGTGTCTGGACCGACCGGTGCACGTGTCTGGACCGATCGGTCTGGGTTGGCTGGACCGATCGGTCCAGACCTTCTGGACCGATCGGTCTGGCCTCTGCTCCATCCGGGATTTTCTCGTCTCTTCTCGTGCATTCGTCCTTTCCTGTGTGTGTGACCCTGTAGGCTCATCCGATATAGCAGTATAACCCGAAATCTCTTATTTCGGTTACACAAGTCATAGGCGGAGGATCATCGTTGGAGCTATCTCTGGCTTTTCGGTTAGATCACATCTAACTCTTTCCGATACAGGTAATCATAATGTCTTGCTAGAGACCGCTTATGATTTGTAAAGCGAGATTGGATCTCGCATTTATTGCCGTATTCGGAGGAGCCTAAAGGGTCACACACATATGGGATGGACGTGTATGAACGGGATCGAACGGACAAGAAAAATTGGATTTTTCTCCGTCGTTGAGGTCTGGTCCGAAGTTGACCAAGAGTTGGCAGCCGGACCAGACGACAGTGGGACAGGCGGACCAAAGACGAAAATAACGGCGCTCACTTTTTGTTCAGGGTCGCTCATTTTTTCTTCAGTGTCGCTCGTTTTCTTCAGGGTGAGGGACCGCTCATATTCATGAGCGACCGCTCGTTCTTCTTGTCGACTCGAGGCGACCGCCTGGTATACCGTGTGATCACAAGTCATGACGCTAGTCCATGTGACAATCTCATGCGGGTCAATCCAGTATTTCGTTCTCCAACGAATACCTATGATTGTGATCGTATCCAATACCTATGATCATCTATATGATCATCAATCACACATCATACTAGTCTTAGTATATCATTATTCCCACAATGATACATGACTAGGGAGTTTAGTATTGTTCATAACAATACGTGGATTTCACAACATATCAAGTATGCACAATACGTAATGAATCAAACACTCAACCATAAACTCATAGAAAGTGTCAATACATCAAATGTATCATAAGAAAACTCGCAAACAGTACATCATAGAGCACTAAACCAACAATCTCCCACTTGCTCTAATCATAGACAGCTAAACATCTAATGCTCATATCCCTAACATGACCCTCATGCTTCGATGAAGGGAGAGGCTTCGTCAATGGATCGACAATGTTGTCGTTTGTCGACACTCTGCAAATGTGCATGTCTCCTCTGTCTGTGATCTCCCTGATAAGGTGAAATCGTCTGAGTATGTGTTTGGATCGTTGATGGGATCTGTGTTCTTTCGCTTGTGCGATTGCTCCATTGTTGTCACAATACAGAGCAATGGGGCTATCAGCACTAGGAATAGCACCCAAGTTGCCAACAAACTTCCTGATCCAAACAGCTTTCTTTGCTGCGTCCGACGCTGCAATATACTCAGCTTCTGTAGTAGAATCTTCAACGGTCGCTTGCTTGGAACTCTTCCAGCTTACAGCGCCTCCGTTCAAGCAGAAAACATAGCCAGACTGCAATCTGTAGTCATCCGGGTCTGACTGAAAACTAGCATTGGTGTAACCCTTTACAGCGAGCTTGTCTTCCGACCCACCGTATACCAAGAACACATCCTTAGTCCTTCTCAAGTACTTCAGGACGTTCTTGACGGCGATCTAGTGTGACTCACCTAGATCTAACTGGTATCTACTCGTAATGCTCAACGCGTAGGATACATCCGGTCTAGTACAAAGCATGGCATACATGATCGATCCAATTGCCGAAGCATATGGAATTCGATCCATGCGTTCTCACTCATCAGGTGTCGTAGGACACTGACTCTTGCAGAGAACTGCGCCACTGCTCATCCGTAAGGTTCCTTTCTTGGAATCTTGCATCTTGAACTGTCTCAAGACCTTATCGATGTAAGTACTCTGACACAATCCTAAGAGACGCCTCGATCTATCTCTATAGATCTTGATGCCTAGAATGTATGCTGCTTCTCCTAGGTCCTTCATAGAAAACTGCATTCCTAGCCAAGACTTAACGTCTTGCAAGGTAGGAACGTCATTCTCTATAAGGAGAATTCATCCACGTACAGCACTAGAAATACTACTGTGCTCCCACTAGCCTTCTTGTAAACACATGGCTCGTCTTCGTTCTGTGAGAAACCAAACTTTTTTATCGTCTCATCAAAGCGAATGTTCCAGCTTCTGAAGTCTGCTTCAGTCCATAAATGGACCTCTGAAAGCTTGCACACCATCCTTGGGTTCCTTGGATCGACAAAACCTTTGGGTTGTGTCATGTACACATCCTCAGTCAAGTTCCCGTCAAGGAACGCAGTCTTGACATCCATTTGCCATATCTCATAGTCATAATATGCGGCTATGGCAAGTAGGATCCTGATGGACTTCAGCATAACTACGGGCGAAAACGTCTCATCATAGTCAATACCATGAATCTGACGGAATCCCTTCGCCACAAGTCGTGCCTTATACGTGTGCACGTTGCCATTCATGTCATTCTTCTTCTTGAAGATCCACTTGCATCCGATGGGTTTTATCCCTTCAGATGCATCAACCAGAGTCCATACTTGATTGTCTGACATGGATTGCATTTCGAACTTCATAGCCTCGCGCCATTTCTCGGAATCGGGACTCGCCATAGCCTCTGGGTATGTGGTAGGCTCGTCATGTTCTAATAACATGAGCTCCTCATTCCCAGTTACGAGAAATCCGTATCTCATAGGCTCTTGGCGAATCCTGCCTGATCTCCGAGGTTCACTCGTCGAAGGTTAAGTCACAACTGGTAGTGAGACAGGTTGAACATCTTCAACTTGTTCACTCGGCTCAGTGTCCACTTGTTGCTCTCGAACTTCCTCAAGTTCGATCCTACTCCCACTGACTCTTTTGGAGACGAACTCTCGCTCCATAAAAGTCGCATTCCTGGCAATGAAGACTTTGTTCTCTGCCGGAATGTATAAGTAGTAACCCTTAGTTTCCTTAGGGTAGCCTACAAATAAACACTTATCAGATTTGGAGGATAACTTATCAGTCATCTGACGCTTCACATAAGCGTCGCTGTAATACCCCGGATCCCAAAATAAATATTTAATTATTTTCAAGAATAAATAATTAAATAAATGTGTATACTAATTTGGGAATGGAAGTGAAAA
>NW_010964992.1:180945-192819 GCF_000463585.1 Tarenaya hassleriana
ACGGTCTCTGAAGCATAGCCCCAAAAGGACTTCGGAAGATCTGTCTGACTAATCATCGACCGAACCATGTCTAACAGTGTTCGGTTCCTCCGTTCAGACACACCATTCCACTGTGGCGTTCCAAGACGAGTTAATTGTGATACAATACCACAATCAACCAGATAGTCAGTGAACTCTTGGTTCATATACTCGCCACCACGATAGATCGAAGTGTCTTGATCGTCTTGCCAAGCTGGTTCTGTACTTCGTTTCTGAAAGCCTTGAACATTTCAAGTGTTTCAGACTTATGTCTCATCAAATAGACATAACCGTATCGACTGAAATTATCAGTGAACGTTATAAAATACAGATAACCTCCTCTAACTGGACAGTTCATTGGTCCGCATACATCACTATGTATGAGAGCCAATAACTTCGTCGTTCTATGTCCTTTCCCCTTGAAAGGATGCTTCGTCATCTTGCCTATCAAACAAGACTCGCAAGATTCAAGATACTCAAAGTCAAATGAATCCAGAAGACCTTCAGAATGAAGCTTCTGAATGCGTTTCTCGTTTATATGGCCTAGACGACAATGCCAAAGGAAGATCGGGTTTAAGTCGTTCGACTTAAACCATTTAGTACTCACGTTATAGATGGACGACGTCGAGTTCGAAGGCTGATCATTCAAGACGTATAAACCATTAACTAGATAACCATTACCATAGTAAATACTGTCTCGATAAATCATCAAACTCGAGTTCTCAATCACAAATCGAAAACCATCCAAATCCAAACAAGAAATAGAAATAATGTGTCTGCTAATCGCAGGAACATAGTAACAATTACTCAATTCTAAAACAAGTCCAGAAGGAAGATGCAAATCATAAATGCCAACACACAATGGAGCAACTCTTGCTCCATTTCCGACGCATAGATCCGCTTCTCCTTTAGCTAGCATCCTACTTCTTCTTAGTCCCTGCACATTTTAACAAATGTGTGAGGCACTTCCGGTATCCAATACCCACGAAGATGTAGTATAGATGTTAGCTTCTATAACATGAATACCGGAGGCAGAAGCTTCACCAAGCTTCTTGTCCTTCAGATCCTCCAAGTAAAGGTGACAATTACGCTTTTCAGTGTCCAGACACTCCGCAGTAATGACAGTCACTCTTATCGGGTTTAGGCTTAGGCGTAGAGGCAACTTTTGCCTTTTTCGCCGCCTTCTTTTTGGCTTTGTCCCGCCGCTTCTTGCTGGAGTTGTTCTCAACAGCAAGCACAGTCTTGGACACCACGATATCCAGCTCGGCCGATTTCAGCATCCCATGCAGTTCGGCTAAGCTCTTAGTCATCCCGTGCATATGGTACTGCATAACGAACTAGTTATAGTCCTCGGGCAATGACATCAGGATCAAGTCTGCAACCAAGTCACCATCGAGCTTCACTCCCATACGCTCAAGTTCTTCAACATGAGCTCTCATGTTGAGGACGTGGGTGTTGACAGAGGTACCTCTCGGCATCTCCGTCTTCACCAGAGCTTTCAGCGTCTTGTACTTTTCAGTACGCGCTAGCTCCTCAAACATGGTCTTGAGCTGATTGATCATATCAAATACGCTCTTCTCTGCAGATTTGAGGCCATGCTTCCCAACATGAGACAGGAGATCTCATTGTCGTCAGTCTGATCCTTCAACCAAGCATCTCTGACGGCTCTCGTGGCGTTGGTCGCAGGATCTGGTGGTAGAGCCCTTTCCAGGACGTACGACTTCTTATCTTGCTTGAGAACTATTGTGACACCCATAACTCGTCTACCGCTCACGAGTTGTACCACATGGACGCTCAAACCTTATGATAAAATAGCGGGAATTTAAAATATTTTACTTTATTACACATGCAGTGGAAAACAAATATATGTTTAACAAACCCACGTACGGTAGTATACACGCCCACATAAAGACGGTGAATCCGATATAACACAAAGTCTAATCACCGTCCGTACAAACCAACATAAGTCCAAAGAAAGAAAAGTACATGATCCAGAGAACTCCTCACGTTCACCAGTACCCTCGTCCTGTTGCTGCCAAAACTGCTCCGAGCCTGAAACGTTGCATAACAACGTCCATAAGCTATATGCTTAGTGAGTACTTCGGGTTAGACCCGAAGATCATACTCAAATTGCAAATGGCCAAACACAACCAATATTACACACACGGTAAATATAGGTGTATACATATATACACGCTACATGCCATCAAACACGGTTCACTCAATGGTACAGGTAATCACTATCATACACACTCAGTCCGAATGACGAGTCATCGGACATAACCGTCAAATCATCTCTATGTGCATCGCACACACATGATACCGCAAGGATCTGGTGATCCCAGATCAAGACAAATATACCAGTCAAAGCTCGACCCATCGGGTCTATCAGTATCATCAATCCCGTCAAATCATCTCCACGTGTGCATCACACATGTGGGTAAGGACGCTCCATGTGCAACGCACATCCCCCGCTCTCCTCGGCCATCGCCGGAATAATAAAACATATCAACTCCGTGCCCCACTTCGTAAAACATATCACATCAATCATCCTCTCTGGTATCGATGTCACCTCTCGATGCCAGAGTGCCAGGTGCCTACTCCAGGCCACCACCGACTATGTCGAGCGAAGTCAGTACACAACTGACAACCTCTCGCCGGCCGTCCGTCACGGAGAAACTCATTGGACCCGAGCTCAGGTCTTTCTGAGTTCCTTCGCATAACCTCGTCGGGAGAATCGCTCAATCCCGAGTCACGGGTAAATGTATTGCCAGTCTCTGCCGTGAGAATCACTCAATCCCGAACCCGCTCCATAGCTAGTGGAACGTTGGCGCGGTTACAATGTAACCGTAGGATTTCTTCAACCCCGTGATAGCCGAATCGCTCAAGACTATCACGTGTATCATCGGCTCCAAGCTCTGCCCGTGGGCAACCAATCACAATCATGCCTCCTCAATATGAAACCCGACCCGGGTCAGAGATCATAAAGAGGCGATCTCAGCCAATGCAATCATCGGAATATCACATCAACCTACTACAATCACATGCTCAACCTTATCCCGGCCCTCCGGAATAAAGTCTCATGCCATGCCAACTACCTGTTTTCCCCAATCACACACACCCGTATATCATTATACCTATATCATATATTCATACGTTCATTCTCTTCTTTGGTATATCGATTCTAACTACCCGTTTTCCCCAATCACACACACTCGAATATCACATCAACCTACTTGTCATTTTTGGTATATCGATTCTTTTACGTTCATTCTCTTCTTTTATACTCCGGTCCGATCAAATTGGGTTCCGACCATCTCGGATTACCAATTCAGCTCGTTCCGAAGGTTTTACTTACCGTAGGTTAGTTTCGTTCGAGTTTCATGAGATTCGGGTAGGGAATGAGACTAGGTAGGTCAGGTATGAGGGTCGGTTGCATCGGATCCCGCTCGATCCGAAGAAACGAGCCAAGACGGGGAGACAGAGGTCCGGAACGGACGGTCTACCCCGTCTGGAACGAACGGTCTGGATGGCTCGGTCCGTCCAGTCTGTTTAGACTGGAATGGACGGTCCAGGGCATGCGGAACGGACGGTCCGCACCTGGACCGGACGGTCCAGCTTCGTCTTCTTCCCCGACACCCTGCAAACCCTAGAACGGACGGTCCACTAGTTCGTCCGGTCTAGTGCTCCGAAAAATCTCGGGTTTGATGTTTTCGCACCAAATTCAACAAACTATAGCTCAAAACAACCTAGAGATCATCAGGAACTCAAATCTAAGATCAATTTCATGCAATTTGCACTCAATACACGCAAATCTCCATTTTCAGTTTGATTATCATTTTCGGACATAATCTGAAACGCTCACTTAGCTCAAATTTGAGCTTGGGGTTTCGTTGGGGATGTTCTGTAGGGTTGATTTATGCGTTCCTTGTTTGATTTCGACTGAAATCGAAGCTTCAATCAAGTATTGAAGATTCAGAAATTTGAGAGAGTTTGTGGGGAGTGAGAGAGCGAAATGAGAGGCAAAGAACCGCGAAATGGGCGGACTTAGGGCAATTCTCGCGTCCCAGAAGAAGCAGGAGGTGGCCAAAGGTGGGAAAGGCGGCTGCATGGCAAAGCAGGAGGTGGCGGCGCGTGAGAATTCGATTCCGCGACCTCGGACCGGACGGTCCGGCTAAGGAGAACGGCGCGCCACTGCGCCTCCCAGACCAGACGGTCTGCTTCCCAGACCGGACGGTCTGACCAATTTTCCGCCTGTTTTTCTCGCTCGTTTCAGTCTAATCCTTCGGGTCATCTTGGTTAGGGTCTAATTCAATATTTTAGGGACATTTTTATGGCTCATATTTGATTTTCTAAAATTCGGTTTGAAAGTCGAATTTACGGGTTATTACAACTATTCTCAAGTTACGATACCAGTCCAAGAAGTTCGTCCCGCTCAACTTATCCTTCTCAAGGATAGATCGCATTGTCAAACTCGTTACATGATGACTCAGATTTTATCTGAATTTTATACGAGTATGCCTTTGGTTTCTAAATGGTTTTCACACATTCTTAGGCATTTTTAGAGCCATCCTAGGGCCTTGGGACCATTTCTTGAATTTGGCAGGACCTCGAGAGCATAACGCAGAAATTCGGCAGGAAAAGGAGAAAACAGGCTCTTGGTCTGCCCCGGACCGGAATGTACTCCGGCGGACCAAGTGTGTACAGTTGAATTAACCCGGAAGAGGAGAGAAGACGAGAAGAAAAGTGAAACTCGTCTAGTCCGGAGCTGACCAAATCTGGTCAGCCCCGGACCACCAGAAGAATCCATCAGTCTGCTGCACGCTCCGACCTAGCCGAGCTGACCAAGAAAAATCAACGCCTGGTCTGGAGCTGACCAGTTCTGGTCAGCCGGACCAGGATGACGTGCCTCCCCAGTCCGCCAGCGTTGCTCCCAGTCAGCCGGAGAGGACCCTCTGAAGACCTGGTCCGGAGCTGACCAGTTTTGGACAGCCGGACCAGGACCACTTTGCGCCGCGTTGTGTGCCTTCATTTTACATCTGGTCCGCTGGACCAAACTGTGGTCTGGCTGACCGCGTGACCTGGAACTGATTTAGTCTGATTTTTTTGGACTTTGGCAGAGAGCTCGATTTGGGGAACGAAAGGAATGGCGATTTTCTCTCCTCCAGAAGACCTAGGGTCGAAATCTTGAAGGAGAAACAAGGAGTTTGCTTTGGTTTGAAGATTGAAGATCCTATTGAGCATCTCTTTCCCTTTCTCTCCACCAGACTACCCTTACCCCGGCCATGCCTACGGACCGTAGCAGTCCTACTTTCCGGATGTGTCATACTCACCGAGGGTACATCGCAGTCGTTCACCACCACCACCGGGCGACACCGATCACATGGAGACCGACCACGTCGAAACACAGTAGAGTCGCCAGAGATTGCATCAGGACCTTTTTCTTTCGTTTTTGGCGCCGTTGCTGGGGACTTTTTACAGTTAGTCTTTCCGGAGTCATTGAATTTTTCGGTTTGATTTTTGTGTGTTTGTTCCTTTCCTTTTTCTTTGTGTATTTGTGTGATTTTTATTTTTCTCTTGAGTCAATTTTTTTTATTTCTTTTATTTCTTGATTTTTCTGTTTTTATTTTTGCTGTTTGTATTTTTCTGGACTTTTATGGACTTGTTCTGGATTTTTCGGACCTCTATGGACATTTTCAGAATTTCCTGGACATTTTCCGAGTTATTCTGGATATTTTTTGGACTTTTCTGAATTTTTGTAGATTTTTTCCGATTTTTTTGGACTTTTCCGGGATCGTTCTGGACTTTATCGGGTGTCTCTCCCTACTCTCTGCCTTTTTATTCACTTCGATTTACATTCTCTGCCTTTTTCTGGACTTTTATTTTTGCAGGTTCCCTTAGTGCATGAGCAGACGTTCCACTCGAAGACAACTCGACCCAGATTTTGAGCTTGCCTTTAACCCGGACATAGACAGAACAGAAAGAAAAATCCGCAGAAAACGAAGGAGGATAGAATGGCAGAAGAGGTAGCAAGGGGTGAAGCGCCGCCAAGAGAGCACGTCCGAGCTAATCCGCAGACTCTTGGGATGTACAGTTGCTCTCGTGCATCAACCGACCACCCTTAGACCATTTTGAGCTGCAGCCACAGTTCATTAAGATGCTGAATCAGATGAGCTTCAGAGGGAGGTATAATGAGGATCCGAATTCTCATCTTACACAGTTTAAGATGCTTTGTCGAACCATCAAGAAGCCGCCAGGCGTGACAATGGAGGATGCGATGATCGAAGTGTTTCCCTTCTCTTTGATGGACAAGGCCCGGGATTGGCTCTATACCCTGGAACCAAATTCCATTTCTACATGGGACAAGATGGAAGAGAAGTTCATGATGAAATACTACTCGCCCATGAAGACACAGTTGGCCTTGAACAAGATCAACACATTCGCTCAAGACGATGATGAGACCTTGTATGATTCTTGGGAGAGGTTCAAGGAGTATCAGAGAATGTGTCCGCGCCACGGTATGGACCACAAATATCTCCTCTCCACTTTCATACATGGTCTTAGGGACGACAGGAGAGGATGGGTTGATGCAGCATGCGGAGGCAGTGTGTATGACCTTTCTTTCAAGGCTTTAGAAGCACAGATTGCTAAAATGGCGAAAGGGAGAAGCATTTCAGGGGAAATGGGCAGCAGACTATCTTTGCCTAAGGCTGATGTCAAAGGGGATGCTAGCGAGTCTTCTGCTTTACAGGCCGTTCTTTCGGAGCTTTCTGCCATCAAGCTACAGCTTGCTAGGTCCGGTTCATCAAACCCGCAGAAGGTTAAACTGGGCATGTATATGGTAGAACAAGCAGAAGAAGCCATAGAAGAAGTTGACTATGTGGGAAGAAATCAGTATAACAATCAATCAAACTTCTACAATCCGGAGAATCGGAATCACCCTGGTTTTCCCTATGGCAACCCGCAAGGAGCATTGAACCCTCAGCATTAGAGCAGAACAAAACCTCACGGACCCCCAGGATTTCAGCCTAGTTACCAGAATCAGGGATATCAGAATCAGAATCAAGGGTATCAGAATCAGGGCTAGGACTACAATCAGAGGAATCAAGGATACAGAGCTCCTCCGCCTCAGGCTAAGGAAGAAGAGTCGGAGTTAAAGTCGATGTTAGCTCAGCTAATGAATGATCAGAGAAACTCATTTTCTAGCCTAAGTCAAGAGATGCAAGGATTCAAGGGGAAGAAAGAGAGCTTTGAGCAGAGATTGGATGGCATGGATTCACATATCAAGATGATGGACAACTAGATTGCTCAGCTTGCTTCCCAAGCTGCGAGACCTCAAGGCCAATTTTCGGGTAAGACTGATCCTAACCCGAGGGAGCATATTAATGCTATAGGCTTGAGAAGCGGAAGACAGCTTCTGGAGACCTCTCTAGTTGTCAGAGAAGAGGGAGAAGGTTCACACGAGCCTCAGAGGGCCGCCTTAGATAAAGGCAAGGGCCATGTTGTAGAGGGGGAAGAGGCAAGGTATATTCCGCCTCCTCCACAGGCACCCCTCTACCATTTCCATCTCGGGCAAGGAAGTATAACGAAGACAACCAGTTTGCCAAGTTTACCGAGATGCTGAAGAAACTAGAAGTTTCCATGCCTTTTCACGAGGTAGTTCTTCATATCCCGTCCTACACTAAATTTCTGAAAGATATTCTCACGAAGAAGAGGGCGGTTGAGAAGGAGATAGTGGCACTTAGTACAAAAGTGAGTGCTGCCATATTGCAGACGGAGTTACCGCAGAAGATGGTTGATCCCGGTAGCTTCTCCATCCCGTGCAAATTGGGGAATGTGGAGATTGAGAGGGCGCTTTGTGATTTGGGCGCAAGTGTCACTTTGCTGCCTCTCTCCATATTTAAGAAACTTAATGTCGGTGAGCTGAAACCGACAAGGATGGCGCTGTAATTGGCCGATAGATCGGTGAAGTATCTCGCTGGGATCTTGGAGGATGTGCCTCTTAAGACAGGGGAATTCTATGTTCCCGTCGACTTTGTGGTTCTGGACATGCCGGAGGATTCCAAAATCCCCATCATACTTGGTAGGCCGTTTCTGAACACGGTCGACGCTGTTATGCATGTCAGAGAGGGTAGACTCACGATGAAGATCGAAGATGAGACGGTTGAGTTCAGACTTGATCAGAACCTTAAGCAACCGCATTTGGTGGAGTCTTCCTTCTACCTGGACTTGATCGACACATTGGTCGACGAAGTGAGAGATGAGTTCAGAGACTCAGATCCTCTTGAGATGACATTGAACACGGTACAAGAGAGCGTGTGCTGCGATTGGGAGGAAGTTCGGAGCATTGTTCGGACTTTAGATGACAGCTCATCGATTGAGCTTGAGGGCTGGAAATACAGAGCCGTTGAGCCCTTATCTTGTTCTGCCCGTGAGTTCCCTTGGCTAAGGGACGAGGAAAACAGAGAGGAACCATCACCTTCTCCGAGTCATCAAGCTGCGGTTTCCTCCATACAAGTCAAGCAGCCCGATGTGGAGACGAGCGGGAAGAAAGATTGGGATCCAGAGAGCGCGCCAAAGGTGGAATTGAAGCCCTTACCACAAGGGCTTAGGTATGAATTTCTCGGACCTAATTCTACTTACCCGATCATTGTGAATGTTGCTTTGACTGATGTGGAACTAGCTGAATTAGTTGCATTGCTTAGGGAGTATAAACAATCCTTGAGTTACACTCTAGACGACATTAGAGGCATTAGTCCATCCCTTTGCATGCATCGTATTAATCTAGAGGATAACTCTAAGACCTCCATCAAACATTAGCGTAGGTTAAACCCGACCATGAAGGAGGTTGAAGAAGAAAGTGCTTAAACTGTTAGATGCGAGTATCATTTACCCGATTTCGGATAGTACATGGGTTAGTCCCGTGCAAGTTGTATCAAAGAAGGGGGGTATCACTGTGGTGGAAAATGAACGTAATGAATTGATACCCACTAGGACAGTTACGGGTTGGAGGATGTGCATTGATTATAGAAAGCTGAATTCGAACACCCGTAAGGACCATTTTCCTTTGCCCTTCATCGACCAAATGCTAGAGAGGTTAGTCTTGCATTCCCATTTCTGCTTTCTTGATGGCTACTCGGGATTCTTCCAAATCCCCATTCACCCTAGCGACAAGGACAAAACCACCTTTACATGTCCATATGACACCTTTGCATACCGTAGGATGCCTTTTGGTTTATGTAATGCACTGGCGACATTTCAGAGATGCATGACGGCTGTATTTTCTGATCTTATCGAAGATGTTATGGAGCTGTTCATGGATGATTTTTCTGTCCATGCGTTGGTTTAGTGCTCTATGATGTACTGTTTATGAGCTTTATTTAGATACATTTGATATATTGATACTTTCTATGGTTTATGAGAGCATTTAATTCATTACATGTTCTTGCATACTAGATATGTTATGGAATCCATATATCATTATGAATGATACTTAACTCCCTAGTCTTGTGTCATTATGGGAATGATGACATAATAAGACTAGTATGATGTGTGATTGATGATCATATAGACGGTCATAGGTATTTGGATACGATCACAATCATAGGTATTCGTTGGAGAACGGAATACTGGATTGACCCGCATGAGATTGTTACATGGACTAGCGTCATGACTTGAATCTCATATGACGGTTCCATGATTGGATCTTAAGACATGAGATATCTACGGAATCCAACATGAGGAGTTGCGTACTTTGATTACGTCAAACGTCCTGCGTAACAGGAGGATTATAAAGGCGTGTATCAGGTACGAAACGAATGATGTGCTGGATTGTAGATAGTCAAGACGAGATTTGTACCTCTCGTAAAAGAGAGAGATATCGCTGGGCCCCTCGTGTGAGCGAGACTGTAGAAATGTGTGGCCGCACTATAGACGAACGTCGTCTATTTCAGACAGTCGAACTCAGTGAACGAGAAAGCAGTCGAATCAGATAAGGTGGCTTGTCCATGCCTTATATTCGACATATGATATCGTGATACAAAAGGATCATCAAACGGAATCATCACTGGCGTTCGTAGGATCACGAACAAACTTTATTCGAGATAGGTAGTCATAGTGTCTTGCTAGAGACCGCCTATGACTTGTGTAACCGAAATAAGAGATTTCGTGTTATACTGCTATATCGGATGAGCCTACAGGGTCACACACACAAGAAAGGACGAATGCGCGAGAAGAGACGAGAAACTCCCGGTGGAGCGGAGGCCAGACCGACCGGTCCAGAAGGTCTGGACCGATCGGTCCAGCTCACCCAGACCGATCGGTCTAGACGTAGACCGGTCGGTCAAGAGATAACGTGTGAGGTCCGGAAATTGTTCCAGACCGATCGGTCCAGACATGGACCGATCGGTCCAGATGTTAAAAAGCTCTAGACCGATCGGTCCAGACCTGGACCGATCGGTCCAAATGTCGGGATTTACTAAACTCGCTCTAATTAGGGTTTTAAAGGGAATAAACTTATGAAAACGCCACCCAACTCTTTTGGCACGAATTTCAGACCCTAGGGAGAGGTTTGGAGAGTGAGAAAGCTAAGAGAAAGATCCCTTAAACCCTTGCGTAAAGAAGAAAGCGTTCTTCAGTCCTAGCAGACAAGTTCCAACCGTTGGAATTCTTTCCGCCGTGTGGATACGTGTAGAGGGCAAGGTATTCTTCCTGCCTACAGTGGTCAGACGCGTTCTTCGATTGATACAGGCCCCGGATCGATTGAGGTAAGCGTTCTAACGTTTCTACAAGATCATGCATGATAGGTTTTAGGGTTTCCTCAAAATTTTTGTTTTTCATCCGCTGCGCAAACCCTAGAACTGATCTCTTAGGAATTAGATTCGCTCTTGAGATCCCAGGAAAACCCAACAGTGGTATCAGAGCCTGGTTGCTCTGCATGATTTTTGTTAGAACCCGATCACGCACGTTATAGGATTTGAATTGTTTGAATCTGTGTTTGCTTTGATGTTATGCATGATTTGATTATGGATCTAGAGTAGATTTTCTGTTCATTGTTGCATAATGTGCAAGAGCTTCGAATTCTGAGTTCACAGGCGAAAACGGGGTCGAATTCGGGTCTAAAACGGGGCAGAAACGACGAAAACGAGATCTGATCACGTTTTCGCCTGGACCGATCGGTCTGGTTCTCTGGACCGATCGGTCTAGGGTTTCGCAAGTCGGTTGGACCGACAGGTCCGGACTGAACGGTCTGCATGCGTAGACCGATCGGTCTGGACCAAGACCGATCGGTATGGACCATTCAGGACCGAAAGGTCTGGACCGACACAGACCCGAAGACCGAACCGCCTAGATCGATCGGTCTAGGCTTAGACCGATAGGTCTAGGACCCGACGCTTCACCAAAATTTGATTTAGCATTTCGGGATCTGGTTTGAGCAATCGTTTCTTAAAACCGATCAACTGTGATTCAGAATAACATGATTCTCTCTTATGGATGATCCATAGTGAATCAATGCATGTAACTTAATTGTAACTTAATCAAGATATTAGATATGTTTGATTGAGTGGGAGCTTCGGGATTGGGATTGCATAATCGACTGGATGGTCCATTCAGATTATGAACAATCGTTGCACAGAAACCGATTAGATCTAGAAGCTCCACGAGTAAAGCACTTGTCAAGGCCTCGATTGTACGTGTCATGGGCCATGCCAAAGCTGGGTGTGCCATGCTATCTTGGTGAGGCAAGATGTAGAAATGGTGGTTCTTATAGCTTGAAAGTAGATGCTTGATTTGAATGTGGTTTCAAAAACCCCTTATTTATGTAATTCTAAGCGTGTACCTCCCATTATTAGAGTG
>NW_010964992.1:193986-194595 GCF_000463585.1 Tarenaya hassleriana
ACATCATCCATCTATAGCGTGAGTACTAAACGGTTTAAGCCGAACGACTTAAACCCGACCTTCCTCTGGCATTGTCGTCTAGGCCATATAAACGAGAAACACATTTAGAAACTTTATTCTGAAGGTCTTCTGGATTCATTTGACTTTGAGTCTCTTGAATCATGCGAGTCTTGTTTGATGGGCAAGATGACGAAGCATCCTTTCAAAGGGATAGGACAGAGAGCGACAGAGTTATTGGATCTGATACATAGTGATGTGTGTGGACCAATGAGCTGTCCGGCTAGAGGAGGTTATCTGTATTTCGTTACGTTCACTGATGATTTCAGTCGATACGGTTATGTCTATTTGATGAGACATAAGTCTGAAACACTTGAAATGTTCAAGGCTTTCAGAAACGAAGTACAGAACCAGCTTGGCAAGACGATCAAGACACTTCGATCCGATCGTGGTGGTGAGTATATGAGCCAAGAGTTCACTGACTATCTGGTTGATTGTGGTATTGTATCACGATAAACTCCTTCTGGAACGCCACAGTGGAACGGCGTGTCGGAACGGAGGAACCGAACACTGTTAGACATGGTTCGGTCAATGATGAGTCAGACAGATCTT
>NW_010964992.1:194879-196513 GCF_000463585.1 Tarenaya hassleriana
GTGTTCATTGCTAGGAATGCGACTTTTATGGAGCGAGAGTTCGTCTCCAAAAGAGTCAGTGGGAGTAGGGTCGAACTTGAGGAAGTTCGAGAGCAGCAAGTAGACCTTGAGCCGAGTGAACAAGTTGAAGATGTTCAACCTGTTTCACTGCCGGTTGTGACTCAACCTTTGATGAGTGAACCTCGGAGATCAGGCAGGATTCGCCAAGAGCCAACGAGCTATGGATTTCTCGTGACTGGGAATGAGGAACTCATGTTATTAGAACATGACGAGCCTACCACATACCCAGAGGGTATGGCGAATCCGGACTCCGAGAAATGTCGCGAGGCTATGCAATCCATGTCAGACAACCAAGTATGGACTCTGGTTGATGCATTCTGAAGGGATAAAACCCATCGGATGCAAGTGGATCTTCAAGAAGAAGACCGACATGGATGGCAACGTGCACATGTATAAGGCACGACTTGTGGCGAAAGGATTCCGTCAAATTCATGGTATTGACTATGATGAGACGTTTTCGCCTGTAGTTATGCTGAAGTCCATCAGGATCCTACTTGCCATAGCCGCATATTACGACTATGAGATATGGCAAATGGATGTCAAGACCGCGTTCCTTAACGGAAACTTGACCGAGGATGTGTACATGACACAACCCGAAGGTTTTGTCGATCCAAGGAACCCGAGGATGGTGTGCAAGCTTCAGAGGTCCATTTATGGACTGAAGCAGGCTTCTCGAAGCTGGAACCTTCGTTTTGATGAGACAATCAAAAAGTTTGGTTTCTCACAAAACGAAGCAGAGCCATGTGTTTACAAGAAGGTCAGTGGGAGCACAGTAGTTTTTCTAGTGCTGTACGTGGATGACATTCTCCTTATAGGGAATGACGTTCCTACCTTGCAAGACGTTAAGTCTTGGCTAGAAACGCAGTTTTCTATGAAGGACCTAGGAGAAACGGCCTATATTTTAGGCATTAAGATCTATAGTATAGAGATAGATCGAGGCGTCTTCTAGGATTGTGTCAGAGTACTTACATCGATAAGGTCTTGAAACGGTTCAAGATGCAAGATTCCAAGACATGAACCTTACCAATGAGCAGTGGCACAGCTCTCTGCAAGAGTCAGTCTCCTACGACACTTGGTGAGCGAGAACGCATGGATAAGATTCCGTATGCTTCGGCAATTGGATCCATCATGTATGCCATGCTTTGTACTCGACCAGATGTATCCTACGCGTTGAGCATTACGAGTAGATATCAGTCAGATCCAGGTGAGTCACACTGGATCGCCGTCAAGAACATCCTGAAGTACTTGAGAAGGACTAAGGATGTGTTCTTGGTATACGGTGAGTCGGAAGACGAGCTCGCTATAAGAGGTTACACCGATGCTAGTTTCCAGTCAGACCCGACTGACTACAGATCGCAGTCTGGCTATGTTTTCTGCTTAAACGGAGGCGCTGTTAGCTGGAAGAGTTCCAAGAAGGCAACCGTTACAGATTCTACTACAGAAGCTGAGTATATTGCAGCGTTGAACGCAGCAAAGGAAGCTGTTTGGATCAGAAAGTTTGTTGGAGACTTGGGTGTCATTCCTAGTGCTAATAGTCCCATTGCTCTGTATTGTGACAACAATGGAGCGATCAC
>NW_010964992.1:197891-204751 GCF_000463585.1 Tarenaya hassleriana
GTCCAGACGTCGGGATTTACTAAACTCTCTCTAATTAGGGTTTTAAAGGGAACAAACTTATGAAAACGCCACCCAACTCTTTTGGCACGAATTTCAGACCCTAGAGAGAGGTTTGGAGAGTGAGAAAGCTAAGAGAAAGATCCCTTAAACCCTTGCGTAAAGAAGAAAGCGTTCTTCAGTCCTAGCAGACAAGTTCCAACCGTTGGAATCCTTTCCGCCCTGTGGATACGTGTAGAGGGCAAGGTATTCTTCCTGCCTACAGTAGTCAGACGCGTTCTTCGAGTGATACATACCCTGGATCGATTGAGGTAAGCGTTCTAACGTTTCTATAAGATCATGCATGATAGGTTTTAGGGTTTCATCAAAATTTTTGTTTTTCATCCACTACGCAAACCCTAAAACAGATCTCTTAGGAATTAGATTCGCTCTTGAGATCCCAGGAAAACCCAAGGGCTCTCCTTTTCTGTGTGTCTAATGAATTTGCGCCGAGTGTTGGACAGGTGTGTTGAGGCGAACCTTGTGCTGAATTGGGAGAAGTGCCATTTCATGGTCCAAGAGGGCATTGTGCTAGGCCACAAGATTTCGAGCAAGGGGATTGAGGTTGACCGGGCTAAGGTCGAAGTGATAGAGAAGCTGCCGCCTCCACGGAATGTTAAGAGAATCCGGAGTTTTCTGGGACATGCCGGGTTCTACAGGAGGTTCATCAATGACTTCTCGAAGATTTCGAGGCCTTTGACCGAACTACTTGCAAAGGACGTGCCTTTTGAGTTTACCCATGAGTGTCAGGCCGCCTTTAAGACTCTGAAGAAGGCGTTGATCTCCCCGCCCAACATTCAGCCACCGGATTGGGAAGCTCCCTTTGAGCTTATGTGCGACGCCAGTGATTTTGCAGTGGGGGCTGTGTTGGGTCAGAGGAGAGACAGGGAGCTCCACGCCATATACTATGCGAGTAGAACCTTAGACGATGCTCAGATGAATTATTCCACGATCGAAAAGGAGCTACTCGCCATAGTATTTGCGTTTGAGAAGTTTCGGTCCTATTTGGTCGGGTCGAAGGTGATCGTCTATACCGACCATGCTGCTTTGAGGTACCTTCTATCCAAGAAAGACGCCAAGTCTAGACTGATTAGATGGGTGCTCTTGCTGCAAGAGTTCGACTTGGAAATCAGGGATAGAAAAGGTACAGAGAATGGAGTGGCCATCCATCTTTCCCGAATTGAATGCCATGAGAAGATTCCGATTAAGCTTATCTTCGGGATGATCACGTGATGGCGGTGCAAGTCAAGGAGAGAGACCCGTGGTACACAAATTTTGTCAACTTCATTATCAGCGGGTACATTCCTCATGAGTTGGACTACAACGGGAGGAAGAGGTTCTTCAGAGACATCAAGGACTATTTTTGGGAAGAACCTTACCTCTTCAAGAGAGGCAAGGATGGCCTCTTTAGGAGATGTGTGCCCGAAGAGGAAGTCCGGAGTGTGATTCATCGTTGTCACTCTTCGGACTATGCTAGTCATTTTGGAGAATCGAAGACCTCGGCTAAAATTCTTCAAGCCGGGTTTTATTGGCCATCAATGTTCAAAGACGTTCATCAATACGTCTCCTCTTGCGATGCTTGCCAGAGAAGGGGGAACATCTCCCGCCGCCAGAGATGCCTCAACATTACATTTTGGAAGTTGAACCGTTCGATGTTTGGGGTATAGACTTCATGGGACCGTTCCCATCTTCTTATGGGAATCAGTACATCCTCGTGGCGGTCGATTATGTCACCAAGTGGGTAGAAGCGATGGCGAGTCCCACTAACGACTTGAAAGTGGTGACAAAGATGTTCAAGAGGGTGATTTTTCCGAGATTCGGGACGCCAAGGGTCGTGATTAGCGATGGAGGATCTCACTTCATCAACCGCACCATAGAAGCGCTTTTGAAGAAGTATGATGTGAGACATAAGATAGCTACCCCGTATCACCCTCAGACGAGCGGACAAGTTGAAATCTCGAATAGGGAGATCAAGGCGATACTTGAGAAAACGGTGTCAAGCTCAAGGAAAGATTGGGCATCCAACTTGGATGATGCTCTATGGGCGTATAGGACAGCCTTCAAGACACCCATCGGTATGTCTCCCTTTCAACTTGTCTATGGGAAAGCTTGTCATTTGTCGATTGAGCTTGAGTACAGGGCATATTGGGCAATTAAGAAGCTGAATTACGATTGGAAATCCACTACGGAGAAGCGAGTGTTGCAGCTTCACCAACTCGATGAGATTCGGTTGGACGCCTACGAGAATGCCCAGATTTACAAGGAGAGAACTAAGAGATGGCATGATCGTCGGATTTTGCAAAGGGATTTTAGAGAAGGTGATCAGGTACTTCTCTTTAACTCAAGGCTCAAACTATTTCCAGGCAAGTTGAGATCGCGTTAGTCGGGGCCTTTCACGGTTAAACACGTCTGCCCTCATGGAGCGATAGAGTTATATGGCTATGGAGGGGATACATTCAAGACCAACGCACAAAGGTTGAAGATTTACAACCCCGGGGAGCATAACAAAGGGAGGAGATCGATGAGCTTCTCCGATCCTCAAGACGAGTGAGCAACCCCACGGTCAAGCTTAGGACCATAAATAAGCGCTCTCGGGAGGCACCCCGAACTTGTACATATCCTTTTTAGTATCCTTTTTTACATTTGCATATCACTTAGAATCATTTAGGTGCATTGATGAGGTTTGATTTATGCTAATGATGGTGTTGATATCGCACATAATATTTTGATATTTCCAAGCGGACATAATTTTCTTTGCGGTTTACAATTGCGAATTTCAATACAGGAACATATGCGGAAGAGGAGAAAAATTCTGGCGAAAAATCTGGGCAAAGTGACTTGGTCAGCCCCATACCAGTTCTTGGTCCGGCGGACCAAGTCACTCCGACACCAGCACAGACAAGCGGACCAAGGAAGGGAGACAGACCAAAGAGTGCGCTGAACGTGTGGTCAACCGCTGACCGAAAACATGGTCCGGCTGACCACGGACTTCGCACTTCTCACTCAGCTCATTCGAAACGGACCAGAAACGCGGACTGAGCAATCCTGAACATTCACTCAGCCCCAGACCAGAGATTACTCAGCCCCGGACCAACATTACATGCCAATTAAAAGGTAAGTCCGGGGGATAGCGGTCCGTTCTTCATTTCACTCCGCCAAACCGAAAAGCCTTGGACCGACTTCTCTCTCTCGCCCACTCCGCCGGAGCACACAGCCGCCGATTCTGCTCGCCACGCCGTCGCCCACTGTCGCCAGCGTTGTCGCCTCGCCGGCAGCACATCACTCTCTCTCCCCCGACTCTCGCTCTCCCTCTCTATCTCTCCAATTTTCGAATTTCCACCGAAGAGGTAACGCTCGGACCTCCTAGATTTCTAGGTTTTCAAGGTTTTAAGGCTAGATTCATGTATGACAAGCCTAGACTAGTCGAGATCTATGAGTTTTATGGAGAGATTTGGTCTGATTTCAAGCTTGGATGCTCGAAAATGGCGGAAACTTTGCAAAATTCAGTCCCGGTCCAGCGGACCAAACCTTGGTCCGGCGGACCGAGACTCGCGAAGAAGACGAACGCGCAAGGACAGCTGGTCCGGCGGACCAGCCACGGTCAGCTCCGGACCAGCACTGAAACGCCAATTCTGCAGAATATTTCCGGTCCGGTGATCACACGAGATTTTCACCGGTTTTTCTAACGTCTTACATCATACTTTGCACATACCTTAGGCATAATAGGACGTTAGACGGTCATGGGTAGGATTCTTTTCTCCATTTTTCATGCAAGATGATCGAACGAGGACATTCACGCACAAGGCACAGAAAAGGAGCGGAATCGAGAAGTCTCGGAAGGCTCAGAGAAAATGGGCGGTCCGCTCGCAAAAGCGAGCGGTCGCCCATTGGCGAAATTTATCCCAGAAATTTGCTCAGAGAAAATGGGCGGCCCGCCCATTTAATCGAGCGGTCGCTCGATGCCGAAATCACGGGAACAAGCGGTCGCTCGAGAAACCAGGCGGTCGCCCGTACACAATGAAGAACGAGCGGTTACTCGAACAAACGAGCGGTCGCTCGGAACCAGAAAAAGGGGCGACCCTGAAGACGAAAACGCGCGACCCTGAAGAAAAAGTGAGCGACCGCCCGTTATTAAATCCGGCCCAAAAAGGAAAAGTCCGATTTTTGAGGAGAAACCTAGCTGTTGCACTTTCATAAAAAGGGGTTTTGAGGAGAGAGAAAGAGGAGGCTCGACCAACTTGAAGAAAAACACCTTGGAGAAGTGAAAAGGGATATTTTGGAGACCTATGAAGCTTGGAGAAGAAGAAGACCACCATTGAAGACCATCTTGAGCTTCTCTTTTCCCTTTCTATGTCTCTTCATTTTGCTTTCTGTTTTGAAATCCTAGGCATGGAGTAGTAACTTTTGTTGTGGGGGAAGGATCCCTACTTTTGTATGGACATCTATGCTTAATCTATGATGCTTTTGAGTTTTCTTCCATGGGTTTGATGTTTTGTACTTAATGCTATCAACTTTGGCGAAATCTTAGTTGGTATGATGTTAGAACACATTGATCATAGGGATATGGGGATGAGGTTTGGAACCAAACATCGAATGAGTGAGTTATTCACATTGGGAGATGGCTTAGCTTGCTTAGGGTTCATGATGGGGTACATTAATGCATCTAGAGATCATTTGGATCATTGAAAAATGGGTGAATCGATTCTCTAGGTAGTGAGTTTAAGCTCGGGAGAGACAAACCCTAGATGAAGTGCTTGAACCCCCCCCTTTTGGAAGATAGACCCGTAGGTATTGTAGCATCATCAACCGTCCGTGCAATTCTTGAGGGATCCCGAACCCACAACGCCTCAATTCCATCGTTTTACAACCCGTTAATTTTGCTTGCTTTCTTGTATTCCGACATTCATCACAAATCATATTTTTATTTAACCATCAATCTAGCTTAGGGATAGATTAACACAACCTAGTCCTCGTGTTCGACCCCGTTACTACAACTACCATATACTTGCGCATAGTGATACGAATCGGGTACTAAATATAAGTCTCGATGCGTGCGCATCAAGTTTTTGGCGCCGTTGCCGGGACTAGGCATTTTCGTGTTAGTCTAGATTTTTGCTAGATCACATTGCTTGGATTTTTGCTTGGATTAATTTGAGTCATTACCGTTTCACAGCACACTCGGTTCGTTTTGTTTCTTTGGTGTGCAGCTCTTCCGGTGCATGACAAGAAGCACAACCGGTAGAGATCAACTCGTCTTCGACCCCGAAATAGAAAGGACCCTACCCTTTGCTCGTAGACAGCAAAGACAGTGGGGAATGGCCGAAGAAATGCTGAGAGAAAACAACGCACGAAGAGAACAACCCGAGATGGCCGAAGAGCTGTTGAGAGGGGCCAATGCCCAAAGAGGTCCAGCCCAAGCAGCCCCTAGAACGCTTCGAATGTACACACAACCGAAGCACACCCAGCTACTATCATGCATAAATTGGGGACCACTAGAAGAACTTGAACTCCTACCGCAATGCATCCAAATGCTCAACAACATGAGTTTCCGTGGGAGACCAAACGAGGACCCGAATGCTCACCTTAAGAACTTCAAGATGAACTGTAAGGCAATCAAGAAGGGACCGGGGATTACTCTTGAAGATGTTTTCCTTGAGACTTTCCCCTACTCACTTACGGAGAGAGCTAGAGATTGGCTCTACACTCTTGAGCCAAACTCTATCTCGACATGGGGTGAGATGGAAGAACAATTCCTTATGCAATACTACTCTCCTACCAAGACTCAACATGCGAGGAATCGAATTAATGCTTTTGTGCAAGAGGATGGGGAGAATCTCCATGATGCATGGGAACGCTTCAAGGAATATCAAAGGATGTTCCCTCACCATGGGATGGAAAGAGACTACCTTCTATCCATCTTTATCCATGGGTTGAAGGATGATACTCGGTCTTGGATTGATGCAGCGTGTGGAGGTGACATTTATGACATCCCTTTCCAAGAGCTAGAGTCGACAATTGCAAAACTGGCCAAGGGACGCAGCCATATGTCCAATGAATTCAGTAGGAGAAGCAAAGTGAAAGGTGATGTGGGAGAGAACGCAGCTCTTAAGGCGGTGCTAGCCGACCTTGCTGAGATAAAGGTCCAGCTCGCCAATGCCAAACAATAGCTGCTGTGGAGGATAAAATTTAGCGCAAGTTCAACCGGGTATGTACATGGTTGATCAAGAAGCGGAAGAAGCCAACTATGTCGGTCCAAACCAATACACTCATCCATCCAACCTATACAACCCGGGATTGAGGAATCATCCCAATTTCTCCTAAAAGAACGCATCAAATGCGCTAAATCCTCAACCCGCTTTTCAATGGAGTAATCAAGGACCTCCGGGTTTTCAATCAAAGTATCGACAACAAGGTCAAGGGAGTCAAGGTTATCAAGTGAATTCCAACTATAGACCACAACAAGTGCAACCTAAGCCTGATAAGGGTGACTGTCATTACTGCGGAGTGTCTGGACACTGGAAGCATAATTGTCACCTTTACTTGGAGGATCTGAAGGACAAGAAGCTTGGTGAAGCTTCTGCCTCAGGTATCCACGTTATAGAGGCTAACATCTGTACTATATCTTCGTGGGTATTAGATACCGGAAGTGCCTCACACATTTGTGGAAATGTGCATGGACTAAGAAAAAGTAGGATGTTGGCTAAGGGAGAAGCGGATCTACGCGTCGGAAATGGAGCAAGAATTGCTGCATTGTGTGTTGGCGTTTATGATTTGCATCTTCCTTCTGGACTTGTTTTAGAATTGAGTAATTGTTACTATGTTCC
>NW_010964992.1:205055-205658 GCF_000463585.1 Tarenaya hassleriana
CGACTTAAACCCGACCTTCCTCTGGCATTGTCGTCTAGGCCATATAAACGAGAAGCGCATTCAGAAACTTCATTGTGAAGGTCTTCTGGATTCATTTGACTTTGAGTCTCTTGAATCTTGCGAGTCTTGTTTGATGGGCAAGATAACAAAACATCCTTTCAAGGGGAAAGGATAGAAAGCGACAGAGTTATTGGATCTGATACATAGTGATGTATGCGGGCCAATGAGCTGTCCAATTAGAGGAGGTTATCTGTATTTTGTTACGTTCACTGATGATTTCAGTCGATATGGTTATATCTATTTGATGAGACATAAGTCTGAAACACTTGAAATGTTCAAGGCTTTCACAAACGAAGTGCAGAACCAGCTTGGCAAGACGATCAAGATACTTCGATCCGATCGTGGTGGCGAGTATATGAGCCAAGAGTTCACTGACTATCTGGTTGATTGTGGTATTGTATCACAATTAACTCCTCCTGAAACGCCACAGTGGAATGGCGTGTCTGAACGGAGGAACCGAACACTGTTAGACATGGTTCGGTCAATGATGAGTCAGACAGATCTTCCGAAGTCCTTTTGGGGCTATGCTTTAGAGACCGCTGC
>NW_010964992.1:205918-206170 GCF_000463585.1 Tarenaya hassleriana
CCTAAGGAAACTAAGGGTTATTACTTCTACTTTCCGGCAGAGAACAAATTGTTCATTGCCAGGAATGCGACTTTTATGGAGCGAGAGTTCGTCTCCAAAAGAGTCATTGGGAGTAGGATTGAATTTGAAGAAGTTCGAGAGCAGCAAGTAGACGTTGAGCCGAGTGAACAAGTTGAAGATGTTCAACCTGTTTCACTGCCGGTTGTGACTTAACCTTCGACGAGTGAACCTCGGAGATCAGGCAGGATTCAC
>NW_010964992.1:207115-221150 GCF_000463585.1 Tarenaya hassleriana
GAGTACTTATATCGATAAGGTCTTGAAACGGTTCATGATGCAAGATTCCAAGAAAGGAACCTTACCGATGAGCAGTGGCACAGTTCTCTGCAAGAGTCAGTGTCCTACGACACCTTATGAGCGAGAACGCATGGATCGGATTCCATATGCTTCGGCAATTGGATCCATCATGTATGTCATGCTTTGTACTCGACCGGATGTATCCTATGCGTTGAGCATTACGAGTAGATATCAGTCAGATCCAGGTGAGTCGCACTGGATCGCCGTCAAGAACATCCTGAAGTACTTGAGAAGGACTAAGGATGTATTCTTGGTATACGGTGGGTCGGAAGACGAGCTCGTTGTAAAGGGTTACTTCGATGCTAGTTTCCAGACAGACCCGGATGACTACAGATCGCAGTCTGGCTATGTTTTCTGCTTGAACGGAGGCTCTGTTAGCTGGAAGAGTTCCAAGCAAGCGACCGTTGCAGATTCTACTACAGAAGCTGAGTATATTGCAGCGTCGGACGCAACAAAGGAAGCTGTTTGGATCAGAAAGTTTTGTTGGCGACTTGGGTGTCATTCCGAGTGTTGATAGCCCCATTACTCTGTATTGTGACAACAATGGAGCGATCGCACAAGCGAAAGAACCCAGATCCCATCAACGATCCAAACACATACTCAGACGATTTCACCTTATCAGGGAAATTATAGACAGAGGAGACGTACACATTTGCAGAGTGTCGACAGATGACAACATTGCCGATCCGTTGACGAAGCATCTTCCTTCGTTGAAGCATGAGGGTCATGTTAGGGATATGGGCATTAGATGTTTAGCAGTTCATGATTAGAGCAAGTGGGAGATTGTTGGTTTAGTGCTCTATGATGTACTGATTATGAGCTTTATTGAGATACATTCGATGTATTGATACTTTCTATGTGGTTTTATGAGAGTATTTTATTCATTACATGTTCTTGCATGCTAGATCTGTTATGAAATCCATGTATCATTATGAATGATACCAAACTCCCTAGTCTTGTGTCATTATGAGAATAACGACATAATAAGACTAGTATGATATGTGATTGATGATCACATAGATGATCATAGGTATTGGATACGATCACGATCATAGGTATTCGTTGGAGAACGGAATACAGGATTGACCCGCATGAGATTGTCACATGGACTAGCTCATGACTTGAATCTCATATGGCGGTTCCATGATTGGATCCTAAGACCTGAAATATCTACGGAATCCAACATGAGGAGTTGCGTGCTTTGAATGCGTCAAACGTTATGCGTAACAGGAGAACTATAAAGGCGTGTATAAGGTACGAAACGAATCATGTACTAGATTGTAGATAGTCAAGATGGGATTTGTACATCTCGTAAAAAAGAGAGATATCGCCTGGCCCCTCGTGTGAGCGAGACTGTAGAAATGTGTGGCTGCACTATAGACGAACGCGTCTATTTCAGACAGTCGAACTCAGTGAACGAGAAAGCAGTCGAATCAGATAAGGTGGCTTGTCCATGCCTTATGTTCGACATATGATATAACGATACAAAAGGATCATCAACCGGAATCATCTCTGGCGTTCGTAAAGATCACGAACAAACTCTATTCGAGATAGGTAGTCATAGTGTCTTGCTAGAGACCGCCTATGACTTGTATATCCGAAATAGAGATTTCGGATTATACTGCTATATCGAATGAGCCTACAGGGTCACACACGCAGGGAAGGACAAATGCACGAAAGAAAACGACGGAAAACCGAGTCGGAAGGGTCCAGACCCGACGGCCCGGACGCGTGGTCCGTCCGTTCTGAGGAGTGGAACGGACGGTCCACGACAACACGCAGACCGTCCGTTCTGTGTGATAGACCGGACGGTCCGCACTAAACGTAGACCGTTCGTTCTGCTTTACTGGAACGGACGGTCCATGTGAATTCCGGACCGTCCGTTCCAGGTTCCGGTTTTTCCGAAAATTAAACCGAAATTAGGGCTAAATCACTTTATAAGAAAGAGATTAAAACCCTAATTCGGGTGAGACTTTTTAGTGCCGACTTTCAGAGGTTTGAGAGAGCTTTTGGGTGAGATCCAAAGAGTTCGAAAACCGAAGAGTCTCATTTTCTCGAAGCACAAAATCGAATAGCAGATTCGTGTCCTAGCAGACAAGTTCCAACCGTTTGAATCCATCCCGAGGTGTGGATACGTGTAGAGGGCGGGGTATTCTTCCTCCCTTTCGTGATCAGACGAATTCTTCAATTGATACAGGCCCCGGATCGATTGAGGTAAGCGTTCTAACGTTTCTACGATTCAATAGCAGCATGGTTCTAGGGTTCTATAAATTTTTGTTTTACTTCCGTGCACAAACCCTAGAATCGATCTCTTAGGAATAGGATTCGCTTTAAAGATCCCAGGAAACCCTTCAAACACCTCCCCATCGATTTTTCCGTGAGTCACGTGCTGACGTTGTATCAAACCAATCATATCTGAATATGATTTTTTCAACCCGACTAATCATGGATACTGGAATTGGAAAATCTGACGAAGAACTCCAAAGAAATCAGGATCTTCAGATGACCCGCTTTTTATACAAACTCCATAGTTGAACGTGGATTTATGTTTTCCATGATCGTAAGTATGAAACGTGTATCCTCAGGTGAACATTATCAATCAGCAAACGACTTTTCTCCCTGGTCCATGTGATAAATCTCTGACCCATGTCGGAATTCTATCACTGCATGATCGGATCTGCGCATAAAATCGATATGAATATATATTATATTAATTATTTGCATATATATATATATATATATATATATATATATATTATATGATGAACAATAAAATATGATGAACAATAAAAACACACACATATATATAATACTTACATAGTCTCGAAGCCAAGATGCATAATGTTGTTCCTTCATTCCTGCAAGTTCCTCTCCACTTAGATTAGGATATATTGCCAAGACATCCTCGTCAAAAAGTCTTAAAAATATGTTATTAGTAAAAATATATATATGTATAATTAATTCATCAATTAAGTCATTTGTATATAAATGTGTACCTTTCGTATGGCTTAAGTTCTTCACAGTTCCACAACATATATGTGGCGATGTGATTGTACTCTTGTATAGTTAACTAATATTCTTCATACTTTTCGCCGAGTCGTCGAGTAGGTTGAAAATTTTCGGGAATAAGTCCGAAACATGAATCATATTGGTAGAGATAACTTCTATTGTCTTCGTTGGTAGACCTCTTTTTTTCATCTGGATATGAGATTCAAAATAGAAAGAACTGAAGTAGAAGATCTCCTCTAACAAATACTATTTGACGATAGATCCTTCCACTGCTGCTTTGTTTTTTGCCTTCTTCTTGAGATGGAAAAAAATCGCTCAAATGGATACATCCATCTAAACTGTACTGGACCTCCGTATATCGCCTCATCTGATAAATGAATAGGTAAATGTTCCATCACATAAAAAAATGAAGGTGGAAATACCTTTTCCAAGGCGCAAAGTATCTCAGGGATGTTGCCTTTCAAAACCTCTAGATTACTTCTTCTCAGAGATCTTGCACATATATCTCGGAAGAATGTGTTGATACTGCATAATACTTTGTGTACACTGGGTTTCAATAGCTCCGCAAATGCAATGGGAATGAGTCTTTGCATGAATACATGGCAATCATGACTCTTCATTCTCATAAACTATAATGAATCAGTATCAACGCATCGCGCCAATTTGGATGCATATCCATCAGGGAATTTAACCTCTTCTTTTAACCATTTAAACAAGACCGTTTTACCTGGTCTTGTGAGTCTGAATATCGGCACTGGTGTGTGACCATCACGTGTCAACTCCAAACTCTTTTCTCTTGCATATATCTTTCAAGTCCTTCCTCGAGTTGATGTTGTCTTTACTTCTATTCAGAACAGTGTTGATGATGTTATCAAATAAGTTTTTCTCTATATGCATAACATCCAGATTGTGTCGAAGCGTTAGCGAACTCCAATAAGAAAAATCCCAAAAAATACTATGTTTATACCAGTTATGCCAATCACCAAATCTTTTGCACTTCTTATGTCCAAAATTACCTCCACATTGCACAAAAGCTTGCAAATCATCCAAATATCCACTATTTATTCGCTTAGAATAAATTTGCTCTTCGGTTTGCATAACAGGTCCTTCCTCTGTAATGATTTTATCTTTGGTAAAAAGCGTACGATTTTGTCTGAATGGATGATTCCTTGGAAGAAATTTGCGATGACAGTCAAACCATCACGACTTCCTCCCATGTCTCAACTGAAACGCTTCGGTTTCCTCCATGCAAAACGGAATGCAAGTCTTCCATGTGTGCTCCATCCCGATAACATTCCATACGCCGGAAAATCATTGATCGTCCAAAGAAGAACCGCTTTAAGTGTAAAATTTTGTTTCACACTTACGTCGTAAGCAGAGACTCCAATGTCCCACAAATCCTTCAACTCCTTAATGAGCGGTTATAAATACACATCAAAACTCTTCTTCGGATGTTCTAGGCCAAGAATCAAAAATGTCAAAAACATAAATTCTCTTTTCATGCACATCTCAGGTGGTAAGTTGTACAGAGAAAGTATAACGGGCCATAATGAATATTGCATGCCAGACTGTCCATACAGACTAAAGCCATCAGTGCATAAACAAAGATACACATTCCTAGGCTCAACAGCAAATTGAGGAAATACCATATTGAAGTTTTTCCACGCCAAAGCCTCCGATGGATGTTGCATTTCTCCATCAACGGCAGAATGCGAGGCATGCCATCTCATATGCGAAGCCGTTTGTTGTGATTCATACAAATGCTTCAATCTGTACGATACCGGCATATAGAACATCTTTTTATACGGGGTTTGTCTCCGTACATTCTTACTCGGATGGTATCTGTTAGCCCCACAGAATTTACACTTAACCAATTATTTTTCTTCTCCCCAGTAGAGCATGCAACCTTTTTTGCAAACATCAATCTTTTCATAAGGTATTTCCAAATTCTTCAACATAGCCTTCGTATCATAATACGATTCTGGAGCTTCGTTATTTTCAGGTAAATACTCACGCAATATTTGACAAAATGTATCCATTCAACTTTCGGTGACATTGTAATCCGTTTTCGTACTCATCAATCTTGATGCGAGAGATAATCGAAACTGACCTTCTTTACATCCTTCATAGATAGGATGATTTGCCATATGCAACATGTCGAAAAACCGTTTTGTTTTGATGTTTGCCCCAGGAAAAGCATATGTCACCATTTCAACATAAGGATTTCTTATAACTTCATCTACATCATACCTCTTATCAGCCGACACATGATTTCCCGTTATTGTGACTGTCTGAACTTCTTCTCCATGAAATCACCAAATGTAATAGTCTTCCACAAATCCCCTTCGAAATAGATGTTTACAAACATCTTCTTGACTGCGATATTTAAAATTGCGACAACTTGTACAAGGACATAGCATTTTTCCACATTCTTGGTACAACGGCTTCATGGAAGCAAAATTGATAAATTGTTCCAAACCGGTAATGAATTCTTGTGTTACCTCTTTTGTAATCTGATCAACTCTTTCATATATCCACTGTCGGGATGAACGAATATTCGGTTTTGTTGAAGAAGGCATTTTTGGGAGAATTTTTGGTGTAAGGATAGTAGAATAATGATTTAGAGAGTGGTTTGGGAGAAAAATGGCAGGAAGAATTAAATAGACGAAAATTCCAACGGACATCCATTAGAAATCCGTTGAATTTCGTCAACCGTTAAATATTCCAACGGACTCCCGTTGAAATTATTCGAACATTATAATGTTCGACTATTTCTAACGGATGTCCGTTGGAATTGTTCCTGCATTTAATAACGTTCAGATTATTCCAACGGGAGCCCGTTGGAAATAGTCGAACGTTCTTTCCAACGGAGTGCCCATCGAAATATGCGTGGGAAATGTCCAACGCTGATATCCGTTGATATGTCGTTGGAAATTACCAACGGATTTCCAACGGACATGTCCGTTACACATCAGTGGGAATTCCATTAGAAATTCCAACGGATAGCCGTTGGAAATCCGTTGAAAATATTCCAACGGATATATCCATAGGAAAAATCCGTTGGAATTTGGTATTTTTTTTTGTAGTGCATCCAGACTTTGGAGGACATGCTTCGTGAATGTGTTCTTGAGTGGGGAGCTCCGTGGGACCAGTATATGACGTTGTGTGAGTTTGATACAACAATAGTCATCATACGAGTATTGGGGTATCACCATACGAAGCACTGTATGTATGACCATGTCAGACACCATTGTGTTGGACCGAGATTGGGGAGCGCCGGAACTTTGGACCGGAAATCGTCGAGGAGACCACAGAGGTTATCCGGAAAATTTGCGATCATTTGAAGACCGCCCCAGGATCGCCAGAAGTCATATGCAGATCAGAAAAGACGAGATTTCACTCTTGAAGTGGGAGACCGTGCTTTCCTTCGGGTTCAGGCGATGCGGTGGCATGCAAGGTTTGGTCAAGGCGGAAAGCTAAAACCACGTTACATTGGACCATACCCAGTGATTGCGAAGGTAGGAGCCGTGACACACCGTATTGGATTACCGATGGAGTTGGGTAACATCCATGATGTATTCCACGTGTCGATGTTGCGGAAGTATGTAGCAGACCCTACTCATGTGTTGCAACCTCAGGAGTTCAGTTCACCAGTGCTACGCGCTTTCGAGATGAACCGCTTTAGATTGTGGACCGCAGGATCAAGCAGTTACGGACAAAAGAGATTCCACTTGTCAAAGTGGTGTGGAAGAGCCAAGGAATCCCAGACATGACTTGGGAACTCGAGGCTGAAATACGATGCAACTATCCTCATTTTTCAACTGATAGTGTAATGTTTATGTATTGTGATATCATGTTGTAACAAACTCTCTTTAATGCGATAAAGTTTGACGGGATTGCAATTCTGAATTCGAAGACGAATTCATTTTAAGGGGAAAGGATTTGTAACAACCCAATTTGCAAAAAAAAAATATTGTATAAATAACAAAAATAAAATAAAAGAAGGTGCACGATCGATCGATCGTGTCATCATGATCGACTGATCGTGTAAAGGAGAAGAATGATTACAACACGACAGAACTTTGGTTGCGTCAAGTCGTTTTCGTTCTCCACTCAACCGACAACCCCGTTTATTCTGTCAATCATATTAATCCGTTCTCTCCTCTAAAAATGCGTCTCGGTGGGTGAAGTTGCAAAAAAAGAAAAAAAAAACAATGCATACAAAGGGAGAGATAGAGGGAGAGAATCAGAGAGAGTGAGAGAGACATAGGAAGATATACCGGAGACACCGAGGGTCCATACGCACCGTCGGTAACACAGACGTGAAGAGGACTCATGTGCGGAACACAGACGACAGACACGTAGAGAAAAGGTCACTGGAAAACGACCGAAAATGAACGGTCCGAAGGTGAGAATTAGGGGTTCTTCGAGAATTCCGCTTCTCATGGTTTAAACGATATTGATTAGTGTATCTATACTTAATATACCTGTGTAGGAAGTTTAGTAGAGTTTGGATAAAAATCGGAGTTGTTCGAGTTCAAAAACGAAGAAGACAAGCGACGATCGCGGCGATCGTCGAAGACGATCGAGCGATCATCAGTTAAATAAAAACAAAATAATAATAATAATAATAATAATAATAATAATAATAATAATAATAATAATAATAATAATAATAATAAATAAATATTATTGATTAAATAGAAATATTATATAGGTAAATAATACCCAGAAAAATATAAAAAACAACAAGAAAAAATAAAGAAATTTGACTGAAAATACCGACTTAGATTTTTCAACCTAACGATAAAAAAAAGAAATTAACCGCTAAGGTTAAAATATATAAAATGGGTAATAATTATCTAAAAAGCTTTAATAAATGGAAAGAAATTATAGGAAAAAATCGTTTCGGAATTCACGGTCAACGGTAAAAACGAAAAATTTACTGCTAAGATAAAAATTAGTCATAATGAATGGTAATCATCGGAAAGGTAGAATAAATGGAAATAAAGACGTGTGATTTAACCATCGAGAGCCCATTGTATATGGACATATTTTATGGCGTTAATCGATGGGTTGTTTGGGGCCAGACATCATGACACATGTGATTGTAATTAGAGAATTGGTACGATGATTGTGATGTGTATAGTCTATGTGTACGACCTACGAATGAGTCATGGTGTAGTACGAGTTAGACGTGATTGTGAATGTGGGACAAGATGGTGCAGATGGCTACGATGGCCAGTACCGGGTCACGAAGATGATTGGACCAGATGATATAGATGGCCGATAGCAGGAACAAAATAACAATTTCGTGCTTAGACTCGGATGGCATGACAGAAATAACACTCTTCCTTCTTGAACTTAGGTATAGGTTCAATGACAACGCTTGTCACTTTCGTCTTGCCCTTGCCCTTGGAACGCTTCCTTTTGCTGGAATTCTTTCCGGAAACTACCATATCACTCTTCCTTTGGCTCTCAGCTTCCTCTTGGAATGACACATTCAACTGATCAACTATCAAAGAATTATTCACGTCCTCTAATTGCTTACGCAATTCCGAAGTCATGTTTCCAAGTATGAAGCTAGACATGTCCAGATCATCATCCACATGCGTCCAATAAGCATCAATGATCGATCTAGAAGTCATAGACAGAGGCTTATCCTTCATAAGAATAGATTGCATGGTGAAATTATACAGATTCCTGCAACAAGTATGTTCTACAGAAAAGGACAAACAAACAGACAGAAAATATGCAAGTCGCTTAGTACACATACTAACACAGACAATAGATGCAATATGATAGGCTCTCAATGAGTTTCTAAGTGAGCTAGGATCCATATTTCACATGCTTTTGAGTCAGCTACGACATGACGCTCAAAACCATGCTATTTAGGTAGACAACACATTGTCAATCATATCATATATGACTGCTAGATGATTATGGGATAGTGATACACTATCACTACATATTCCTCATCCCATCCTTACCATTATGATGAGGACATGGAGCCGGAGCTGGAACCGGAGCAGGAGCATTTGGATGCGGAGCACACGGAGCTAGGAGCGAACATGGACCTCTCGGAGCAATCAGCCGAAGACTAGCCCTTGGACATGTCAAGTGATCAAGACGTTACACGATCACTTGATCCCGCAAAGCTCGACAACGACCATCACGCGAAGGACGCCCCACGAGCATACGTTAGGACCGAGCCGCCAATCACTCGCGCCAAAACTCGGGCACTTCGCCAACTACTATATGGCATCGTTGATCAAGTCTTGAGCGGGATACGCGACAAAGACAAGGCCGACGCACCCCGACATGGCCTGCATCACGTCTTCACCATCATGGCCGAACCCTACATGCAAAAGGAAGCTTCTTGAGCTGCAAGCAAAGTCCCAACAGCTATATTCTTCCAACCACCACATTAAATACATGTTAGGCTCCTGTTGTGCATGTTAAGCACAATTAAGACTCCATTCTCTTTCTATATATTTTTGAAATCACTCTTGTAATTTTCAGACTTGTTGTTGAATGAATTTTGCTCTTAAGCTTATCTCTTTCTCGTCTTTGGTGTGTCCAAAACGCGATCCGAGCCCGTCGGTGTGTCCGCGGCTGTCCTAGGTTCGGTGTGTCCGACCTTTGCCACCTTTCCCTCACTTATTCACTTCGCCATTCCCCTCTTTGATTCGAGTTCGAATGCGAGTGCCTCATTCGAGTACCGGTGATTGAACTCGGATCCCATCCACCCCACTTCGACTCTCATACCCAATTCTGAATTCGAGTGCCTCCCGCGAGTGCCGGTGATCGAGATTGGCAGCCTCCCATCCTCTTCCAATCTGGGCGTATATAAGTTAACGCCTTTGATCTGCTCGAGCAGTTGAAGACTATGTTCGATCTGGGCGTATATCACATTAGGTCCAAGTCTGACTTGATAACCCAATTCAAGCTCAACCATATTCGAGCTATGAGAATCACGATTTCTCCATACTGCCTCACCAAGATAGTCAGACACGCTCAGCTAGAGCATGACACGTAACCATGATGATTGAGGCCTTGACAACTTCTCTACTAATGGACGGTAATAGCTTGAGATTGATCATGAGAAAAAGGACAAAATTTCGGACTTGAGAAGTGTCTAAGGTCCAGTCTGGAGCTGACCAGAATCTGGTCAGCCAAACTCACCTCAGTCAGCTTCTCTGGTCTGTCGTTCTGCCAATTTTCGAAAACTTTTGAGCTTGGTCTGGGCCTGACAAACTCTTGGTCAGCTCCAGACCAACTCAGTCTTCTTCTCTGCTCCGAGTTGACCTGGAATCGGAGCTCAATTCAAAACTGGGCTTGGTCCGGGGCTGACCAAACTTGGTCATTTCTGGACAACTCGGTCCGTTCCTTCGAAGGAAAAACATAGCGTAGTCCAACTGGGCTTACTAACTTAGTCTGTTTCCTTTTGTCAGTCTGCCATTCTTCGTCTTGGACCGGCGTTGTCTTCGCTTGGTCAGCGAGGAACTTGGTCCGGTGGACCAAGCTCACTCAGTTCCCTTTGGACCGCCTGACCTGGAGCCTTGATCCGGCTGACCAAGTTTTGGTCAGCTCCGGACCAAGTCTCTTGGTCCTCTTTTGGTCCGACGTACCAACGCCTTTGGTCCGCCTGATCCAGCATCTGTTAGGAGTTGACCAACTCTTGGTCAGCTGGACCAGACCTGGATAGAGGACCATGGGCTGACTTCAGATTCTCGGGGCTGACCAAACGTGGTCCGGGGCTAACCAAACTTGGTCAGCTCCGACCAACGCACTGAGAAATCATTCTCATGCTCGTTTCGACCAAGTCTCAACTCCTTTCTTCGGATTCTTCACATATTAGTCCATCCCTAGTGGTGTGTGATCCTGTAGGCCCATTCTAAGTGGTAGTGCCTTCAGAACCCTTTCTCGAACCAGAAATCATGGTTAGCCTCTAGCAAGACGCCATGACCACCCACTTAGAATTGAGTTAGAGATGATCTAACCAAGGCATTAATGGCTCGAGTTTTGATCCTTTGTCTCACGATATTATATGTTGAACAAGGGCATGGTTTGAGCCACACTTCAAGTTCAACCGCTTTCTCGTCTTGGCAAATCGACTAATAAAATAGATGCAACTTCATCTGTAGCGTGGCCATGCATTTTTCATAGTCTGACTTTCACGAGAGGGTCCAGCGATATCTCTCCTATTAAGGAGGTGACAAGTCCCATATTGCATGTCTATTATCTACATATGATTCATGAACGTATCTGATCAACACCGTTATAATCATCCAGTTAAAGAGGACGTTTGACGCAGTCAAGACACGCCACTTCTCATATCAGATACTCTTGACATCTTAGATATGAGGATCCAAGAACGAACCACTGTATGAGATTCAAGTCATGACTCTGTCCATATGACAATCTCATGCGGGTCATCCAGTCCTCGTTCACAAAGAGTACCCATGATTGTGATATGCATCCAATGCATCGATCACACCTCATGCTAGTTTTAATTCATCATTGTTCCCACAATGATAACTGACCAGGGAGTTTTAGAATCATTCTCTAATGATTCAAGGTTACCAAAATATAACAAACATGCCAATCATATAACGGAAAGAGTAATGCATTCATAAACCCATGAATCAATACAAAGTCAAAATGTCATATCACGGATCATCCTAGAGCATTACAACCAACATGAGGCACGTCAGTCGGTTCATGTGTTGGTTTAGTGCTCTATGATGTACTGATTATGAGCTTTGCTCAGATACATTCGATGTATTGATACTTTCTATATGTTTTTTTATGAGAGTATCTTGTTCATTACATGTTCCTGCATGCTAGATCTGTTATGAAATCCATGTATCATTATGAATGATACTAAACTCCCTAGTCTTGTGTCATTATGGGAATAACGACATAATAAGACTAGTATGATGTGTGATTGATGATCACATAGATGATCATAGGTATTGGATACGATCACAATCATAGGTATTCGTTGCAGAACGGAATACTGGACTGACCCGCATGAGATTGTCACATGGACTAGCGTCATGACTTGAATCTCATACGACGATTCCATGATTGGATCCTAAGACCTGAGATATCTACAGAATCCAACATGAGGAGTTGCGTGCTTTGATTACGTCAAACGTCCTGCGTAACAGGAGGACTATAAAGGCGTGTATCAAGTACGAAACGAATCATGTACTGGATGTTAGATAGTCAAGACGGGATTTGTACCTCTCGTAAAAGAGAGAGATATCGCTGGGCCCCTCGTGTGAGCAAGACTGTAGAAATGTGTGGCCGCACTATAGACGAACGTCGTCTATTTCAGACAGTCAAACTCAGTGAACGAGAAAGCAGTCGAATCAGATAAGGTGGCTTGTCCATGCCTTATGTTCGACATATGATATCGCGATACAAAAGGATCATCAGTCGGAATCATCACTGGCTTTCGTATGATCACAAACAAACTCTATTCGAGATAGGTAGTCATAGTGTCTTGCTAGAGACCGCCTATGACTTGTATACCCGAAATAGAGATTTCGGGTTATACTGCTATATCGAATGAGCCTACAGAGTCACACACGCAGGGAAGGACGAAGAAACCTAGTTAAATTAGGATTCCTAGTAATCTATTCCTTGTCAAATTAGGATTTTGGAAAGTCTATATAAGGAGAATGTCTTCTAGGGTTTTTTTTTAAAAAAAAAAAAAGAGGAAGAAAAAGAAGAAAAAGGAGAAGAAAAAAGAAGAAAAATAAAACCCTAAGCCTCCAAAAACTTTGCACACAAGAGAGATCGAGATCTCTAGTCCTAGCAGACAAGTTCCAAGGTGTTGGAATCCATCCCGACGTGTGGATACGTGTAGAGGGCGAGGTAATCTTCCTCCCTAAGTGATCGGACGAATTCTTCAGTTGATACAGGCCCCGGATCGATTGAGGTAAGCGTTCTAACGTTTCTATCATTCAATAGTAGCATGGTTCTAGGGTTTCATTAAAATTTTTGTTTTATATCCGCTGCGCAAACCCTAGAATCGATCTCTTAGGAATTAGATTCGCTCATGAGATCCCAGGAAACCCAACAGTGGTATCAGAGCCTGGTTCCTCTGTTTTGATTTCGTAGAACCCGATCACGCATGTTTTAGGATTTGAATTGTTTGAATCCATGTTTGCTTTGATATCTATGCATGTTTGATGATTGAATCTAGTGTAGATTGCATGTTTCATGTTGCATAGAGTGCAGGAGTTCGAATTTTGGGTTCACAGGAGAATTCGGATCAGTTTCGGGTCTGATCGGGGCTGAGAAGAGAACGCGGGGAAATGTGATCTGATCACGGAGACCTACCCTAGACCGTCCGTTCCGGCTTACCGGAACGGACGGTCCACGGGTGACGGACTAATTGGCACAGAACGGAAGGTTGGACCGTCCGTTCTACCATGCAGAACGTCTGTTCTACTAGGCAGAACATCCGTTCTAACTTTTGCAGTCGAGACCGAACGTTCTGCCAAGCCTGGAACGTCCGTTCTACCTCCAGAACGGACGGTCCGAAGTACAGATTCCGAAAATTTCCGTTTTCGAGGTCCGATTACGCAATCGTTGCATAATCTGATCAACTGTAACTCAAATAAACATGATTCATTCTTATGGATGGTCAATAGTGAATGAATACATGTAACTTAATCAAGATATAGTATATGCTTGATTGAGTGGGAGCTCCGAGATTGGGATTACATAATCGAATGGATGGTCTATTCAGATTACACACTTAGCATTACATAAACAAGGGATTTTCGAAACCGCACCTAGATCAAGCATCTACTTTCAAGCTATGAGAACCACCATTTCTCCATCTTGCCTCACCAAGATAATACGGCACACCCAGCTTTGGCATGGCCCATGACACGTACGATCGAGGCCTTGACAAGTGCTTTACTTATAGAGCTTCTAGATCTAA
>NW_010964992.1:221698-222806 GCF_000463585.1 Tarenaya hassleriana
GGTTAAGTTGTCAAGTTTGACTTGAGACTTAATGGTACAGATGAGACGAGTATGCAATGATATTTGATATCATAGTCTCATAAAGGATCTAAGAATCATATTGGATGTGATTGACATTAGATGTCTACCTAAATAGCATAAGGCTGAGTGTAAAAACTTGTTCTTATGTGAAATACGGATCTTAGTCCCATATAGAAAATTATTGTAGGGTTAGTTTTCTTTATGGGAATATAGCTCATCTTTGCATCTGTGTTGTCATTGTTTGATGATGGACTAGCTGGTAGTAGATCATGGGTATGTAGACACTGATTGATGATGGACTAGCTGGTAATAGATCATTGATCAGTGTCTACATATCTATGATCTACTACCAGCTAGTCCATCATCAAACAATGACAACACAGATGCAAAGATGAGCAATATTCCCATAAAGAAAATTAACTCTACAATAATTTTCTATATGGGACTAAGATCCGTATTTCACATAAGATCAAGTTTTTACACTCAGCCTTATGCTATTTAGGTAGACATCTAATGTCAATCATATCCAATATGACTCTTAGATCCTTTATGAGACTATGATATCGAATATCATTGCATACTTGTCTCATCTGTACCATTAAGTTTCAAGTCAAAACTTGACAACTTAACCCAAGATAAACCATATTCAAGCTGTAGGAACCACGATTTCCTACCCTGCCTAACAAAGATAATCCGGCACGCTCAGCTTTGGCATGACCCGTGTTACGGACGATCGATGCCTTGACAGGCGCTCTAGTAATGGGAGGTACACACTTAGCATTACATAAACAAGGGATTTTCGAAACCACACTTAGATCAAGCATCTACTTTCAAGCTATGAGAACCACCATTTCTCCATCTTGCCTAACCAAGATAATACGGCACACCCAGCTTTGGCATGGCAAATGGTAGTTGTTGGAAAGAGTTCCAGCAAAAGGAAGCGTTCCAAGAGCAAGGGCAAGTGGAAAGTGACAAGCGTTGTCATTGAACCTAGCCTAAGTCCAAAAAGGAAGAGTGTTATTTCTGTCATGCCGTTGGGCATTGGAACAGAAATTGTAGACTCTACCTGGAAGATCAGGATAAGAAG
>NW_010964992.1:223663-234753 GCF_000463585.1 Tarenaya hassleriana
GTATATGAGCCAAGAGTTCACTGCCTATCTGGTTGATTGTGGTATTGTATCAGAATTAACTCCTCCTGGAACGCCACAATGGAACGGCGTGTCTGAACGGAGGAACCGAACACTGTTAGACATGGTTCGGTCTATGATGAGTCAGACAGATCTTCCAAAGTCCTTTTGGGGCTATGCTTTAGAGACCGCTGCGTATCTGCTGAACAGGAGTCCAACGAAGTCGGCTGAAGCGACGCCATATGAGATATGGACGGGGAAGCGTCCCGCGTTATCGTTTGTCAGCATTTGGGGTTGCGACGCTTACGTGAAGCGTCAGATGACTGATAAGTTATCCTCCAAATCTGATAAGTGTTTATTTGTAGGCTACCCTAAGGAAACTAAGGGTTACTACTTCTACATTCCGGCAGAGAACAAGGTGTTCATTGCCAGGAATGCGACTTTTATGGAGCGAGAGTTCGTCTCCAAAAGAGTCAGTGGGAGTAGGATCGAACTTGAGGAAGTTCGAGAGCAGCAAGTAGACGCTGAGCCGAGTGAACAAGTTGAAGAAGTTCAACCTGTTTCACTGCCCGCTGTGACTCAACCTTTGACGAGTGAACCTCGGAGATCAGGCAGGATTCGCCAAGAGCCAACGAGATATGGATTTCTCGTGACTGGGAATGAGGAACTCATGTTATTAGAACATGACGAGCCCACCACATACCCAGAGGCAATGGCGAATCCGGACTCCGAAAAATGGCGCGAGGCTATGAAGTCCGAGATGCAATCCATGTCAGACAACCAACTATGGACTCTGGTTGATGCATCTGAAGGGATAAAACCCATCGGATGCAAGTGGATCTTCAAGAAGAAGACCGACATGGATGGCAACGTGCACACGTATAAGGCACGACTTGTGGCGAAAGGATTCCGTCAAATTCATGGTATTGACTATGATGAGACCTTTTCGCCCGTAGTTATGCTGAAGTCAATCAGGATCCTACTTGCCATAGCCGCATATTACGACTATGAGATATGGAAAATGGATGTCAAGACCGCGTTCCTTAACGGGAACTTGACCGAGGATGTGTACATGAAACAACCCGAAGGTTTTGTCGATCCGAGGAACCCGAGGATGGTGTGCAAGCTTCAGAGGTCCATTTATGGACTGAAGCAGGCTTCAAGGAGCTGGAACCTTCGCTTTGATGAGACAATCAAAAAGTTTGGTTTCCCACAAAACGAAGACGAGCCATGTGTTTACAAGAAGGACAGTGGGAGCACAGTTGTATTTCTAGTGCTGTACGTGGATGACATTCTCCTTATAGGGAATGACGTTCCTACCTTGCAAGACGTTAAGTCTTGGCTAGGAACGCAGTTTTCTATGAAGGACCTAGGAGAAGCAGCCTATATTCTAGGAATAAAGATCTATAGAGATAGATCAAGGCGTCTTCTAGGATTGTGTCAGAGTACTTACATCGATAAGGTCTTGAAACGGTTCAAGATGCAAGATTCCAAGAAAGGAACCTTACCGATGAGCAGTGGCACAGTTCTCTGCAAGAGTCAGTGTCCTACGACACCTGATGAGCGAGAACGCATGGACCGGATTCCATATGCTTCGGCAATTGGATCCATCATGTATGCCATGCTTTGTACTCGACCGGATGTATCCTACGCGTTGAGCATTACGAGTAGATATCAGTCAGATCCAGGTGAGTCGCACTGGATCGCCGTCAAGAACATCCTGAAGTACTTGAGAATGACTAAGGATGTGTTCTTGGTATACGGTGGGTCGGAAGACGAGCTCGCTGTAAGGGGTTACACCGATGCTAGTTTTCAGTCAGACCCGGATGACTTCAGATTGCAGTCTGGCTATGTTTTCTGTTTGAACGGAGGCGCTGTTAGCTGGTAGAGTTCCAAGCAGGCGACCGTTGCAGATTCTACTACAGAAGCTGAGTATATTGCAGCGTCGGACGCATCAAAGGAAGCTGTTTGGATCAGAAAGTTTGTTGGTGACTTGGGTGTCATTCCGAGTGCTGATAGCCCCATTGCTCTGTATTGTGACAACAATGGAGCGATCGCACAAGCGAGAGAACCCAGATCCCATCAACGATCCAAGCACATACTCAGACGATTTCACCTTATCAGGGAGATTATAGACAGAGGAGACGTGCACATTTGCATAGTGTCGACAGATGACAACATTGCCGATCCATTGACGAAGTCTCTCCCTTCGTCGAAGCATGAGGGTCATGTTAGGGATATGGGCATTAGATGTTTAGCAGTTCATGATTAGAGCAAGTGGGAGATTGTTGGTTTAGTGCTCTATGATGTACTGATTATGAGCTTTGTTCAGATACATTCGATGTATTGATACTTTCTATATGTTTTTTTATGAGAGTATCTTGTTCATTACATGTTCCTGCATGCTAGATCTGTTATGAAATCCATGTATCATTATGAATGATACTAAACTCCCTAGTCTTGTGTCATTATGGGAATAACGACATAATAAGACTAGTATGATGTGTGATTGAGATTAGAATTCTAATAGGTTTAGGAAACCTAATTAGATTAGGATTCCTAGTAATCTATTCCTTGTCAAATTAGGATTTTGGAAAGTCTATATAAGGAGAATGTCTTCTAGGGTTTAAAAAAAAAAAAGAGGAAGAAAAAAGAAGAAAAAGGAGAAGAAAAAAAGAAGAAAAATAAAATCCTAAGCCTCCAAAAACCTTGCACACAAGAGAGATCGAGATCTCTAGTCCTAGCAGACAAGTTCCAAGGTGTTGGAATCCATCCCGACGTGTGGATACGTGTAGAGGGCGAGGTATTCTTCCTGCCTAGAGTGATCGGACGAACAGATCAATTGATACAGGCCCCGGATCGATTGAGGTAAGCGTTCTAACGTTTCTATGATTCAATAGTAGCATGATTCTAGGGTTTCATTAAAATTTTTGTTTTATATCCGCTGCGCAAACCCTAGAATCGATCTCTTAGGAATTAGATTCGCTCATGAGATCCCAGGAAACCCAACATCATGTTCATCATCGGAGATGTCTACAGCTGCAGGCTTTGAGCTTTTTTCTTGATCAACCATTGGTCGGTCTTCTGTATCTACCTGCTTACTACTTCTCGAAGTAATCACATTGACATGTTCACGGGAGTTAGTCTCAGATTTACCTGGAACAGACCTTGATGGTCTTTGAATGACTGATACTATAGTTGAGCGATCTGATTATCCACGAGCTTAAAATGAGCATCGATATTCGTGAACTAAGCGTGAAACTCCTGAGTTGTCTTCTCCTGAGCCTGAATACACTATTGAAGAAGAGCATGTATATCTTGAGCGAGATCGCGATTACCTGGAGGTGCAGGATCGTCCCGGAGCTCTATAGTTGGATGTCTGATTAGGACCCCTGGATTGAAAACTAGGAGGAATCATTTGGTTCGAGTTGTTGAATGCTCTGAAGTTGTTCAGCATGGGATTCTCAACATTTGACTTGTAGGAGATATTGGGATGATTCTTCCATCCGGATTGTACGTGTTCGAGTAGGGGTTATTGGCCACATTGTTCACACCTTCGACTCTCTCATCCAATGCATACATAGCAAACTCTTCTTGTGTTGGCGTCGAATGCTCGGTCCTATGGGGGTCGGTTGGAATCTTTGAGCTTAGCATTGAGGACAACCAATTGTTCAAGAACCATCTGCATGGTTTGATCATTGCATTCCCTTGGCAGATCTCTAGAGTACTCGCTCGGAGCGTCTTCTTCTAGCGCCATCATCTCAATATGCTCTTCTAGCTTGGCGAATGACATGGTCTGGATGCTCCTACTGCAAGAAGCTCGGATCAATGTCTTGGTATCCATTCTGAGTCCTCGGAAGAAGGTGTTGATCAGGTAGTTCTTGTCTAGCCCGTGATGAGGGAAAGACTTCTGATATCCTTTATACCTCTTCCAAGCGTCACAAAGACTTTTCCCATGATCCTGCTTGAATGAATGAATGCCAAAAAGAGCTGCTTGAGTGCGGTGAGTTGGAAAAAATTTCGACATGAACCTCCAACTAATCCCAAGTGTGGATGGAGTCAGGTGCTAAGTCATATACTCATTCAAATGCAGCATCCATGAGTGTCCAAGGGAAAGCAAACAGACGGAGAGCATCCTCCGTTACCCTGGCATCTCTCTTGATTGAGCGACACATAATCTTGAAACGTGATAGATGTGCATTTGGATCTTCGTTCGACCTACCCCGAAAAGCATTATTGCTCAGCAATCGTATGTTGTCCATAAGTTCAGTGTACTTTGGCGTGTTGTACTGGACAAAGGTTGAGTCAGCATTTCCCTCGACACCATCAGGAAAAGCAAGATCTCGGTTGTTCTCCATTTGTCATCGTTGTCGCCGGATGCGTGTAATAGTCCTTTCAAGTTCAGGATCAAAATGTACTAGGTCTAATACCCGGCACTTCTGGTCATGCACTAGGAAATCCTGTACACAAATGAAGGACAACAAACAAATGATGAAAACGTGAGAAAATACTTTAGAAAAAGAAAAATAAAACAGACCCAGACTAGATAGGATCTAATCTTATTGCCTAAATTATCTCCGGCAAAAACTTGATGTCGTAAATCTAGGTGTAGAAATATGAATCAAGTGATAATTAACCTAGACTCAACAAATACCGCAAGTGTACGGGTCGATTGTAGTAGCTAAGGTCGAACACAGGGACAAAAGTAGACAAAGAAATCAAATCCAAATCCAATTCTAGATCTAGAGAAAATAGTACGGGTATGGGAGTGCAGCAAAACGAACAATAAAAATGATTATGAACTATGAATGATGAATACTCCAGGCTTCGGGATTGCTTTACATGCAAGGATCTCTTCTAAAGATGCAAACTCAATGGTTTTTTTATCCAATTCAGGGAATTCAAGCTCTAAAATATAGATTAACCCTCTCGAGTTTAACCTCACTATCGAGGCTTTATCCTACTAATCTCTCGATTCAATAATCTAAAACCCTAGATGCATGAACGAAAGTTATTATAATCTCAAATATTCATCTCTCGATGCAATACTTGTTCTATTTATTGAGTTATTTTTAGGTTAGAATCTCATATGTATATAAGAATTAAAACCCTAAATACATTTAATCAAGTGGCCAACAAGATCAAATGCATTAAGAACAGTTCAATAAACCGAATGGAATAAATAAATCCACAAAGTCTGGAATTTAAAACCAAAGAACCCTACATAGCAAATCTCTAACCTATGGCAAAGGAACTACTCGCTAAACATCGAGACGTCAAGGTTCATATCAATAATACAAAACATCATAAAATAGAATAGGGAAGAATGCTTAGTCGATTTTCCGGCTTCGTAAACTCCCTCTTCTACTCCGATCTCTTGCCTCTTGATTATCGCTCCCTTTTATGTGTTGTACGGTGTATTTTTTGTCAAAGTATGAATATTTTTTACATTGTAGGCTAACCCTAGTTATTTCCTCTTTCTTTTGGATGATTTGGAAGATTTTCGGAATTTAAATGACCCGATCGTGTCAGAAATAAGTGACATGATCGTGTCACATCACAGTTTTGATGGACTTCACGAATTTGCTCATAATTACATGTTCCAATATCAGATTTGGGTGATCTTGATGTATGCGTAGATATCGACAGGAGCTTTCCAATGATGTAGAGAGTGCATGATTTGGACTTGTATAGTGAAAGTTATTGGACTTGCAAGATCTGACTTTTCTAAGCTTCACGTTTTCTCCGAAACAACTCCAAATTCCCGGTTCGTCTGTGATGTTCCATAATCCATGTTTTACACTCTTTTTGCTCTCTTTATATGTGGATTCTTGTTTAAACACCAAAGAATACAATCAACAAATATCGAAACTAAATGTGCCCTAGAATATCTACAAATATGTAAAACCGAGTGAAATACGCTAGACATCCTATATCAAAACATCACACAAAATACGTGTTATCATTCATCTCTTCTATCTGTATAGAGAGAAGGTTTTACTGTGTGTTCTCGTAACTTTGATACAAGGAACACACTAGAGATGTTTGGTTAATTTTGTATCAGTTTGGATCGATTGCCAGAGCTCTTTCTTACTATCCTTCACCATGACTCATTGTGTCGAGGCCTAATTTTCTACATCCTTCAAATTCTCGTAGAGTGACGAGTTTGAATCACAAATCATATTATTCCGACTTGGGGCACATCCGTATTCGTGGAGGTGGTTATGGGGCAAACCATATCACCGTTTGTACTCTGGCATCCTTGCGAAATACATCGTCACATACAAAAGAATAATAAGATCTTAATTCTTTTGAATTCTGGAAACAAAAAACATCCTTAAACAAAAAAAAAACGATTATATCTTCAGATCACCAATAAGGAAGTGATCATCATCAAAACCAACCGACAAGAATTATTATCATGAAAAGCGAATCAGATATGGCATCATTTTGCATTTGATAATTATATACAATCAGATGAAGATTATTTCTTTGATGGAATTATAGACATAAACAAAATATGTAAAATCAGTTTTGATCTTCAAAAGATGAAAACTTTGAACAAACTATATTAGAAAAAATAAAGAAACAACTATCAAGAAAAAATATAATGAAATTCGGAATCATGGTAGGAGATACACCAGTACTGATCGAATAAACTACGTGCACTACAAAAAAACCCTAATATCAACGGATTTTTCTGTTGAAATAGCCCAAATATTCGTTGACAATCAACGTTTTCAATGGAATTTTCAACGGACGTCACCCGTTGCAATACGGTCGTTGAAATCCAGAATCCGTTACCAGTCGTTGAAAATGTCAACGGATTATCAACGATACAAGTCCGTTGATAATAGCAATGGCAGGGCAACGGAATAATCCGTTGATATATGTCAACGTATTTTGCAACGAATAAATCCGTTCCATATTTCAACGTATGTCTGAATTCCAACGACTCTCTCTAGCTTTTCGACTCTTGTCTCTGAAATGATCTGAATTCCAACGCCCTAAAAGAGCGTTGAAGATGTCATCTGTCGCCCACAATGGTCTCTCCCACTTTTTGTCGTACTTTCGCTTTGCATTGCTCATGAGAAGTTTGATTCTCGTCTGGCCCAACACGTCAAACTCCTTGTAAACTCTTTCGGTGATCGATTTTTTCCACCGAAAAGTTTGCTAGAAAAAGAAATACACATATTAGAACTAATTTAATAATTAGATTATAACGAATTAATATTATATTTTAATACTTACAATAAAAGATAGCCACCACTGTCGGCGAATGTGGTCTGGAGCTACAGTCCAAGAATAATACAGCTGAGGCATACGAGCTGTAATTATTCTAGTTAGAGTGCTTTTTATCTGATCATCATTAACTCAAAACCTACATAACATAAACATATTAGTTAGTAAATTCAATAAAATAAAAATAAAAATATTATAATTATACCATAATCCATCATCGCGATCAGGATCGATGATGGGAACGGTGCGACTATCGAAAGCATCCAGTGTTGCCTCGAGCATCATATCCTCGTTGAACACGGGCGATGCATCAGGAGGAAGTGGCAACTGTTGGGTTTCCTGGCATCTCTAGAGCGAATCCTATTCCTAAGAGATCGATTCTAGGGTTTGCGCAGCGGATATAAAACAAAACTTTAATAAACCCTAGAACCATGCTTCTAATGAATCGTAGAAACGTTAGAACGCTTACCTCAATCGATCCGGGGCCTGTATCAACTGAAGAATTCGTCCGATCACGAAAGGCAGGAAGATTACCTCGCCCTCTACACGTATCCACACCTCAGGATGGATTCCAACGATTGGAACTTGTCTGCTAGGACTCGAATCTCTATTCGGTTTTTTTGCACTTCGAGAAAACGAGACTCAGAACTTGTTGAGCTTTTTGGATCTCACCAAAAACTCTTCAAGGACTGCAAAAGTCGGCTGCATAAAGTCTCTCCCGAGTTAGGTTTTTAATCTCCTTCTTATAAGGTGATTTAACCCTAATTCGGTTTAATTTCGGAAAAACTGAAGCCCGGAACGGACGGTCCAGAAAAGCTGGGAAGCATGGCCCCGAATCTGCAAAAGCAGTTTGAGGGGAAGAGCTTGTTTGATATGATCGAACAGCTCAAGACCATGTTTCAGGAGCTAGCGCGTACTGAAAAGTAAAAGACGTTAAAAGCTCTAGTGATGAGGTCATCGATCTAACCATGGACATGGATGGGCACAATGGATTAGATGAGAGCAAGGAGTGCATGGAGGAGGAGGCGAGCTCGGAAGAAGAAACTAACAACACCGAGGCCATCTTTCCACCTATGCCAGAACCAACCCTCACACGGTCTAAGACACGAGCATGGCAGGCCAAAGTGAGGAGTCTCATGGCCACCATTGGGAGAAACTTGAAGAATTGGCTCGATTGCATTCCACATGTGGAGTTCGCATACAACCAAGCAACACACTCCGCAACACGGCATTTACCTTTTGAAGTGGTCTACGGTTTCAATCCTCTCACGCCATTGGACTTAGCACCTATTCCAAGCAGCGAAGTAACCAACCTTGATGGAGAGAAGAAGGCTGATCTGATCAAGAAGCTCCATGCAAAGGTTCGAGACAATGTGATGCGGAGAACGGAGCAATACGCACGTCAAGCCAACAAGGGACGCAAGAAGATCACTTTTGAAGTTGGAGATTGGGCATGGCTGCACCTTAGGCCCGAGAGATTTCCACGCAAGAGGAGCTCAAAGCTAGCACCCGAGAGGAGATGGACCTTTCCGGATCATCGAGAAGATCAACGACAACGCCTACCGCTTGGAGTTACCCGGTGAGTACAACATGTCTTCTACTTTCAATGTAACTGATCTACTTCCGTTTGATGTAGGTGAATCCGTTTTGAGGGCAAAACCCGTCCAACGGGGAGGGAATGATGAGGTCATCGACCTAACCATGGACACGGATGAGCACAATGGATCGGATGAGAGCAAGGAGTGCATGGAGGAGCCGAGCTCGGAAGAAGAAACCAACAACACCGAGGCCAACTTTCCACCTATGCCGGAACCACCCCTCACACGGTCTAAGACACGAGCATGGCAGGCCAAAGTGAGGACTCTCATGGCACAATGGATTGAGCAAACAACCTACAAGATGGATGGAACAAGCAAGAAGACATGGTTACTTCTCGGCCTTGCCTTGACCGAGAATGGAAGCTAAGTTCATCCTTGGAGACTTGCCGAATTGAAGAGCAGCCATCATCCTATCAAGACAAGTCTCCACACCAATTAGAGGCTTTGAAAATAGGAAAATATCCACCTCAAGGCCACCTCATCAAAATCAGATCTACAAAGAAGGAAAGAAGCCAAATTCGAGCCTAATCATCAACCACCTTTAAGGGAAGATCTTGAGCTAGCCTATGACATGGAAGTTCAGATAATTCTCTGGCCAAAAACATCTCTTGACCGTTGGTGACTCAGCAAGACACAAGGCTGCACCTTCCTTTTCCTTGTTAAAGAATATTTCCATGTTTTCAATCTTTCCATTTCTTTGTTATTGCAGAAGTTTCTTTCCATTTTGTAATAATTCATCTTCTCCCTATAAGAAGAGACGTTCTCCTTTGTTTAGGGGCAGATTTTGAATAAAACTTTGAGTAATTTCGTCCATTGATCTTGGTTTGTCCGAGAAACAATCTGCTTGGTGTGTCCGAGCCCCATTCTTGGTGTGTCCGAGAAATCTATCCGTTCTCTTCTGTTTTCCTCTGTAATTTTTGACCCTAAACCTTAGAGTGAGTGTCTTAGGACCAGAACCTCAGGTTAGAGTCATTATCCCACGAAAATTCCAAAACAAAGTCCTTCTTTCGTTCCTATAGTTCACCGAGAAATCCCTAAGTGACCGAGGTGCATATCATTTTGGTATCAGAGCCCGGTTCAAGGACCAACGAGGTAAGTGTTCACTTCTGCATATTTGATTTCGTATTTTGTTTTATTTTTATGCTTTTGTTTTGAAGAAAAAAAGACAAAACCGAAAACACCAAAAAGAATCTCCTTCGGCGAAGAGGTAAGTCCGATTCGTCTCATTCCTTTCAATTTTTACTTTCTGTTTTTCTTTGAATTTTGGTTTAATAATCACTTTAAGAAAAGCCAAAAAGAGTCATGTCGGGAGATGGAGAAAGTAGCAACCAAACCATCCTTCAAGCGTTGCAACAAATCCAAGAACGTTTAACACGTTTAGAACAGATTCCGCGTCGTCCCGAACCAATTCGATTTAACTTTCAAAGACAAGAAGAAGAACCGCAAAGGGATCGAGGTGATGCACCACAAAACCTTCCTCCAAGGCGTAGGGCAGCTCGTGCTCATCGACATCAGATTGATTCGGATGAGGAAGAGGACTACGTGCAAGCACCACAAGTCCAACGAGGTAATGATCCAAAACTTTCAATGCCTACATTCGCGGGCAGAATTAATCCGGATGCCTATCTCGATTGGGAGAGGCGGATGGACAATATTTTCGAATGTTATGAGTATTCGGATCAGAGAAAGGTTAGATACGCAGCGGCACAACTCACCGACAACGCCTTAGCATGGTGGGATCGAGAAATAGCCGAGAGGCGTAGAGCACAATACGAACCTGTCACAACATGGAGAGAGATGAAGTTCATGATGCGTAAGAGGTATGTACCTCCCCATTTTCATCGTGACTTGCAACGCAAATATCGTAACTTGGTGCAGGGAACTAGAACCGTTGAAGAGTACTATGAGGAGTTCGAGCACCTACGAAACCGATTGGAGTTAGATGAAAGCGAAGAAGCAATTATGGCACAATTTGTGGATGGATTGCAGGAGCGAATTGCTCGAAAGGTAGAACGTTTAACTTACCATGATTTGCAGGAACTTATCCATATCTCAATCCAAATCGAGCCATACAACCAAGCAACACACTCCGCAACACGGCATTTACCTTTTGAAGTGGTCTACGGTTTCAATCCTCTCACGCCATTGGACTTAGCACCTATTCCAAGCAGCGAAGTAACCAACCTTGATGGAGAGAAGAAGGCTGATCTGATCAAGAAGCTCCACGCAAAGGTTCGAGACATCGAATAGAAG
>NW_010964992.1:236360-236935 GCF_000463585.1 Tarenaya hassleriana
CATCTACTTTCAAGCTATGAGAACCACCATTTCTCCATCTTGCCTCACCAAGATAATACGGCACACCCAGCTTTGGCATGGCCCATGACACGTACGATCGAGGTCTTGACAAGTGTTTTACTTATAGAGCTTCTAGATCTATCCGGTTTTTGTGCAACGATTGTTCATAATTCGAATAGACCATCCATTCGATTATGTAATCCCAATCCCGGAGCTCCCACTCAATCAACTGGCAGATTTATTCACCATATATCAACGGACGTCCGTTGATATATGGTGATCAACGGGAATCCGTTGATATTTTCCAGATTTCAAGACGTTCTGATTGGCGGATGAACGTATCAACGGCCATCCGTTGTAAATATCCACGGACACTCGAAAACAGAAATTTTCGAATCTGGACTTCGGACCGTCCGTTCTGGAAGTAGAACGGACGTTCCAGGCTGACAGAACGTTCGGTCTCGACTTCAGAAGTCGGAACGGACGTTCCGCAATGTAGAACGGACGTTCTGTGTGGATAGAACGGACGGTCCAGGACAGAGTACCTGATACACGCCTTTATAGTCCTCCTGTTA
>NW_010964992.1:246855-248847 GCF_000463585.1 Tarenaya hassleriana
TTTTGAATATTACAGGATGTTCGGTGCATGACCCGAAGTAGTGGAAGTGACAACTTGCAACCATACGACCCCGAAATTGAAAGAACGTATATCACTCGAAGAAGACAAACAAAAATGGTGGGCGTCAATAATCAACCACCACGACTTCCACCACCCCCTCAAGCACCAGAACCAGCCTTACGACGGGAGCCACGAGCCGAGACGTACGGTGACTACAACTCACCCAAACCCACAGAATTCCTGTCATGCATCCGAAGGCCACCGATCAATCGAACAAACTTTGAGCTCAAACCAGCATTTATTCAAATGCTCGCAAGCAAAACTTTCGGAGGATGGCCTCATGAAGATCCCAATGTTCACCTCGCAACATTCAAGAAAATGTGCAAATCAATGATTGTCGAAGGCGTATCTGAAGAGGCAATCTTTTTATGGGCGTTCCCATACTCCCTGGGCGATAAAGCGGAACAATGGTTATTCAACTTAAAACCTGATTCCATCCATACATGGGAACAAATGGAGCACAAGTTCTTGGAGGAGTACTTTCCGCCTCACAAGACGGCAAATTTCAAGGTGAAAATAAATAATTTTGTTCAAGAGAACGGCGAAAGTCTTTACGACGCTTGGCAAAAGTTCAAAGGTTACCAACGAGCGTGCCCACATCATGGCATGGATCGAAGGCACCTAATCTCAACCTTCGTTGAAGGGTTAAGGAAAGACATAAGACGTTGGATAAATGCCGCTGCTGGAGGTTCTATCCGCAACCTCACTTTTGAGCATCTCGAGGAATTAATTGAAGAAATGGCGAGAGATCGGGGCGATGACATGGATGAGTACGACCGAAGGGGAAACATAAAGTCTAAGGGTGAGTCAAGTGAAGTCCAATCCCTACGAGCACAAGTCGCCAAACTCACAGTTCTATTGGAGAATTCAAATGCGGTGACATCAATTCCACAAGACTCAAGCTACAATTACACCATGCAGACCCAAGAACAAGAGGTCGAGAATGTCAACTATGTGGCGAACAACCCCTACTCAAATACATACAATCCAGGTTGGCGTAATCACCCAAACTTTTCTTACAAAAACACCGGAAACACAGAAAATCTGGCCAATCAACCCCAAGCCCCAAGAATACTCCAAAGACCCCAACATTTTCAACCATACGAGAAGAAATGGCGAGAGATCGGGGCGATGACATGGATGAGTACGACCGAAGGGGAAACATAAAGTCTAAGGGTGAGTCAAGTGAAGTCCAATCCCTACGAGCACAAGTCGCCAAACTCACAGTTCTATTGGAGAATTCAAATGCGGTGACATCAATTCCACAAGACTCAAGCTACAATTATACCATGCAGACCCAAGAACAAGAGGTCGAGAATGTCAACTATGTGGCGAACAACCCCTACTCAAATACATACAATCCAGGTTGGCGTAATCACCCAAACTTTTCTTACAAAAACACCGGAAACACAGAAAATCTGGCCAATCAACCCCAAGCCCCAAGAATACTCCAAAGACCCCAACATTTTCAACCATACGAGCAACGCTATCAACCACAAGTAGCGCAACCCGTACTTGCACCGCAGCCGCAACCCAAAGATGAGCTTAAGGAATTGCTCCTAAGCATGCAGAAACAACTGTCTGCTGATATTAGACAAACAAACAACGAGATTCGAGGGATGAAGAATGATCAAGACGATATCCGCAAACAAGTCGAGGGAATCAACACACATCTGAAGCTCCTAGACAATCAAGTTGCCCAAATGGCGTCATCTTCATCAAGGCCCATGGGAACACTTCCTGGAAGACCTGAGCCTAACCCTCGGGAGCATTGTAATGTTGTTGAGCTAAGAAGCGGGAGAAAACTTGAAGATATTAAATCCAAGGAGAAACAAATCAATAAAGACGGAGGTAAAGACGATGTTGTCGATCCCGACCCTGACATCAAGGTGGCAAAAGAAGACATCCAAGATAAGTCATACATTCTACCAT
>NW_010964992.1:249696-253451 GCF_000463585.1 Tarenaya hassleriana
ATGGTAGAATGTATGACTTATCTTGGATGTCTTCTTTTGCCACCTTGATGTCAGGGTCGGGATCGACAACATCGTCTTTACCTCCGTCTTTATTGATTTGTTTCTCCTTGGATTTAATATCTTCAAGTTTTCTCCCGCTTCTTAGCTCAACAACATTACAATGCTCCCGAGGGTTAGGCTCAGGTCTTCCAGGAAGTGTTCCCATGGGCCTTGATGAAGATGACGCCATTTGGGCAACTTGATTGTCTAGGAGCTTCAGATGTGTGTTGATTCCCTCGACTTGTTTGCGGATATCGTCTTGATCATTCTTCATCCCTCGAATCTCGTTGTTTGTTTGTCTAATATCAGCAGACAGTTGTTTCTGCATGCTTAGGAGCAATTCCTTAAGCTCATCTTTGGGTTGCGGCTGCGGTGCAAGTACGGGTTGCGCTACTTGTGGTTGATAGCGTTGCTCGTATGGTTGAAAATGTTGGGGTCTTTGGAGTATTCTTGGGGCTTGGGGTTGATTGGCCAGATTTTCTGTGTTTCCGGTGTTTTTGTAAGAAAAGTTTGGGTGATTACGCCAACCTGGATTGTATGTATTTGAGTAGGGGTTGTTCGCCACATAGTTGACATTCTCGACCTCTTGTTCTTGGGTCTGCATGGTGTAATTGTAGCTTGAGTCTTGTGGAATTGATGTCACCGCATTTGAATTCTCCAATAGAACTGTGAGTTTGGCGACTTGTGCTCGTAGGGATTGGACTTCACTTGACTCACCCTTAGACTTTATGTTTCCCCTTCGGTCGTACTCATCCATGTCATCGCCCCGATCTCTCGCCATTTCTTCAATTAATTCCTCGAGATGCTCAAAAGTGAGGTTGCGGATAGAACCTCCAGCAGCGGCATTTATCCAACGTCTTATGTCTTTCCTTAACCCTTCAACGAAGGTTGAGATTAGGTGCCTTCGATCCATGCCATGATGTGGGCACGCTCGTTGGTAACCTTTGAACCTTTGCCAAGCGTCGTAAAGACTTTCGCCGTTCTCTTGAACAAAATTATTTATTTTCACCTTGAAATTTGCCGTCTTGTGAGGCGGAAAGTACTCCTCCAAGAACTTGTGCTCCATTTGTTCCCATGTATGGATGGAATCAGGTTTTAAGTTGAATAACCATTGTTCCGCTTTATCGCCCAGGGAGTATGGGAACGCCCATAAAAAGATTGCCTCTTCAGATACGCCTTCGACAATCATTGATTTGCACATTTTCTTGAATGTTGCGAGGTGAACATTGGGATCTTCATGAGGCCATCCTCCGAAAGTTTTGCTTGCGAGCATTTGAATAAATGCTGGTTTGAGCTCAAAGTTTGTTCGATTGATCGGTGGCCTTCGGATGCATGACAGGAATTCTGTGGGTTTGGGTGAGTTGTAGTCACCGTACGTCTCGGCTCGTGGCTCCCGTCGTAAGGCTGGTTCTGGTGCTTGAGGGGGTGGTGGAAGTCGTGGTGGTTGATTATTGACGCCCGCCATTTTTGTTTGTCTTCTTCGAGTGATATACGTTCTTTCAATTTCGGGGTCGTATGGTTGCAAGTTGTCACTTCCACTACTTCGGGTCATGCACCGAACATCCTGTAATATTCAAAAAAAAATTTCAAAGTATACTAGAAATAAAAATATAAAGGGAAAATGGATTATAAACAAGAAAGACGAAATGAACAAATTTATCAAGATTACAAAAAGATGGATTTACTTAAGGCGTGGTGAAAGTTCACAAGACTAAAAGAGTTATCGTCAAAAACAATTTTCACGAGTTCCCCGGCAACGGCGCCAAAAACTTGATGCGTGCTAAGTAGTGTGCGTAGTTTGATCAAGCTTTAATATTTATAAGTCACTTAAGCACACACAACCGCAAGTGCACGGTTATATCGATGGTACTTAAGGTTCGTCCCAAGGGAATGGAATTTTGTTTCTAACAATATTTCTAAAAATCTAGTGAACTAAATCAAGATTCAAACTTTTGATTATCAAAGAGGATGGGAAAAACAAAGTTGGATTCAATATCAAAAGACGTTATGGGAATCGGTATGAACTTAATTCGATGAACAAGCATTAAGAATATGATTATGTGATTTATATGCATTCATGGTGGAACTTTAAACTCTAATCCAAGATCATCTTTCTCTCAAAAGATCAAATCTTCTTACTTAGATACTTCAAATTTTCTCATTTCTCAATGATGAAATATAAGTTCTAAGAGCATTACAAGTTCATGTTTAATCAATGTTCCTAGAGAATTCAAGATCATTTCTCAATGAATCATGACTTCTAGATGATAATCTTGTTCATAACATGCTTGGATTTCTCAATTCAAAACATGTTTATAGAATCATGATCAAGAATTAATTCAAGAACAAGCATTAAGACTCAAGATTTCAACACCATGAGCATATGAACACAATATCATCAATCAAGCACAAGCTTATTCATCAAACCAAATTCAACCTATCCCATAACAAGAGAACTACTCTAGAGCCATGAAATGATCAAGAGACATCATCAAATGATAAAAAAAACATAAAGATAGAGAGAAGAGAAAGAGAAAGCTTCTCTAGATCTTCAAGGCTTGTTCTTCATGCTCCAAGCCTCCAAATCTTCTTCTACTCTTTGTTTTTGTGTTTCTTGTTGTTGTGTGATCAATGAGAGCAGATTAAGGGTCTATTTATAGGAGTTTCTGAAGGGCAAAAGTAGATGAAATGATGAAATTCGTAGTGGCATGTTAGGTGAGTTGTCTCCATGATGTAAGCCATGATGTCAGCAACCAGAATTTTGCTCAGATTGTAACTGCTCGATGAAGGGCCAAATCTCCACCAAAAATTACGATCTTGGTGTCTATGGAAAGCTCTTGATGTCTAGTTTACTGTGAAACAAACGGCGAAGCAATCCGAGCTCCCAATCGAAAGTTATGGAGGAGATAGTACACCCTTCTCATTTTGCTTTTCTGGATCCGAAGCGTGACTTGCAACTTTCGGCCACGATTCATGCTTTCTCTTTTCGATCGCAACTTTTCCAGATCATAACTACAATGAGTTGATGATCTTTTAAAATTGGAATCACGTCATTTGGACTTCAGATAAGAAAGTTATAGTCAAATTCGTCCAAACTGTCAAAACTGCCCATGAAACCGAGTTTGCTCCATTTTTGTTCCATTTTTGCCAAATGTTTCCAAAATAATTTTTGTCACCTACAAAATATGAAACACACCAAAAACAAACCAAAATATTCCTAATCTAAATATGAAAGCATGAGAATAACATGATAATTATATGCAAGTTAATACGACAAGATTCGTGCGATCAAATTCCCCCAGACTTAGTGTTTTGCTCGTCCTCGGGCAAATGGCATGAATGCATAATGAGAAAAATTTGACCAATGACTCAAAAGACTTTGATACGCTTAAATATCATATTCACCATGGGAAAATCAGTTGACTACAATTCGATTTCCATACCTTTATAGGATTTCGACCTTTTCCAAAGGAATTGTATCACATTAGAAAATCAAGACAAGATAAATTATGATCTTACCAAGCGGACTTCCAAACTTTATAGCCTGCTGTTCTAGGGAATATTTTGGTCCAAGACGGTTTGGTGTATGCCAAGTGTTTATTTTGAAGATGGCTGAATCGGGAAGATATGTGGAATGGAATGAAGAAAAAAAATTTTTCCATTCGGTGTGCCAAGAATATATAAAATCTCTTTTTTTTTCTCTTTTTTTTTTTGTT
>NW_010964992.1:253474-255873 GCF_000463585.1 Tarenaya hassleriana
AAAATAATTTTTGTCACCTACAAAATATGAAACACACCAAAAACAAACCAAAATATTCCTAATCTAAATATGAAAGCATGAGAATAACATGATAATTATATGCAAGTTAATACGACAAGATTCGTGCGATCAAATTCCCCCAGACTTATCTCCTCCATAACTTTCGATTGGGAGCTCGGATTGCTTCGCCGTTTGTTTCACAGTAAACTAGACATCAAGAGCTTTCCATAGAAATCAAGATCGTAATTTTTGGTGGAGATTTGGCCCTTCATCGAGCAGTTACAATCTGAGCAAAATTCTGGTTGCTGACATCATGGCTTACATCATGGAGACAACTCACCTAACATGCCACTACGAATTTCATCATTTCATCTACTTTTGCCCTTCAGAAACTCCTATAAATAGACCCTTAATCTGCTCTCATTGATCACACAACAACAAGAAACACAAAAACAAAGAGTAGAAGAAGATTTGGAGGCTTGGAGCATGAAGAACAAGCCTTGAAGATCTAGAGAAGCTTTCTCTTTCTCTTCTCTCTATCTTTATGTTTTTTTTATCATTTGATGATGTCTCTTGATCATTTCATGGCTCTAGAGTAGTTCTCTTGTTATGGGATAGGTTGAATTTGGTTTGATGAATAAGCTTGTGCTTGATTGATGATATTGTGTTCATATGCTCATGGTGTTGAAATCTTGAGTCTTAATGCTTGTTCTTGAATTAATTCTTGATCATGATTCTATAAACATGTTTTGAATTGAGAAATCCAAGCATGTTATGAACAAGATTATCATCTAGAAGTCATGATTCATTGAGAAATGATCTTGAATTCTCTAGGAACATTGATTAAACATGAACTTGTAATGCTCTTAGAACTTATATTTCATCATTGAGAAATGAGAAAATTTGAAGTATCTAAGTAAGAAGATTTGATCTTTTGAGAGAAAGATGATCTTGGATTAGAGTTTAAAGTTCCACCATGAATGCATATAAATCACATAATCATATTCTTAGTGCTTGTTCATCGAATTAAGTTCATACCGATTCCCATAACGTCTTTTGATATTGAATCCAACTTTGTTTTTCCCATCCTCTTTGATAATCAAAAGTGGAAACGCCGTTGGATTCAATATCAAAAGACGTTATGGGAATCGGTATGAACTTAATTCGATGAACAAGCACTAAGAATATGATTATGTGATTTATATGCATTCATGGTGGAACTTTAAACTCTAATCCAAGATCATCTTTCTCTCAAAAGATCAAATCTTCTTACTTAGATACTTCAAATTTTCTCATTTCTCAATGATGAAATATAAGTTCTAAGAGCATTACAAGTTCATGTTTAATCAATGTTCCTAGAGAATTCAAGATCATTTCTCAATGAATCATGACTTCTAGATGATAATCTTGTTCATAACATGCTTGGATTTCTCAATTCAAAACATGTTTATAGAATCATGATCAAGAATTAATTCAAGAACAAACATTAAGACTCAAGATTTCAACACCATGAGCATATGAACACAATATCATCAATCAAGCACAAGCTTATTCATCAAACCAAATTCAACCTATCCCATAACAAGAGAACTACTCTAGAGCCATGAAATGATCAAGAGACATCATCAAATGATAAAAAAAACATAAAGATAGAGAGAAGAGAAAGAGAAAGCTTCTCTAGATCTTCAAGGCTTGTTCTTCATGCTCCAAGCCTCCAAATCTTCTTCTACTCTTTGTTTTTGTGTTTCTTGTTGTTGTGTGATCAATGAGAGCAGATTAAGGGTCTATTTATAGGAGTTTCTGAAGGGCAAAAGTAGATGAAATGATGAAATTCGTAGTGGCATGTTAGGTGAGTTGTCTCCATGATGTAAGCCATGATGTCAGCAACCAGAATTTTGCTCAGATTGTAACTGCTCGATGAAGGGCCAAATCTCCACCAAAAATTACGATCTTGGTGTCTATGGAAAGCTCTTGATGTCTAGTTTACTGTGAAACAAACGGCGAAGCAATCCGAGCTCCCAATCGAAAGTTATGGAGGAGATAGTACACCCTTCTCATTTTGCTTTTCTGGATCCGAAGCGTGACTTGCAACTTTCGGCCACGATTCATGCTTTCTCTTTTCGATCGCAACTTTTCCAGATCATAACTACAATGAGTTGATGATCTTTTAAAATTGGAATCACGTCATTTGGACTTCAGATAAGAAAGTTATAGTCAAATTCGTCCAAACTGTCAAAACTGCCCATGAAACCGAGTTTGCTCCATTTTTGTTCCATTTTTGCCAAATGTTTCCAAAATAATTTTTGTCACCTACAAAATATGAAACACACCAAAAACAAACCAAAATATTCCTAATCTAAATATGAAAGCATGAGAATAACATGATAATTATATGCAAG
>NW_010964993.1:0-2091 GCF_000463585.1 Tarenaya hassleriana
GGTAGGGTCCACAAAACCAACTTGACCTATGAAAATTGGCAAATAATGGAGCTGGATGAAGGAGAGAGGAACTCAGAGGTAGAAGATGACAAGGGGAAAGAGACAAAAGATGGAAGCGAGAGGAGGGCCACAAATTTAAACAATAATAAAGTTGGTCGATTAATTGTGTTACCACTTGGACAGCGAAATGTCATAAACATTGAACCAGAGCAAAGAATTGAACAAGGTTTGTCTTTTACAGATATTCTAAATCTTTTTAAGAATTTAAATTATAAAATAAAAACTAAATCTTTAAAGAATTTAAATAATATCTCTTAAAAATTTGTCCACCCCTATAACACGGTATCTCTTATGAACTTGAAAACTGACCATTGTTTTACAAGAAACAAATTGAACTAAGGCGTAAAATTTCGATGGGAAAATATATTTGAAGCAAAATTTAAAAAAAAAACGACTACAAATGTTGTCAAAAGTTAGAGTGCAAGGGATTGGTTACCTTGTTGAGAATCAGACCACAGCATCAGAGTGGCCAAAAGGGCAATGGTTGCAGTCTCGACTCGCAACCGATGTGGCCCGAGTCCAACAGCTACACCGCCTGCTTCCAGCATCATGTCGAGCTCTTTTGTCGTGAAGTCTGAAACGTTAAAAGAATGTGCCAACTTTTTCAAATCCCGGGATGGTTATTCAGGCGTTAGAAGCGTAAACGTGACGATTATCCCATGGGTTATTATTGTGCAGAATAGAAGTACATAGACGAGACGAGCGTAAAACGTGAATGGATTTCCCCCGAGAAAAGCATGCTCATCATCATACCATCTTCTGTGTGTCTTTCCTCTATAACTATTGCCCATGATCTATACAAAGTAGATAAATGCATTAGAGATGTATAACAGAAACAGCCCCTTACCGCCCTCTGGTCCAACGATAAGAAGACCACTGGACTCTTCTGAAGACGAGTTTATTGCATTGAGAAGAGGTGTAGCTTCTGCCGTAGCAACCAAAGATAGCTTTGCCTGGGAAATCTGAAACACCCAAAAGTGGGAAAGGAAAAAAAACAGCAAAACCGAAATTCGTAACTCCATGTTTCGAAACCAGAATGTCTCAGCTTGATCAAACATATAGATAGATGTCGAAACATACATGATCCAAAAGAGCGTTGAATTTGATTGGAGTATTCAGCACCATTTGATGCAGCCTTTGACCTATGACAGAAATTAAAACGCGGGATAGCTTGTGAGCATGCTCCGAATAGCCATTTTGCCATGAAAAAAGGTCAAGATCTGGCGATCATTTACTTCTTTGGACTATAGTTACTTACATTGTTTAGCTGCAGCAAAACTAACACGCTCCAGTCTGTCAACACGGTTTTCAGAGATCAAAGAAGATCTTTCTGTTAAAAGTGGAGTTACACTGCTAGCCCCAAGTTCCTAGGATTGTGCAAAATGAAGATGTCAGTGGCATTATAGTTCCAAGCAACACGATGGTATGTATAGAAGCTGATACATACCGTGCATTTCTCTATGAGCCAGTCAGCTCGACCACCTTTTAAAGTGGCTGACAAGACAAAATTAGACACGTTATGGCATGAAAAGGAATGTAAAGAAGGCAATTATTGTGGCAATCCCGTTAGTTACCAAAAGCTGCGAACACATGCCACTGCATGCCCTGACGAGGAATCACCCTTTGACCTTCCAGAGCAATAAAATCAATTCCAGTTTTGTCAATGCTTTGTATGCAACCCTCTACTAAACCCCCTTTTCCATTGAAGAGTTCTACCCTTGCATAAAAAATAACTGACAGTCAGTTACTGGTTTCTCATACAACCATAACAAAAGTGAGAGAGAGTTGGCCTAATCTAGTCCAAGTATTAGTTTGGATACTGGTAATGGTATGACCAAAAGGCTTAAACTTTATAGATCATATGACAAAAAAGACAGGTACCAAGATCCTCACAGTGAAATGCAATGATTCAAAAGTTTACTAAACTAAAAAATGAAGCTAACTTCAGGCTTTCTTTGATGAAACAAAAGTTTCATTAGGAACCACACTAAATTAAGCCAAGGAACGCAGACTCAACCTCAAAATAGGTTT
>NW_010964994.1:0-2084 GCF_000463585.1 Tarenaya hassleriana
TTTTTTTCTGAACTAAAGGGAAAGAAAAAATTCTTTATATTGTTCCTTTTACAATTAAACCTAATCCAATCGTACATCAGCTGTTTTGAATTTAGAAAAAAAAAATACTAACAATGATATGAAAGTGATGGACTATATAAAATATCTTATATTCTCTCATAGATTTTACTGAAAATTTCCAAACTTGACATAAGATATTGACCAATGAGTTCAATGATTTGGATTGCATTACTGAATTTAAGAAATAGAAATAAAATTTGTCGTGGTGGCAACTATGAATACTTTGTTGAAGAAATTGACAGATGATGAAAAAATAAATAAATTAAAAAATATCAAAACATGGAAAAGGAAAAATATGAAACAAGATATGTCCATCTTCTCACATGGAGGGTGGATCTTTGTGTTTCGTCACCAAGACATGAAAAGAACACGTCCAAGGAACCAATATCTCATCACAAGTTCAAAACCACTACTTTAGAATCCGATAACTAAATAAATAAATAGAATTTGATATGCTTATCTTATCTTCTTCCACTAGATTTTGCCCACATCTTGCTTTAAGGCCCATCCATACGATAAGTCGCATAATTATTTTTTTTATGATCTAAAATAACACAATCTTGAATTAGATCTTTGAGTAGACACTCGTTTTCTAATTATCTCGACCTCGGTGTATTTGAATTTTTTATTAAAAAATATTTGTGAATGAAAGGAGTTCATAGGAAATATAGAAAGGAAATGCAATCCTCTCCAACTTAACTCTTACAGTTTACATAGATGTCATGCATACACCTTCATTTTATTAAACTTATTTCTATTAAAGATCTAGTTACTTATACGGTTTACATAGCGAAAAAAATTTAAAATATTCGAATTCGTATACAATAACTCAGGATGTTAAGATATGTTATGATTTGAAATTCGATGTTATATTAATGAGTTTAAATATCTAGAAATTTTTTTTGATATACATGGCTTTGAAACTCCAATTTTTTTAAATAAAGACAAGTTATATTTTGTAATAAAATTTAGATAAATTATAAATTTTAAAATTAAAAACAATTGTATAATTTTAAAAATAAAAGCAAACTTATAATTTTCAAAAATATAAGAAAATAAATTTTTATAATTTTCAATAAAGATATTTTTTTAATTATGTTTATAAAACTGCGAAATCTTATATCGAATATCATCAGATAATCTGTCCTAACAAACCAATAAGAATACATGAAAAATATTTTATAATTATGTTTGTAGAACCGCTAAATCTTCTGCCGAATCTCATCTATGGATAATAGGGGTGTCAATTTGGGTTCGAGGTCCGAAGCCCGGCCCGACACAGCCCGAAAATTAGCGGACTTCGGGCCGAAATTTCTTGGTCCGAAAAAAAACGGGCTTCGGACTTAATTATATAGGTCCGAAAAAAATCGGGTCGGTCCGAGTCCGAAAACCCGAAAATTTAAAAAAAAAGAAAAAAAGAGAAAAAAAACATTTATAAAGGAAGGTCCGCGGGCCGGCCCGGCCCAATTCGACTCGATTCGAGCCCGCAATACATAGGGTCGGGTTTCAGACTTAATTATATAGGTCCGAAAAAAATCGGGTCGGTCCGAACCCGAACCCGAAACTTCTGGGCAGAGTGCGGGTTCGGGCGGGGTCGGACCGGTCCGGCCTGATTGACACCCCTAATGGATAATCTATCAAAGCACCAATAAAGAATACATGAAGAAATCTTTATGACATGGAAATGGCAAAAAAATCATCCAAAGGGTAAGAAATATGGAGGTGAGGCTTTGAAGCCCCGTTGTGTCCCCCAAAGGAGGGGATAAGAATTCAGGGTTTGTGTCGATGGGGTCCACCAAATTGGGCCCAATGTGCCCTAAAATGATGACCATAATGGGCTCCAAAGGCCCAATCAAAGCAAATCATGCCCTCCATTTCCATATTCAGATATTGAATTCCGCCTCCCACAAATCCCCCGACCTAATCCCATCCGTCTGACACATCTGTATTGATTGCTGCACAGTCACACATGACATCGGAACTGTTGTTTTCTGAAACTATGTTTCTAAGAATCCGAAATCGAC
>NW_010964995.1:0-2083 GCF_000463585.1 Tarenaya hassleriana
CACTCCCTCAACGACATCATCCTCTCGGCAGGGGCCATCGGGAGCCCACAGCTGCTCATGCTCAGCGGGGTGGGCCCCCGCGTACACCTCATGAAACATGGCATTAAACCATTGGTCGACCAGCCGATGGTGGGGAAGGGAATGGGAGATAACCCCATGAACGCACTCTTCGTACCATCTCCTTCTCCAGTTGAAGTGTCGCTCATACAGGTTGTCGGTATTACAAAGTTTGATAGTTACATTGAAGCAGCAAGTGGCTTGAGCTTCTCCTATGGCTGGACTCGGAAATTCTTTGAAGGAGTCCTGAATTTTCTCAACGAGGTAGTGTTTATAACTCTTGGAAACCCTAAAAGACGAGGTATTAAGTCACAAGAAATCATATGAAAACGCATAAATCGTATATATATATATGACATTTAACACATTTTGCAGACCAATCTTAGTCCAACAACATTTTCAACACAGTCCATAGAAGACATGCTCCGATCCATGGATCCTCTATTGAACGCGACAACAAGGGCAGGTGTGATCTTGCAGAAAGTGTCGGGACCAATGTCAAGAGGGCATTTGGAGCTTCGGAACACGAACCCTTACGACAACCCTTCCGTCAGATTCAACTACTTCCAAGAACCGGAGGATCTGAGGAAGTGTGTTCAAGGGCTTAGCACGATCATCAAAGTGATCAATACAAAGGCATTCTCCAAGTTTCGGTATCTGGACATGTCTGTTCCTAGGCTGTTGAATCTGATGTTGAGTGTCCCGACCAATCTGAGGCCGAGGCATATGACTGCTACGTTCAATCTCGAACAGTTTTGTACCGATACCGTGATGACGATTTGGCATTACCATGGAGGCTGCCAGGTTGGGAGAGTTGTCGACAAGAATTACAGGGTTTTCGGTGTTGATGCTTTACGGGTCATCGATGGATCCACGTTTCTCAAGTCTCCGGGGACTAATCCTCAAGCCACAGTCATGATGCTCGGAAGGTAACCCGAGGAGAAACAACGTTTATGAATGAAAAAAAAATATTTTCCCGATATTATGTTGAAATATATCCAAGAATTATAAAGGGGTTAATTCGAGTTCTTGTGCAGGTACATGGGACAGATGATTCTCCGAGAGAAGGCGGCTTACGCCAAGAGGAAGAGCCATAAGAAGCAAGAATGATATATATATATATAAAATCCTTTTCGGTTCGATGATTGGAACTGCATAGCGGTTCATATTGATGTATGATAACGGTGGAAAAGATCGAATTTTATCAGAAAGGGAAAGAATATGTAATGTAACTTGCATATATATATATATATATGCTGCTATTTTAAAGTTCTTGCTCCCCTTTTTTTCATTTATATTATCTAATGTCGCAAATTCGAGTATATTCAGAGACTAATCCCTAAGCATATTTGGTTGGTCCATCGGGCCATACAAACAAGCCTAGAGAGCTAGAAACTAGGGAGGCTTCGATTCAGGACTAAAGTCCCAAACTGTACCGAACCCGATTCACTAGAGTTCGGTTCGGTATTTTATAAGAAAGCTGAACGGTACAAGATTTACAATATCGAACGGTTTAGGAAATACCGAACGGTATTTTAGTATTTTTATTTTTTAATTAAAATATTAAATATAAATAATTAATAATAATATTTAGTTTGTTTAATGTTATATATTACCTAATGATGTTTATTTTGTTATTAATAAATACTTAGTAACAATATTTATTTTGGTGTCCAAAATTATTATATTAGATTTTTTTTATGTTTATATGAGATATAACTATGTTATAAACCGTTTTAAACATCCTAAACCATTTTGAACTATTTCAAACTGTTCCGAACCATCGCGAACCGTCTCTATTTGATTCTTATTTGGTATTTATTTATTAGAATCGTACCGTCTCAAACGGATACCAATACCGAATCGAATTGATCCGAATAATATATGATAGGGGTGGACATAATATCCGAAAAAACTGATCCGATCCGTTATTCGATTCATATCCGAACCGAAAATTCGGATATTCGGAGTTCACGGATCGGATACGGATATTAGTTTCAAAATATTTGTCGGATACGGATCGGAT
>NW_010964996.1:0-2083 GCF_000463585.1 Tarenaya hassleriana
AATCCATCCCGAGGTGTGGATATGTGTAGAGGGCGAGGTATTCTTCCTCCCTTTCGTGATCGGACGAATTCTTCAATTGATACAGGCCGCGCATACCCTAGAATCGATCTCTTAGGAATAGGATTCGCTCTAGAGATCCCAGGAATCCCATCACATGCTTCAACCTGAAAGGTGCAGAGTGCACGAACAGGAGAAAAAGTGTGTAAATTGGTGAAATACTTGTATGGCCATGATGACATGTATATATTGTCATATTTTCACATCGAATGTCTAGTATATTTCACGATATTTCATATATTTTATTGATATCCCTTGTACATTTTACTTCAACTTCGATGTTTTTGATATTTTGCAGGAAAATTGGAGATTTGGGCGAAAATGAGCAATTTCTGAAGAAAAGAGATGATCCGAAGCCAATCCGAAGACATTCTGAGTACCAAAAAGTCAAAGAGGAAATGATTGCAAGATCTCGATATTACGAGTTTCATAACTTTCGCAATACAGGTTCAAATCATGAGTATTATACACCATTGGATGATATTTTCAATAGCTATACACAAACACTAAGATCACTCTAATAAGACATCGAAACAGAAAGTTATGATGAAAAAACTATTAGTCTATGTTCTGACGATAAAATTGTGCAAGAGCAAGCTATTGCGAGCCATGTAAGCTTCTCAATACATCTCCAAATTACGTGTGAGATACATCACTGGAAAGATATTTTCGCTACACGTGGACACCAACATCACTTCAATCCAACATCGGAGTGGAAAGTTGTGAGGAAAACACAATGACTATGTGTTTTGGTGACGACAAAAAACACATTCCCTCAAATCATGGAGGAAAATGGAGAGAAAAATAGGAAAATATCTTTCTTCTTTTCATGGTGATAAAAGGGCACAAAGAGGAGGCTTAGAATCATCATCACAGACCTTAGAAGTAGTTTGAGAGAGTTCTTTATAGAGAGATCCAAGGAGAAGTCAAGAGAAGAAGAAGAGGAGGAGGAGGAGGAACAAGAAGAAGAATTTTGCAATTATCACCAAGCATTCTCTTCCCTTTCTTTTAAATTTTTGTCATGAACTTCTACTTCGATGTTGTTTGTATGTTTTTCATGATGTGTGAGTAGATTTATCATTGTAGGTTAGGGATTAAGGTTATGTAAGGATCATGTGAGCATAATCTATCTTTGAAACTATGGTTTTTATGACTTGGTTTGAATGAATGGATCTTAATACTATGAATCTTGTTGACCACTTGATTTGTTGAACCTATAATCTAGTTTGCATAGAGATATAGAACTAAGTTTGGAATTCTTTCATTCGAATGGATGGACATTGCATTGAGAGATGAATGAACATCTAGGAATCATGATGGTAAGTTTAATGCTCTTAAAAGTTTCAATCTATTTGGAATCGAGAGATCGATAGGTTGAACTCTTAGGAAGTGAGGTGAGACTCAAGAGAGTAATCCTCTATTGTAAGAACTTGAATTTTTCGAATGATAATCGTAGTCACCGAGATACATCCGTAGAAACGATCCTTGCATAACTCATAAATCCTGACACCTACAATGTTTTGTTAAATAGTGTTGAATCTTTACTTGTACTCGCTTTGATTCTTATTTACATTTAGTTACCACCACCACTCAAAATATCGCTTCCGACCGAAACCAAGTAGAAATCAAAGTCGTTATCGTTAATCCACACGTGTCTCTGTGTTCGACCCTAGAATACTACGATTGACCCGTATAATTGCGGTAGTTGTATCTAAGAACTAAAACAAGATTAGATCACACCCTAGATTGACATCAGGACTTAAATAAACTTCTAAACAAGGGCATGTAAAGTTTGATAATGTAATGCTATCAAATGGATTTCGAGTCAATGAGGTTGACAAGTGCATATATGTCAAAGGTAATGAGACATAATTTGTGATTATCTGGCTTTATGTGGATGATATGATCATAACTGGTAGTAGTGAAAAAGTTATTAAAGTTACGAAAACCATGTTATCAAACGAATTTGACATGAAAGACTTGGGAATAGCATATGTAATACTTGGTATGAGAATTATCAAGACAC
>NW_010964997.1:0-2077 GCF_000463585.1 Tarenaya hassleriana
AGCCCTTGTTGCGAAGAGAAGGAATCTAGCAGGCTTTTCACAAGGTTGAAGTCCACATCTACTGCCCTATACCCCTCATCATCTGATGATCCCCCCGCCTTTTTCCTTCCCTGCATCTTTATTTTTTTCTCGATGGAATTAGCCAAACTGGTAAGAGTCTAGATAGAAGAAAAAAGCAACATGGGTTACTTACCTCGTTTGTATTAGGAGGATGTAGATTCGCACGGGCAAAGCTTTTCTCTAGAGTTGTGTTCTTCAGTTCCTCCTCCATTGCATCCGTGTAGGAGTGCATAAATGTGCCCTTGCCACCCTCTTCCTCGTTTTCCTCAAACAACTCTTCCCCTTCACTTTCATCATCTTCAAGCTCATCTGTATCCAAAACCATGCCCAAAATTACAACTTCATCCCAGGGGAAATATAAAGGAAAACACTAGAATCTGCAATTGTATCCAGCAGGGTTTCTGTTGGGACATGCACCGACATGTCTGTGCATTCAATCCTGTTGCCAAATGGAAGGGGGGAAAAATAGCAAAAGCCAGAGAAGGAGATACCAAAATCCATGTCTGCGTTAGATCCTTCTTCATCATCAGTATCTTCAGAACGACCTTGGCATTCAAGGATTGATTCCATATCTTTCATGAAACGGTCAACATCTAGGTCGACTTCTTTGAAATCCCTGCCCAAGTAAACCAAAGAGGAAACTTCAGAAAGATGACACTGGAGGAAGCAACGAGTTATGAATCATGGAAAACGGAATCCAGAGCTGAAAATACTCTACCCCTTTCTTAGAAAGAAAGGATCTTATTTCAATCAAGTGTGAACATCTCTACCAGAACCTTAAATCTGACAGTCGAAATTAGCATCAAGACGACGATATATAACATGACTAGTATCAAGGGAGGTAACCTGTTTTCTGGCACCTCCGCCCCCTTGTAGCTTGATACCTTGTGCACAAACTGTTGCATGGACTTTGCTACATCGCTAAGATCAAAATCATTCGTGTTTGTGGCAGATGAGCTTCCAGATTCCTCCATCTCTTTTGATTTCTGCTTGCTTTTGATCTTTGAGTTATATGTCTCCATCTCTTTCTGCCTCTCTTGAAGAGCGGAGTTCAGCTCATCTTCACCATCGTAGAGCCATGAATCATCGTCAGAAGGGGGAACTCCATGATCCTTGAAATCGTCTGATGAATATGGCAGAGCAAGAATCTCATCAATGCGCCTCACTGGAGCAGTCATAATCTCTCTGCAGATCAAAATCAAAATCACAATCTCAGTTCGATAATACTCCTTAACCAAATGCCTATTATCTTCATTCGTCAACCAAATGCCTAATATCACAACCGAGTTGATACAATGGAAGAATCAATACCTCGTCTTGGAAAACAAGCAACTTTTTCGATAGTACTCCTCGGCGTTCTCGATCAATCTTTTGTACTCCTTTGAACCCGGAATCAATCCTTCAAAGTACCCATTCTTCTCCAGATTCTCCTTATACTTGCTCCAAGTACTTCCTTTCCCTTCTTCTCCTTCTTTCTTCCTCCGCTGATACATCATCTCCAAGCCACACGTGATTTTCATCCCCAGCTCGGCTTCCACGAAAGCATCACGTTCGCTCATGCTGGGCATCGGATAAAACTTCGGCGCCTGAAAACTCTGCTGCACGAGCTGCGCGTACATTGCACGCGACATCTTCACAAGCACAAGCACCAGCTCCTCTTCTCTCCCCTTGCTAAGGAACTTCTCCATCTTCGCCGCGTACTTCATAGAATCCACATCACGATCGTAGAAGCCTTCCACAGCGAGCGAAATCAAGCAGGGCTCGTGTCTGAGCACCTGAGCCACCGACGTCGGAACCCTAACCCTAACGCGATGCATATTTCTCCACGCTCTTTCAGGATATTCGGCAATCCGGCCCTTCACCGCGGCCTGAACGGAATCCGGGGCTCGTGATTCGCCGCTACGTTCAACAAGAAACCGGAGGGAGTCAACTAAGGAAGGATCCAGGAGGCGCCTTCGTGGAACGATGTGGAGGTCGCCGCCACGAACGAAGACACGATTGCGGCTGGGGGGGGGGG
>NW_010964998.1:0-439 GCF_000463585.1 Tarenaya hassleriana
CAACACATTGACGGAATCCCTACATATCGATAAAAATGTGTATATATATATCGGTGGATAATCCGATGATCTGAAAATCGACTAAACTACTATGCATCATCTGGTATATGATCGGATAAGATATAAGTCAACTCGAATAGCTAGACATCACCATATGGTCAACAATTCGAGGCAAATAACTAGCCATGCCCGATGAGTTGGTCGATTGTTGACTAATAATATTATTAACTTCCTAACTTCCAGAAAACATGTCAAAATAAATCTTTCTTTATATCATTAGAAAGCTTTATCTAATATCTATGCACAGACATCATACTCGCGCAGATCTAATATATGAACAAAATGTTATGAGCATATTGAGACAACACATGGATCAAATCCCTACATATCGATAAAAATCGGTATATATCTCTCGGTGGATAATCCGATAATCTGAAAA
>NW_010964998.1:696-1941 GCF_000463585.1 Tarenaya hassleriana
GTTATGAGCATATTGAGACAACACATGGACCGAATCCCTACATATCGATAAAAATCGGTATATATCTCTCGATTGATAATCCGATGATCTGAAAATCGATCCAAACTGTTATGCATCATCCGATAGATAATCTGATAAGTTAGAAGTCAACTTGAATGCTAGACATCGCCATATGGTCAACAATTCGAGGCAAATAATCAGACATGCCTGATTAGTTGGTCGATTGTTGACTGATCATATTATTAACTTCATAACTTCCATAAAACATGTCAAAATAAATCTTTCTTTATATCATTAGAAAGCTTTTTCTAATATCTATGCATAGACACCATAATAGCGCAGATCTAATATATGAGCAAAACTTTATGAGCATATTTAGACAATACATTGACGGAATCCCTACATATCGATAAAAATCGGTATATATCTCTCGGTAGATAATCCGATGATCTGAAAATCGATCCAAACTACTATGCATCATCCGGTAGATGATCTGATAAGTTAGAAGTCAACTCAAATTGCTAGTTATCTCCATACAATCAACAATTCGAGGCAAATAACCAGCCGTGCCCGATGAGTTGGTCGATTGTTAACTGATAATAATATTAACTTTATAACTTCTAGAAAACATGTCAAAATAAATCTTTCTTTATATCATTAGAAAGCTTTTTCTAATATCTATGCATAGACAGCATAATCGCGTAGATCTAATATATGAGCAAAACGTTATGAGCATATTTAGACAACACATTGACGGAATCCCTACATATCGATAAAAATGGGTATATATATCTCGGTGGATAATCCGATGATCTAAAGATCGACCCAAACTAATATGCATCATCCGATAGATGATCTGATAAGTTAGAACTCAACTCGAATCGCTAGTTATCTCCATACGGTCAACAATTCGAGGCAAATAACCAGTCATGCCCGATGAGTTGGTCGATTGTTGACTGATAATAATATTAACTTCATAACTTCAGAAAACATGTCAAAATAAATCTTTCTTTATATCATTAGAAAGCTTTACCTAATATCTATGCATAGACACGATAATCGCGCAGATGTAATATATGAACAAAATGTTATGAGCATATTCAGACAACACATGGACTGAATCCCTACATATCGATAAAAATCGGTATATATCTCTCGGTGGATAATCCGATGATCTGAAAATTGATCCAAATTACTAAGCATCGTCCGTAGATGATCTGTAAGTCAGTAGTCAACTCAAATTCT
>NW_010964999.1:0-5496 GCF_000463585.1 Tarenaya hassleriana
AGCCAGACCGGACGGTCTGCCTCGGTGGACCGTCCGTTCCAGACCTTCTAGAATGGACAGACCATGTTCTGGACCGTGGGGTCTGGACCCGGCGGACTGTCGGGTCTGGCCCTTCTTGTCTGTCCGGTCTGGACCCTTCCATCTCGGTTTTTTTGTCGTTTTCTCGTGCGTTTTGTCCTTCCTTGCGTGTGTGACTCTGTAGGCTCATTTGATATAGCAGTATAACGCGAAATCTCTATTTCGGATATACAAGTCATAGGCGGTCTCTAGCAAGACACTATGACTACCTATCTCGAATAGAGTTCCTTAATATGATTATTTGCATGTTTTGTTTAGATCCAATTTTATGAATTGATCTTAATGCTTTCACCAGATTGATCACCTATATGAATTGATGTGGGTTAATTAATTGCAAAGGGATTTGGATTAGTTAATAGCAGAATTCGTTCATAAGATAGATTCAATTATTAATTCTGAACTCATAGGAGGGACTTGATAAAGAATTCTTAATTCAATCTAGGAATAATGATAGCTGACGTTAATGCTTCTAATGTGGACCTAGAGATGCAGAAGCTGATAGAAAAGCGTTAGTTAGAGAATGATGATCCCTGACCCGGACGCATTCTAGATTAGAAGCTAGAGTTTCCCGAATTAAACAAAACATGCAATTCAATCTAAATGCCTTTAGAAACAATCCATAGCATTGGTGAAACCCCGAACATATAGTGCTTTTGATCATAAAGTTTTCCAACCAACCAATCATGCTCCCTATCATAAGGCATAAAATCTCAAGGCATCATTCTGATGCCTCATCTAGGCGTCCCGGTCGCCTCTAGCAGCATTTGTTGGTATAGTGCTCTATGATGTACTGTCATGCGAGCTTTATTTAGATACATTTGATGTATTGACACTTTCTATAGTTTATGGATGAGTGTTTTATTCATGTATTGTTATGAACAATACTAAACTCCCTAGTCGTATGTCATTGTGAGAATAATGATGTAATAAGACTAGTATGATGTGTGATTGATGATCATGGGGATGATCATAGGTATTGGATACGATCACAATCATAGGTATTCGTTGGAGAACAGAATACTGGATTGACCCGCATGATATTGTCACATGGACTACCGTCATGATTTGAATCTCATATGACGGTTCCATGATTGGATCCTAAGACCTAAGATATCTACAGAATCCAACATGAGGAGTAGCGTACTTTGAATACTCCAACGTCCTGCGTAACAGGAGGACTATAAAGGTGTGTATTAGGTACGAAACGAATCATGTGCTGGATTGTAGATAGTCAAGACGGGATTCGACAAAAATCAGTATCCGTCTCTCGGTGGATAATCCGATGATTTGAAAATCAACCCAAACTAATATCCATCATCCGGTAAGTGATCCGATGACTCAGAAGTTGACTCGAATCGCTAGCCATCGACAGTCCTTCATAGAAAACTGCGTTCCTAGCCAAGACTTAACGTCTTGCAAGGTAGGAACGTCATTCCCTATAAGGAGAATGTCATCCACGTACAGCACTAGAAATACAACTGTGCTCCCACTGTCCTTCTTGTAAACACATGGCTCGTCTTCGTTCTGTGAGAACCCAAACTTTTTGATTGTCTCATCAAAGCGAAGGTTCCAGCTCCTTGAAGCCTGCTTCAGTCCATAAATGGACCTTTGAAGCTTGCACACCATCCTCGGGTTTCTCGGATCGACAAATCTTCGGGTTGTGTCATGTACACATCCTCGGTCAAGTTCTCGTTAAGGAACGCGGTCTTGACATTCATTTGCCATATCTCATAGTCGTAATATGCGGCTATGGCAAGTAGGATCCTGATGGACTTCAGCATAACTACGGGCGAAAAGGTCTCATCATAGTCAATACCATGAATTTGACGGAATCCTTTCGCCACAAGTCGTGCCTTATACGTGTGCACGTTGCCATCCATGTCGGTCTTCTTCTTGAAGATCCACTTGCATCCGATGGGTTTTATCCCTTCAGATGCATCAACCAGAGTCCATACTTGGTTGTCTGACATGGATTGCATCTCGGACTTTATAGCCTCGCGCCATTTTTCGGAGTCCAGACTCGCCATTGCCTCTGGGTATGTGGTGGGCTCGTCATGTTCTAATAACATGAGTTCCTCAATCCCAGTCACGAGAATGGCCTTGCAACTAGTGGGCCGATCCATCAAATATCCAGCAGGCATTCTAGAGGACGTACCCCTCAAGATTGGCGGATTCTATGTGCCGGTGGATTTTGTGGTCTTAGACATGGATGAAGATTCCAAGGTACCGATCATACTAGGCCAACCATTTTTTAGTACGGCGGATGCCGTAGTGCACGTTCGAGTTGGTAGATTGACGATGAAAATTGGAGACGAGACAGTCGAGTTTACACTCGATCAGAATTTGAAGCAACCCTCAACAAATGATACGGTATGTTATGCGGATATATTTGAAGCGATGGCAGAGGAACTGATTGGGGAATTCCGTGAAGTCGATCCGCTAGAAGTGTCACTAATGGCCACAGTTGCAAGTCTATATAGCAATTGGGAAGAGATCGAGGAGATAAGTCGGGCACTGGACGGTCAAGAAACTGAAAAAGAGATTTCTGAGACATTTCGGGCGACCCGCCCAGATTTCCGGGCGACCCGCCCGAAATCACCCAGTTTTGGAGTAATACAGAGGCAAACGAGCGACCACCCGCTTTTTCAGGCGGAGCGCTCAAAATTTCTGAGCAAAATCGGCCCAATTCCAGCTGAAATGAGCGACCGCTCGACTTTCCAGGCGGACCGCTCTAAATTTCTGAGCAAAATCGATTCATTCTCGGAGCAAACGAGCGACCGCTCGACTTTCCAGGCGGACCGCCCATTTGCACCTTAGAAGGAAGAATCGCAGTTCAAGCCCTCCTCGCGACCATTCAAGCCATACCTGACACGCCTCAAGTCCCGAGAGGAGATACACACATTGATTGGGATCCCAAACATGCCCCATAAGTGGAATTGAAACCCCTACCTCAAGGGTTTGTTGGGTTTTCCTGGGATCTCATGAGCGAATCCTATTCCTAAGAGATCGGTTCTAGGGTTTGCGCAGCGGATGTAAGACAAAAATTTGATAAAACCCTAAAACCTATCATGCATGATCTTGTAGAAACATTAGAACGCTTACCTCAATCGATCCGGGGCCTGTTTCAATTGATGTGTTCGTCCGATCACTATTGGCAGGAAGAATACCTCGCCCTCTACACGTATCCACACCTCGGGATGGATTCCAACCTTTGGAACTTGTCTGCTAGAACACGAATCTTCTATTCGATGATGTGCTTTGAGAAAGAGAGATTAAGATCACTTCTTCAACCCTCTAGACACTCCAAAAGGGTCTGAAAAGTTCTCTAAGTCGGCTCCTTAGTGTTAGGGTTCTAATTCTCCTTTTATTCAAGTGATTAACCCTAGATTCGGACTTTAAAATTAAATCTGAACCCCAGACCGAACGGACCGCTTAGTAGTCCGTTCGGTCTGGACACTTGGTCCGTTCGGACCAGTTTCATAACTGGGTCCGTTCGAACTGATGGGTCAGTCCGTTCGGTCCAACATTTGGTCCGTTCGGACTGAGCTCTCTAGTCCGTTCGGTCCAACAACTTGGTCCGTTCGTACTAGATGCTCTGGTCCGTTCGGTCTACTCCTAGACCGGACGGTCCGGACCACTTATCCAGATTTCTCGACGTTTTCTCGTGCATTTGTCCTTTCCTGCGTGTGTGACCCTTTAGGCTCATTCGATATATCAGTATAACCCGAAATCTCTATTCCGGATATACAAGTCATAGGCGGTCTCTAGCAAGACACTATGACTACCTATCTCGAATAGAGTTTGTTCGTGGTCTTACGAACGCCAGTGATGATTCCAGTTGATGATCCTTTTGTATCACGATATCATATGTCGAATATAAGGCATGGACAAGCCACCTTATCTGATTCGACTGCTTTCTCGTTCACTGAGTTCGACTGTCTGAAATAGACGACGTTCGTCTATAGTGCGGCCACACATTTCTACAGTCTCGCTCACACGAGGGGCCCAGCGATATCTCTCTCTTTTACGAGAGGTACAAATCCCATCTTGACTATCTACAATCCAGCACATGATTCATTTCGTAACTGATACACGCCTTTATAGTCCTCCTGTGACGCAGGACGTTTGACGTATTCAAAGCACGCAACTCCTCATGTTGGATTCCGTAAATGTCTCAGGTCTTAGGATCCAATCATGGAACCGCTATATGAGATTCAAGTCATGACGCTAGTCCATGTAACAATCATACCTATGATCATCTGTGTGATCATCAATCACACATCATACTAGTCTTATTATGTCGTTATTCCCATAACGACATAAGACTAGGGAGTTTAGTATCATTCCTAATGATACATGGATTTCATAACAGATCTAGCATGCAAGAACATGTAATGAATAAAATACTCTCATAAAACCACATAGAAAGTATCAATACATCGAATGTATCTGAACAAAGCTCATAATCAGTACATCATAGAGCACTAAACCAACAATCTCCCACTTGCTCTAATCATGAACTGCTAAACATCTAATGCCCATATCCCTAACATGACCCTCATGTTTCGACGAAGGGAGAGGCTTCGTCAATGGATCGGCAATGTTGTCATCTGTCGACACTCTGCAAATGTGTACGTCTCCTCTGTCTATAATTTCCCTGATAAGGTGAAATCGTCTGAGTATGTGTTTGGATCGTTGATGGGATCTGGGTTCTTTCGCTTGTGCGATCGCTCCATTGTTGTCACAATCCAGAGCAATGGGGCTATCAGCACTCGGAATGACACCCAAATCACCAACAAACTTTCTGATCCAAACAGCTTCCTTTGCTGCGTCCGACGCTGCAATATACTCAGCTTCCGTAGTAGAATCTGCAACGGTCGCCTGCTTGGAACTCTTCCAGCTAACAGCGCCTCCGTTCAAGCAGAAAACATAGCCAGACTGCGATCTGTAGTCATCCGGGTCTGTCTGGAAACTAGCATCGGTGTAACCTCTTACAGCGAGCTCGTCTTCCGACCCACCGTATACCAAGAACACATCTTTAGTCCTTCTCAAGTACTTCAGGATGTTCTTGACGGCGATCCAGTGTGACTCGCCATAGCCTCTGGATCCAGATGCATCAACCAGAGTCCATACTTGGTTGTCTGACATGGATTGCATCTCGGACTTCATAGCCTTGCGCCATTTCTCGGAATCTGGACTCGCCATAGCCTCTGGGTATGTGGTAGGCTCGTCATGTTCTAATAACATGAGTTCCTCATTCCTAGTCACGAGAAATCCATATCTCGCTGGCTCTTGGCGAATCCTGCCTGATCTCCGAGGTTCACTCATCAAAGGTTGAGTCACAACCGACAGTGAAACAGGTTGAAAATTTTCAACTTGTTCACTCGGCTCAGCGTCTACTTGCTGCTCTCGAACTTC
>NW_010964999.1:7486-9743 GCF_000463585.1 Tarenaya hassleriana
TCAATGTGTGATGGTCCAAATCGAGATTTCGTTGCGTGTTTGAGGTTTAGAACATGTCTAGGGATGTAAAACTATGTGTTAATAGCATTTGGAAGCAACCCCGAATCGAAACGGATGAGAAAACGCGAAACAGAGTTCGGAAATGGCGAAGGACAAGTCCCAGTCCCGGTCCGCCGGACCAGCCTTTGGTCAGCTCCGGACCGAGACTGGGACGAAACACGCAAACTCAGTCGGACTAAGGAGACGTTCCGGACCGGGAGAAAACACGTCCTGGTCCGCCGGACCAGAATCTGGTCCGCCGGACCAGACGTGTTCCGAAGCCTCACGGTCCGCCGAGCCAGGAAGAAGCGAACAGACCAAGGGAAGAAGGCGTCTGGTCCGGGGCTGACCAGTCTTGGTCCGCCGGACCAGACGTGCCGGAGAAGGCACACTCCATCTGACCACGAGAGGGACGAACCGGACCAAGAAGAGGACACGCCTGATCCGGGGCTGACCAATCCTGGTCCGCCGGACCAGACGTGTCGGAGTGAGGACCCCCAGACGGACCAGAAGAAGCGGATTGAGAGAGGAGAAGCTGGCTGGTCCGGGGCTGACCAGAATCTGGTCCGCCGGACCAGGCTCAGAGATACTCGGAGAAATTTTCCCATTCGCCGGGAAAAAGGAAACGGCCGACGGGCTTGGCCCGGACCTGACCAGACTTGACCGTGGACAAACCAACCCCCACCAGAGGACAAGACTTCGCTATTGGGATCAATCGAATCGAGTTTTCGCTAGAACGTTGCGTAGCGTAGTGAGATGTGCGATATCGAAATATGAGTGATCGTTGCGTGATCGTTTACGGGTAGAAATTGCATGGCGTTAAACGGTAGCTCGGTAGGGACTGGATACCGTGATACGCGTGGTTGTATCATGGGGATATTGCACGTTGTGTGCCATGTGTGTAGCTTGCTCGTGCGTACGAGTTAAGCGTGATTGTGTTTGTGGATGGTTGTGGACTCAACCATCAAACGTCATGGACTTGACGGGCGTTTGAGACGCATTTTTGTCGTGTGTGACACGACGGCCAACGTCATGGACTTGACGGGCGTGGACTCGCCCCTAGTCATGGATTTGACTAGGGTATATGGCTGGACCCTGTGGTGGACTCCACAGGGATATGATTGTATTTTCGTTGTGTCGTGGACTCGACATCGGTAGTCACGAGAGTGACGGGCGCAGGAGACGCGCACGATCGCATGTGAATTATATTTCTGTTGTGTCATGGACTTGACATCGGTAGTCACGAGAGTGACGGGCGCAGGAGACGCGCACGATCGCATGTGATGCGATGGCCAACGTCACGCGGGTGACGGGCGTGGATTCGCCCCTGGTCATGGACTTGACCAGGGTATACGGCTAAGCCCTATGGTGGACTCCATACGGGCGTGATTGTGTTTGCTATTGCGTGCTTGCCGTGTTTTTACTTGTTGCATGTGTTTTCTTATGGAAATGTCGACTGTACCGTTCTCGTTGGGAACGGGATTTTCGGGTTCAACCCGGGCTACTCACTAAGCAGTTGTGCTTAGCCCTCGTGGTTTACATTTTTCAGATCACGAGGATTACGCCTAGCGCATCCGGCAAACGACGACTTGAGAGAGGCAGCATCATGTACGGGATTTACATGTTGGGTTGCAAGACTTGTATTTCCCACATTTTGTACGGTTAAATTATAACTATTCGGACATGTGTTATTTAAAATAAAATAAAAATTTGCGGAAACGAAAATACGAAATCCAAAAACATTTTCAAATCAAATCAGAGTAAGCAGCAGAAAATACAACAGGCGATCAATATCGCAAAATAACACATGTCCGAATAGTTATAATTTAACCGTACAAAATGTGGGAAATACAAGTCTTGCAACCCAACATGTAAATCCCGTACATGATGCTGCCTCTCTCAAGTCGTCGTCTGCCGGATGCGCTAGGCGTAATCCTCGTGATCTGAAAAATGTAAACCACGAGGGCTAAGCACAACTGCTTAGTGAGTAGCCCGGGTTGAACCCGAAAATCCCCACTTGGGTGAGTTGGCGTTTGTTCCTTTAGGTACTGCTATAGAGCCTCTTAGGGATTTCGGAATTAGTTCCCAAATTCCAATCCTTTAGTTTAGACATTGGGCTTAATTGTAGAAATCGTCGATCTCCATTTAAGCATATAATGGCGACATTCTAAATGTGCCACGTTACATTTACTAAGCCTTCGACGACCGCAGCTCGAAT
>NW_010964999.1:14277-16680 GCF_000463585.1 Tarenaya hassleriana
GTTTGTGGACGGTTGTGGACTCAACCGTCGGCGTCATGGACTTGACGAGCGTTTGAGACGCATTCTAGTCGTGTGCGACACGACGGCCAACGTCATGGACTTGACGGACTCGCCCCTAGTCATGGATTTGACTAGGGTATATGGCTGGACCCCGTGGTGGACTCCACAGAGATATGATTATATTTCCGTTGTGTCATGTACTTGACATCGGTAGTCACGACAGTGACGGGCGCAGGAGACGCGCACGATCGCATGTGATGCGATGGCCAACGTCACGCGGGTGACGGGCGTGGATTCGCCCCTGGTCATGGACTTGACCAGGGTATACGGATAAGCCCTATGGTGGACTCCATACGGGCGTGATTGTGTTTGCTATTGCGTGCTTACCGTGTTTTTACTTGTTGCATGTGTTTTCTTATGGAAATGTCGACTGTACCGTTCTCGTTGGGAACGGGATTTCCGGGTTCAACCCGGGCTACTCACTAAGCAGTTGTGCTTAGCCCTCGTGGTTTACATTTTTCAGATCACGAGGATTACGCCTAGCGCATCCGGCAGACGACGACTTGAGAGAGGCAGCATCATGTACGGGATTTACATGGCTCATATACTCTCCACCACGATCGGATCGAAGTGTCTTGAACATTTCAAGTGTTTCAGACTTATGTCTCATCAAATAGACATAACCGTATCGACTGAAATCATCAGTGAACATAACGAAATACAGATAACCTCCTCTAGCTGGACAGCTCATTAGTCCGCATACATCACTATGTATCAGATCCAATAACTCTGTGGCTCTCTGTCCTTTCCCCTTGAAAGGATGCTTTGTCATCTTGCTCCATTTCCGACGCGTAGATCCGCTTCTCCCTTAGCTAGCATCCTACTTCTTCTTAGTCCCTGCACATTTCCACAAATGTGTGAGGCACTTCCGGTATCTAATACCCATGAAGATATAGTACAGATGTTAACCTCTATAACGTGGATACCTGAGGCAGAAACTTCGCCAAGCTTCTTTTCCTTCAGATCCTCCAAGTAAAGATGATAGTTACGCTTCCAGTGTCCAGACACTCCGTAGTAATGACAGTCACCCTTATCGGGCTTAGGCTTGGGCGTAGAGGCAACTTTTGCCTTTTTCGCCACCTTCTTTTTGGATTTATCCCGCAGCTTCTTGCTGGAGTTGTTCTCAACAGCAAGCACAGCCTTGGGCACCACTATATCCTGCTCGGCCGATTTCAGCATCCCATGCAGTTCGGCTAAGCTCTTAGTCATCCCATGCATATGATACTGCATCGCGAACTGATTATAGTCCTTAGGCAATAACATAAGGATCAAGTCTGCAACCAAGTCAGCATCGAGTGTCACTCCCATGCGCTCAAGTTCCTCAACATGAGCTCGCATGTTGAGGACGTGGGTGTTGACAGAGCTGCCTCTCGGCATCTCCGTCTTCACTAGAGCCCTTAGCGTCTTGTACTTTTCAGTACGCGCCAGCTCCTGAAACATGGTTTTGAGCTGTTCGATCATATCAAACACGCTCTTCTCCTCAAACTGCCTCTGCAGATTCGGGGCCATGCTTCCCAACATGAGACATGAGATCTCGATGTCGTCAGTCTGATGCTTCATCCAAGCATCTTGACGGCTCTCGTGGCATTGGCTGCAGGCTCTGGTGATAGAGCCCTTTCCAAGACGTAAGACTTCTTATCGTGTTTGAGAATAATTCTAAAGTTCCGATACCAGTCTAAGAAGTTCGTCCCGGTAAGCTTATCCTTCTCAAGGATAGATCGCATCGTAAACTCGGTACGCTACCGGTTGACGCCATGTCCTACAAAAAAGACAAACAGAACGTACAAAACAAATGCAGATTCAATTAATGATCAACTACCAGCTAGTCCATCATCAATCAGTGTCTATATATCTATGAACTACTACCAGCTAGTCCATCATCAAACAATGACAACATAGATGCAAAAACGAGCTATATTCCCATACAGAAAAATAACCCTATCATAATTTTCTATATGGGACTAAGATCCATATTTCGCATAAGAATGGACTGTTACACACATCTTTATGCTATTTAGGTAGACATCTAATGTCGATCACATCCAATGTGACTCTTAGATCCTTTTATGAGACTATGATATCAAATATCATTGCATACTCATCTCATCTGTACCATTAAGTCTCAAGTCAAACTTGACAACTTAAACTAAGGTAAACCATGTTCAAGCTGTGGGAACCACGATTTCCCACCCTGCCTCACAAAGATAGTCTGGCACACTCAACTTTGGCATGACCCGTGTTACGGACGATCGATGCCTTGACAGGCGCTCTAATAATGGGAGGTACACGCTTAACATTACATAAACAAGGGATTTTCGAAAGCACATTCAGATCAAGCATCTA
>NW_010964999.1:16810-19121 GCF_000463585.1 Tarenaya hassleriana
TGTGCAACGATTGTTCATAATTCGAATGGACAATCCAATCGATTATGCAATCCCAATCCCGAAACTCCCACTCAATCAAGTATATATAATATCTTGATTAAGTTACATGCATTCATTCATTATGGACCATCCATAAGAAAGAATCATGTTATTCTGAATCACACTTGATCGGTTTTAAGCAACGATTGCTCAAACCAGATCCCGAAACGCAAAATCTAATTTTGGTGAAGCGTCGGGACCTAGACTGTTCGGTCTAGGCCTAGACCGATCGGTCTGGGCGGTTCGGTCTTCGGATCATAGTTGGTCCGTTCGGTCTGGAATGGTCAGTCCGTTCGGACTGACTCTTCAGTCCGTTCGGTCCGACTCTCCAGACTGTTCGGACTTGCCCCTTCGGACCTCTCTCTCGGACTAGTAACCTAGACCGGACGGACTGGCTAAGCAGTCTGTTCGGTCTACACACCTTAGTCCGTTCGGTCCAACATCTTGGTCCGAACGGACTGAGGTCATTTAGTCCATGGAAACGACAAACCCTAGACCGTCCGGTCCAGAGGACCAGACCGTTCGGTCTAGGCGGAAAAACGCGATCAGATCACGTTCTTCGTCGTTTCGGTCCCAATTCAGATCCGATTTCGACCCCGTTTTCGCCTGTGAACTCAGAACAGAAGCCTCTTGCACACTATAAAACAAAGAACATGAAATCTACCCTAGATCGATAATCAAATCATGCATAGCATCAATAGCAAACACGTATTCAAACAATTCAAATCCTATAACGTGCGTGATCGGGTTCTAACAAAATCATGCAGAGCAACCAGACTCTGATACCACTGTTGGGTTTTTCTGGGATCTCATGAGCGAATCCTATTCCTAAGAGATCGGTTCTAGGGTTTGCGCAGCGGATGTAAGACAAAAATTTGATAAAACCCTAAAACCTATCATGCATGATCTTGTAGAAACATTAGAACGCTTACCTCAATCGATCCGGGGCCTGTTTCAATTGATGTGTTCGTCCGATCACTATTGGCAGGAAGAATACCTCGCCCTCTACACGTATCCAGACCTCGGGATGGATTCCAACATTTGGAACTTGTCTGCTAGGACACGAATCTTCTATTCGATGATGTGCTTTGAGAAAGAGAGATTAAGATAACTTCTTCAACCCTCTAGACACTCCAAAAGGGTCTGAAAAGTTCTCTAAGTCGGCTCCTTAGTGTTAGGGTTCTAATTCTCCTCTTATTCAAGTGATTAACCCTAGATTCGGACTTTAAAATTAAATCCGAACCCCAGACCAAACGGACTGTTTAGTAGTCCGTTCGGTCTGGACACTTGGTCCGTTCGGACCAGTTTCATAACTGGGTCCGTTCGAACTGATGGGTCAGTCCGTTCGGTCCAACATTTGGTCTGTTCGGACTGAGCTCTTTAGTCCGTTCGGTCCAACAACTTGGTCCGTTCGTACTAGATGCTCCGGTCCGTTCGGTCTACTCCTAGACCGGACGGTCCGGACCACTTATCCAGATTTCTCGACGTTTTCTCGTGCATTTGTCCTTCCCTGCGTGTGTGACCCTGTAGGCTCATTCGATATAGCAGTATAACCCGAAATCTCTATTCCGGATATACAAGTCATAGGCGGTATCTAGCAAGACACTATGACTACCTATCTCGAATAGAGTTTGTTCGTGGTCTTACGAACGCCAGTGATGATTCCAGTTGATGATCCTTTTGTATCACGATATCATATGTCGAATATAAGGCATGGACAAGCCACCTTATCTGATTCGACTGCTTTCTCGTTCACTGAGTTCGACTGTCTGAAATAGACGACGCTCGTCTATAGTGCGGCCACACATTTCTACAGTCTCGCTCACACGAGGGGCCCAGCGATATCTCTCTCTTTTACGAGAGGTACAAATCCCGTCTTGACTAATACACGCCTCTACAATCCAGCACATGATTCGTTTCGTACCTGATACACGCCTTTATAGTCCTCCTGTTACGCAGGACGTTTGACGCATTCAAAGCACTAATCATGGAACCCCCATATGAAATTCCAGCCATGACGCTAGTCCCTATGACAATCTCATGCGGGTCATTCCAGTATTCCGTTCTCCAACGAATACCTATGACTGTGATCGTATCCAATACCTATGATCATCTATGTGATCATCAATCACACATCATACTAGTCTTATTATGCCATCATTCCCATAATGACACAAGATTAGGGAGTTAAGTATCATCCATAATGATACATGGATTTCATAACACATCTAGTATATAAGAACATGTAATGAATCAAATACTCTCATAAAAC
>NW_010964999.1:19174-24743 GCF_000463585.1 Tarenaya hassleriana
CATTGATTGGGATCCCAAACATGCCCCATAAGTGGAATTGAAACCCCTACCTCAAGGGTTAAGGTACGTTTTCCTCGGCGCAAATTCTACTTATCCCGTTGTCGTTAATGATGCATTAGATGAGGATCAAGTAGAAAAACTCACCAAGTTGCTTAGGCAATACAAAGAAGACCTAGGGTACACTCTAGGAGACATCAAGGGTCTTAGCCCCTCTCTTTGCATGCACCGCATACATTTAGAGGATGATACCAAATCGTCAATCGAACATCAACGTAGGCTAAACCCGAACATAAAAGAAGTAGTCAAGAAAGAGGTTTTGAAATTGTTAGATGCGGGTATTATTTACCCGATTTCGGATAGCTCTTGGGTTAGCCCGGTACAAGTCGTACCTAAGAAGGGAGGAATCACGGTCGTTCCAAATGAAAACAACGAACTCATACCAACTAGAACCGTTACGGGATGGAGAATGTGCATTGATTATCGAAAACTTAACACAAACACCTGTAAAGATCACTTCCCCCTTCCATTCATTGATCAAATGCTAGAGAGACTTGCATTGCATTCTTACTTTTGTTTTCTCGATGGTTACTCCGGTTTCTTCCAAATCCCTATCCATCAGAGTGACCAAGGGAAAACGACATTCACATGCCCTTACGGCACTTTCGCATATAGACGCATGCCATTTGGTTTATGCAATGCACCTGCAACTTTTCAAAGATGCATGATGGCTATTTTCTCCGATGTCATTGAAGATATTATGAAGGTATTCATGGACGATTTTTCTTTCCATGGACCCTCCTTTGATGTGTGTTTAACCAATCTCCATCGAGTGTTAGACAGGTGTCTCAAGGCGAATTTGGTTTTGAATTGGGAAAAATGTCGCTTCATGGTACGAGAGGGCATTGTACTTGGTCATCGAATCTCGGACAAGGGGATAGAAGTGGATAGAGCGAAAGTGGAAGTGATGAGAAGCTACCGCCACCCACCAACGTTAAAGGAATCCGAAGTTTCTTGGGTCACGCAGGATTTTACAGGAGATTCATTAAAGATTTTTCGAAGATAGCGAGACCCTTGACCGCGCTTTTGGGCAAGGACATCCCATTTGAGTTTAGTGAGGAGTGCCACGAGGCATTTGGAATATTGAAGAAGGCATTAGTATCACCTCCGAACATTCAACCCCCGGATTGGAGTATCCCTTTTGAATTAATGTGTGATGCTAGTGATTTTGCGGTCGGGGCCGTATTGGGACAAAAGAAAGATGGGAAGCATTATGCCATATACTATGCAAGTCGGGCGCTCGATGATGCCCAAATAAATTACTCCACCACGGAGAAAGAGCTCCTTGCTATAGTATTTGCCTTCGAGAAATTTAGATCATACTTGCTAGGTTCTAAGGTGATCGTATACACGGATCACGCCGCCTTGAGGTATTTGCTCACTAAGAAGGATGCTAAACCAAGGTTGATCCGATGGGTGCTACTCCTACAAGAGTTTGATCTAGAGATCCGCGATAGGAAAGGAACGGAGAATACAGTGGCGGATCATCTATCGAGATTGGAGATACCCTAAGCTATACCAATAGACGATGCACTAAGAGAAGAACACATCTTATCCTTGGAAATCAAGAACGTGACTCCTTGGTATGCGGATTTCGTCAACTATTTGGTTGCCAAGCTGGTACCCCCGGAGCTAAGCTACAACGGGAAGAAAAAGTTCTTCCACGATGTTAGAGACTACTTTTGGGATGAACCTTTCTTGTTTAAGAGAGGTAAGGACGGATTATTCCGAAGATGCATTCCAGAGGAGGAAGTGAAGCAAGTAATACATCATTGCCACACATCGGATTACGCAGGGCATTTCGCCTCGGCCAAGACTGCTGCAAAGATCCTACAATCGTGTTGGGTTTCCTGGGATCTCTAGAGCGAATCCTATTCCTAAGAGATCGATTCTAGGGTTTGCGCAGCGGATATAAAACAAAATTTAATAAACCCTAGAACCATGCTTCTATGAATTGTAGAAACGTTAGAACGCTTACCTCAATCGATCCGGGGCCTGTATCAATCGAAGAACACGTCTGATCACGAAAGGCAGGAAAAATACCTCGCCCTCTACACGTATCCACACCACGGGATGGATTCCAATGGTTGGAACTTGTCTGCTAGGACTCGAATCTCTATTCTATATGTGCACCGAGAAATCTCGAGACTTAGAACTCGTTTTTGGATCTCCAAAAACTCTCTCCCTTTTTTGCCAAAATTCGGCTCTCTTCGTCTCTTACGAGTTAGGGTTTTTAATCTCCTTCTTATAAGGTGATTTAACACTAATTCGGTTTAATTTTGGAAAAACTGAAGCCCGGAACGGACGGTCTAGAAATACACGCAGACCGTCCGTTCCAGTACGTAGAACGGACGGTCTGGCATTAGTGGACCGTCCGTTCCAGACCTTCTGGAACGGACAGTCCGTTCCGGAACCTCGGGTCTGGACCTGGCGGACCGGGAACCTCGGGTCTAGCACGGCGGACCGTCCGTTCCGGACTTCTGGTCTGTCCGTTCCAGACCCTTCCGTCTTGGTTTTTCCGTCGTTTTCTCGCATGTTTCGTCCTTCCCTGCGTGTGCGACCCTGTAGGCTCATTCGATATAGCAGTATAGTCCGAAATCTCTATTTCAGATATACAAGTCATAGGCGGTCTCTAGCAAGATACTATGACTACCTATCTCGAATAGAGTTTGTTCGTGATCTTTACGAACGACAGAGATGATTCCGGTTGATGATCCTTTTGTGCCACGATATCATATGTCAAACATAAGGCATGGACAAGCCACCTTATCTGATTCGACTGCTTTCTCGTTCACTGAGTTCGACTGTCTGAAATAGACGACGTTCGTCTATAGTGCGGCCACACATTTCTACAGTCTCGCTCATACGAGGGTCCCAGCGATATCTCTCTCTTTTACGAGAGGTACAAATCCCGTCTTGACTATCTACAATCCAGCACATGATTCGTTTCGTACCTGATGCACGCCTTTACAGTCCTCCTGTTACGCAGGACGTTTGACGTATTCAAAGCACGCAACTCCTCATGTTGGATTCCGTAGATATCTCAGGTCTTAGGATCCAATCATGGAACCGCCATATGAGATTCAAGTCATGACGCTACTCCATGTGACACTCTCATGCGGGTCAATCCAGTATTCCGTTCTCCAACGAATACCTATGACTGTGATTGTATCAAATACCTATGATCAACGCTATGATCATCAATCACACATCATACTAGTCTTATTATGTCGTTATTCCCATACCGACACAAGACTAGGGAGTTTAGTATCATTCATAATGACACATGGTTATCATAACAGAACTAGTATGCAAGAACATGTAATGAATCAAATACTCTCATAAAACCCATAGAAAGTATCAATACATCAAATGTATCTAAATAAAGCTCATAAACAGTACATCATAGAGCACTAAACCAACAAATCGGGTTTCTATTGGCCAACATTGTTCAAGGATGTGCACACTTTTGTAAGTTCATGTGATGCTTGTCAAAGAACGGGTAACATCTCGCGGAGAAATGAGGCACCGCAGAACTTTATATTGGAGGTGGAACCATTCGACGTATGGGGAATAGATTTTATGGGACCGTTTCCATCATCTTGCGGTAACTTATACATCCTTGTGGCAGTTGACTATGTGACAAAATGGGTGGAAGTACTTGCTAGTCCGAAGAATGATTCAAGCACGGTGTCAAGGATGTTCAAAAGAGTAATATTTCCTCGGTTTGGAGTCCCAAGAGTGGTGATAAGTGATGGAGGGGCATTCACCATAGAGTAGCCACTCCCTACCATCCCCAAACGAGCGGTCAAGTGGAAGTCTCTAACCGGGAGATCAAACAAATTTTGGAGAAAACAGTGGCCAAGTCAAGGAAAGACTGGGCTTTGAAGCTTGAAGATGCGGTTTGGGCATATCGGACAACATTTAAGACACCGATCGGGATAACTCTGTTTCAACTCGTGTATGGGAAAGCTTGCCACCTACCGGTTGAGTTGGAGCACAAGGCATATTGGGCGATTAAAGCGTTGAATTATGATTGGAAAACCGCAGCAAAGAAACGTGTGCTAGAGCTCCACCGCTTGGAGAAAATTCGCTTGGACGCATACGAGAATGCACGAATCTATAAGGAGCGGGCCAAGAAGTCGCATGATCGTCATATCCTCAACTGAAACTTCCAACAAGGTGACCTCGTGCTTCTATTTAACTCTCGACTAAAGCTTTTTCCGGGTAAGTTGAAATCAAGATGGTCGGGACCCTTCATCATAAGGAGCGTCACCTCGCATGGAGCGGTGGAACTCGACAACGGGAAAGGCGATTCATTCATGGTCAACACCCAAAGAATCAAACCATATAATCCAGGAAATACCAAGCCGGGAGGAGGTACCTCTGTACTCTTCCTCTCTTTGATTGATTGAACGCCATCTGGTCTAGCTACGACCTTAACTAACAACCCCGGTTAACCCCGGGATGTAAATTCTTCGAATCTCTTCATTTTTTCTTTTGTTTACGTTAGAAAGGCTCCAAATCCTCCAATCCACTCTCATATAACTGAGTCTTTTTGTCGGGGAGCAAGAAACGGAAAAAATGTTAATCGGACGCCGGAAAATTTTCTTACAGAGAAAATGGGCGGGCCGCTCATTTAATGAGTGAACGCTCGTCTCTTAGTTCGAAGCGAGCGGTCGCTCGGTTTTGTCGAGCGACCGCCTGCTTTGTTTCGAAAAAAAAACGAATTTCAAGCGGTCGCTCGAGAGATCGAGCGACCGCCTGCTCGCAAAAACCGAGTTTTTAACTCGGTTTCGAGAGAGAGCGCCACTTCCGTCACCTTTCTCTCTTTCTCGCCGGCGAAACCCTAGACACACCCCTCCACTCGTTTCATCCTCCATTCAACTCCTTGCTGCGCCATCGTCCGCCTCTCCGACGCCCCGACGCCGCACTTCGTCTGCTCTCTCTCTCTCTCGTCTCCGTCCATACGCGAATCGGTAATTTCTCTCCCCATATCGTGTCATTGGGATGTTTAGGATAGGGATAGGTCGAAAATCTTGATGGGTATAGACATTAGGGTTGATTTCGATCGATTTCAGCCAGAAAATCCCGATTTCCGGCCGAAGAATCGGTTTTCCGAACCAGTGAGCGGTCGCTCGTTTTATTCGGGCGACTGCTTGATTTTCACCTGTTGGGTTTCCTGGGATCTCATGAGTGAATCTAATTCCTAAGAGATCGATTCTAGGGTTTGCGCAGCGGATATAAAACAAAAATTTTAATGAAACCCTAGAACCATGCTACTATTGAATCATAGAAACGTTAGAACGCTTACCTCAATCGATCCGGGGCCTATATCAATTGATCTGTTCGTCCGATCACTCTAGGCAGGAAGAATACCTCGCCCTCTACACGTATCCACACGTCGGGATGGATTCCAACAACTTGGAACTTGTCTGCTAGGACTAGAGATCTCGATCTCTCTTGTGTGCAAGGTTTTTGGAGGCTTAGGGTTTTATTTTTCTTCTTTTTT
>NW_010964999.1:25008-25647 GCF_000463585.1 Tarenaya hassleriana
TTGCGGAAGGGCTGTTTCCGGAGAGAGTATGGACTAGGTTCGATCACCGGACAAAGTGGCACTCGAATTCGATCTAGTTCGGGAGATGAGTGGTTAATGGATGGATGGATTCCGGGATCCATCTCTGATCAGATTTGATACTCGACTTAATCCCGAAACGAAGAGATGAACGAAGGATAGAAGTTGGATTCGGACAAACCAAATCGACCCTCGGACGAACCAAGGTTGAATCTCGGACGAACCAAGAACGGAACTCGGACAAACCAAGCTAGAATGCTCGACACGAAGTGGAGAGAATTCTGGAAAATAATACTTAGATTGAAAAATGATCAAAGGTGTTTTCAAATGAGTCTACATGGGTTTTTAAAGAAGGATTACAACAACTAGAATCTTAAATGCAAGTCTTCATGCAAGGCTGCAGAATTTTCGCCATTAATGAGGTAGGTGGGAGTGTACTAGCTGTTGGAGAAGTTAGCTTGCCTTCCAAGATGCTTCCTTTGAGTGTTGTCTTGAGGTTGAAGCAATCTATTCTTGGCAAGCGAGGATAAGTCGGGTCTTGTTCTTTCCGAACGTAAAGAGGCACGCATCTCCGTCGTTTGGCCCGTTCACAACATGAGACACGAAGGCATTGAATTGTTG
>NW_010964999.1:28216-28882 GCF_000463585.1 Tarenaya hassleriana
CCATCTTTCTTCGGTACTAGAAGTACCGGAACAACACATGGACTGAGGCTTTCGCGGATGTACCCCTTGTTTAGAAGCTCTTGTATTTGTTTTTCGAGCTCTTTGGTTTCCTCGGGGTTCATACGATAAGCAGGCCGGTTGGGCAAGGGCACGCCGGGAATAAGGTCAATTTGGTGCTCGATTCCTCGAATAGGAGGAAGACCGACGGGTATTTCTTCCGGAAATACATCTCTAAATCGCTCAAGAAGTCGACTAACAGCTGGGCTATCGTTTGGATGTGTGTGGATTGCCGAGCCATCAACAATATTACGGTTAAGTATAGGCATCCGATTCCGAGGCTAGATGATATGCTCGATAAGTTGAGCGGAGCCACGATCTTTTCAAAGATAGACCTTAAGAGTGGCTACCACCAAGTGCGGATGAAGGAAGGCGATGAATGGAAAACCGCCTTCAAAACAAAACACTTTCCTTTTGTTGTGAACGAGCGAGTATTGGTTGGCCCTACCATCGTGGGTTACTTCTCTATCGAACTGCCAAGGCCGACCCAATAGTATATGTCCCGCTTGCATGGGAACGACGTCACACATGACCTCGTCATGATAACGCCCGATACTAAAGGGGATCTTAACTCTCTCGCTCACCTTGATCTCCCCTTGGTTGTTAAGC
>NW_010964999.1:29639-30612 GCF_000463585.1 Tarenaya hassleriana
TCCAACGGCGATCTAAACCCGGTGAGATCTCTCCATATTTACATTTTCGTAATTTCATTTCGTTTACATAAACCGAAAATCGTATTTCACCAAAAACAGTTTTGTATCAACGATTCTACGTATTTGATCACTTCTCTTTTGTTTGGCAGCGAAATCGTGGAGCAATCAGCCCCAAGACTCACCAACAACGCACGCTAGAGCTCTCCACTTCGGTTGTTTCGTTCCTCTCTTCACTTCTTTCGATTTCGTTGATTGCACGCCAAGTGTTCGATTGATTGTGCGAAAAATCTGTTTTGTTGAATCCGTGCGTGGTATAGGTTCAAGTGCACGTTTGAAGTGTTTAACCTACTGTTCTAATACTCGTTTGTGGTTGTGTAAGTTCGTTGTTTGAACCGCAAGTGACAGCACGTTTATTGTTTTTGTCGATATCGCTTTGCACGTTGATTAATCGCATCTCGTTTGTTCGCACGTCGATATCGCTTTGCACGTTGGTTGTCGCATAATTCAAACAAGCAACAATCACGCAATCAACGTTCAATCGGCAAGCAACGAATTATAACCAAACAACGTGCTGATGACGAATAATATCCTCGCAAGCTAGCAATACGTACAGCAGACAACTCAATCAATTATGCGACAACCAACGTGCAAAGCGATATCGACGTGCGAACAAACGAGATGCGATTAATCAACGTGCAAAGCGATATCGACAAAAGCAATAAACGTGCTGTCACTTGCGGTTCAAACAACGAACTTACACAACCACAAACGAGTATTAGAACAGTAGGTTAAACACTTCAAACGTGCACTTGAACCTATACCACGCACGGATTCAACAAAACAGATTTTTCGCACAATCAATCGAACACTTGGCGAAATGAAATTACGAAAATATAGATATGGAAAGATCTCACCGGGTTTAGATCGCCGTTGGAGCGTTAAAGCTCTGATACCAAAATGATATACGCCACGG
>NW_010964999.1:32198-42786 GCF_000463585.1 Tarenaya hassleriana
ACCTACTGTTCTAATACTCGTTTGTGGTTGTGTAAGTTCGTTGTTTGAACCGCAAGTGACAGCACGTTTATTGTTTTTGTCGATATCGCTTTGCACGTTGATTAATCGCATCTCGTTTGTTCGCACGTCGATATCGCTTTGCACGTTGGTTGTCGCATAATTGATTGAGTTGTCTGCTGTACGTATTGCTAGCTTGCGAGGATATTATTCGTCATCAGCACGTTGTTTGGTTATAGAGAGGAACGAAACAACCGAAGTGGAGAGCTCTAGCGTGCGTTGTTGGTGAGTCTTGGGGCTGATTGCTCCACGATTTCGCTGCCAAACAAAAGAGAAGTGATCAAATACGTAGAATCGTTGATACAAAACTGTTTTTGGTGAAATACGATTTTCGGTTTATGTAAACGAATATCTCATCCGGACTTCTCCTCTAACGCTCCAAATAACTCCTTTTCGAGTCCAATCATCTTCGAAACCTGTAACTCTGCAAAACTAAAGCACAACCGGGTTTTGTGTCCTAACACACCTAGAATGCCTATGAATGCATGTGATTATCCCGTAAAACCTAGACAAACTCTCATCAAAATATAGAGAAAAATAGGAGTTATCATATACCACCGTAGGAATCGAATACTTACCTCTTTCCTGAAGATCTAAAAGTAGCAATCAATCCAAGGCCTGTTTTGATCACCAAGAGCTGAAAGTACAGCTCCTCTATACGTATCCACACCAACAGGAAGGGTTCCAAACGCTTTTGGAACGGATCTGTTAGGATCTGTGAAGTGAATAGGGTTTCCAAGACTTGGGATCGAATTCCGGGAACTTGAACCTCAAAAGAACAGTTTCTCTTGTATTCTAGATCTGTCTAGGAGTTCAGAATAACTCTCACTTGGTTGGGACTGTTGGTTTAGTGCTCTATAATGTACTGATTATGAGCTTTGTTCAGATACATTCGATGTATTGATACTTTCTATGTGGTTTTATGAGAGTATTTTATTCATTACATGTTCTTGCATGCTAGATCTGTTATGAAATCCATGTATCATTATGAATGATACTAAACTCCCTAGTCTTGTGTCATTATGGGAATAACGACATAATAAGACTAGTATGATGTGTGATTGATGATCACATAGATGATCATAGGTATTGGATACGATCACAATCATAGGTATTCGTTGCAGAACGGAATACTGGACTGACCCGCATGAGATTGTCACATGGACTAGCGTCATGACTTGAATCTCATACGACGATTCCATGATTGGATCCTAAGACCTGAGATATCTACAGAATCTAACATGAGGAGTTGCGTGCTTTGATTACGTCAAACGTCCTGTGTAACAGGAGGATTATAAAGGCGTGTATCAGGTACGAAACGAATCATGTACTGGATTGTAGATAGTCAAGACGGGATTTGTACCTCTCGTAAAAGAGAGAGATATCGCTGGGCCCCTCGTGTGAGCAAGACTGTAGAAATGTGTGGCCGCACTATAGACGAACGTCGTCTATTTCAGACAGTCGAACTCAGTGAACGAGAAAGCAGTCGAATCAGATAAGGTGGCTTGTCCATGCCTTATGTTCGACATATGATATCGCGATACAAAAGGATCATCAGTCGGAATCATCACTGGCTTTCGTATGATCACAAACAAACTCTATTCGAGATAGATAGTCATAGTGTCTTGCTAGAGACTCTCTTTTACGAGAGGTACAAATCCCGTTTTGACTATCTACAATCCAGTACATGATTCGTTTCGTACCTGATACACGCCTTTGTAGTCCTCCTGTTACGCAGGACGTTTGACGTAATCACAGCACGCAACTCCTCATGTTGGATTCTGTAGATATCTCAGGTCTTAGGATCCAATCATGGAATCGTCGTATGAGATTCAAGTCATGACGCTAGTCCATGTGACAATCTCATGCGGGTCAGTCCAGTATTCCGTTCTGCAACGAATACCTATGATTGTGATCGTATCCAATACCTATGATCATCTATGTGATCATCAATCACACATCATACTAGTCTTATTATGTCGTTATTCCCATAATGACACAAGACTAGGGAGTTTAGTATCATTCATAATGATACATGGATTTCATCACAGATCTAGCATGCAGGAACATGTAATGAACAAAATACTCTCATAAAAAAACATATAGAAAGTATCAACACATCGAATGTATCTGAACAAAGCTCATAATCAGTACATCATAGAGCACTAAACCAACATCACCAGCGGTCGATCTAGCGATCGCCCGTAAAACGAGTGACCGCCTGTTTTTTCAGGCAGCCCGCCCGTTTTCTCTGATTTCTGAAAAAATCATTCGATTTTCTTCACCCTAACCCCAATGCCCTGATCCATATCGACTATACCTTTGCAGATGGCACCGAAAAGAGCCCGAACAAGCGACGTCGCCTCATCATCACGAGAGGCCGAGTTCTCTCCAAGGAGAGAGATGAGACCGAGAACCATCACAACAATATTGGAGACGAAGCAAAACCTCCTCATCGAAGGACCACCAAAGCTGGTCAAAATTGACAGGCACGATGAAGCATACGCGCGAGCAAAACACCTGTCAAAGCTCAAGCAACGCCTGAGTAACTTTATGTGTGAGCACACAGTTCGAAGATTGAGAATTCAAGCGAACGTCGAATACATCTTCGAGAAGCTCGGCTGGGTCGCATTGAGCAGAAGCGTCGAACCATCATTCAAGAGTGTAACCCGCGAGTTCCTGGCCACGTATTCATGCTACTTTCCATCCACGGCTCAATCGATGAGGCTTATATGGAATTTCGGCTGAACAAGAAATGGGTTAGGCTGAGTATGGCACAATTTGCTGACATATTGGAAGTCCCGAAAGGGAAGCACTCCCTCATTGCAACCATCTCAGCATATGCCCTCCAAGACTTCTGGAAGAAGATAGCCGTCCATCATTACTCGAGCTCGGCGGGGAAAATCTCATGGATTCAACACCCGGCTATCCGCTACGCTCATTCCATCATGTCCAAGTTCGTATTCGCACGAGACAAACCCGGCAAGATCCACAAGATCGAGCTGGGTTATCTCTACCAGGCATTGCGGGAATTCCACAATGAACCGTCTCTTGACTCGTGTGTCCGGGCCCCATGGACGGATATGGATTTAGCTTCGCGGATAGCCATGCACCTCCACACATTGGCAACCACCAAAGCCAATGAGACATGCATTTGCGTGGGCAGAATGATCACGAAGATCGCCCAACGAGTGGACACCGGGATCTCATTCTACCAAGCCGACATGGTCGACGACCGCATTCTCCTCGACATGGATGCCCTCAGGCTTCGAGGACATATTTAGAGGAAAGGATGGGATTGGATCTTCAAGGGAAACGATGGGCTAACACGATGCCTCACGCTCCCATGCGAGCAAATCGAGACGTTCACGGCCACCACCCTTCGACTGGACTTCCTTGACATTGCGCCAGCTCGGATAAAAGTTGGAAGGGGGAGGGCGATTGATCCCTCAACGTCGGGCACTGAGGGTCAATCGAGCTCCACTCCCGATCCTCGATTAGATCTTATACTGCAGAAGTTAGAGAGCTTCGATACTCGGCTCTCTGGGGTTGAGGCGCTCGGCACCCGACTCACCTCTCTCGAGGAGTCTATGGAGGACCAGATGGGCACCCTCGAAGCCACACTCACCGCCTCCATCGAGAGTGCCCAGCGGAGATTATACGGACCGTAGAGCGGATCATAGATGGCGAAGATTCTGACGCTGGAGGATCAGCTCAGGGGAGTGAGACCGAGGGCTCTTCCGCATCCGGGGCCAGCAAGGGAAGCAAGAGGACATCCCCTTGATCCGATCTCCTCTAGGATAGACTGCTTTATACTCCCCGTGGAACTATGTTTTGGTGTGTTTAGAACTTTTAACTTATGTTTCCTCTTTTGGATCTTTGGGTGTTTATATATGATGTTTTGACGTGTTTAAAAGTTGTAAATCTTGTCGGACATCATTTCTATGCAGCGTCTCCCCGAAATCGGTTCGGAAAATTTTATCACAGACAAAATGGGCGGACCGCTCGGTTTTTCGAGCAGTCGCCCACTTGCCGAAGATGAGAAACGAGCGATCGCTCGCCATTACAGGCGGACCGCCCTTTTCTCCCGAACCCCATTTTTCAAGCGACCGCCTGAGCTGTCGCCTGGAATCATTCGTTTTAACTCACGAAAATGAGCGGTCGCTCGCCTTTTCAGGCGGCCCGCCCGTTTTCTCTGACAAAATTTTTGACATTTTTAGTTGTTTCAGATGGATTCCATCAACCGTTGGAGGAGGGTACAGAAATACATTTCAGACACAATACCGGAGTTACAAGACTTTAAGCCACAAAATGCCCACTTTTCAAGTCTTGTGGATGAAATCCGTATTGATGCCGAACAAGAACATGCGGATCCAATCCCGTTTCAACCCCAATCCAACGAGGAGACAATCCTCCTACACCAAATCCAGCAGAGGGGGATCAAAGCTTCAAAATTCGTATACCATGACATCCGACCAAGGCAACTCTATGAGAGGATCGAGGGTATATTCCAACTCGCCGGATGGGAACGTCTATTCCGCGCCAACCCCCCACCTACCATTCATTGACAACAGAATTTGCGTGCACTTTCCAATGTTTCATCCCAAGGAATGTTGATCCTCGCAATGGCTACATCGGATTCCGTTTAGAAGGGCACCAATACTATCTCAAGATGGAGCAACTCGCTCAAATTTTGGGTGTTCAAGCGGGCAGCACGACAACAATCCCAAAGATAACAATCGCCAAGGCTAGAAAATTCTGGACACAAATAGCGGCCGCACACTTCACCCCTTGGGAACTCGAAGCCTTCATGCTACGACATCCCGCAGTCCGCTACCTTCAGCAATTCATGGCATCCACCCTATTTGCACGCGAGGATACAGAAACCGTCTCCATCACAGAACTGAACATGCTCATGGCACCTCTCTACTTCATGATGAACAACCGTCTAGAGGTTGCGGACGTCGCGTCAAGGGTAGCACTGCATATGCACAAGATAATCACTTCCACCACTGAGTCAATTTGCTTTGGAGGGATTGTAACCATGATTGTAGAGCGATTGGGCATCGATCTTAGAGCATATGGGCATGATTTCATCCACGGGGACAAGATCAACTATATGCATCTTCTGGAGAACAATTTGTCAAGTAACAAAACGGGGACATATTATGGAGGTTCATGGACGTCAGAGTAGGTATCGATCATTCGACATGGCCTATTTTGTGCTACCTCCTCTGACCGAAGAAGGAATCCATTTTGAGGTCTCATCGGACCTCGGCACAGACTCCGGACAAGAGTCCTCATCCCACGGGTCCTGCTAAAGGCCCGCTCGGTCCTCTCTCTTAACCCTCACCCCTTGCATTCATTTCGGCTAACATCGCATAGCATTGTAGTTTCCTCACATTGTATAGGTTTCATGGGCTACGGCACACGCAACAGAGAAATTGGAATGCGATTCCACCTCATCGGACAAGGTAACACAACCACCCATTTCATTCCATCCATTCCTTATTTCTCTTTGAATTCTCTCCACTAGACGAGAGTCAACACCTTGGCCGGTGTTTGATTCAAGTCTGGGGGGAGGAGTGACACTAACATACATCGTATCCATGGACTCTACACATTATGCATTATTTGCACTTAGAATCATGCATTCCATATTCATCGAAAAAAAAGAAAAAAAAAGAAAAAAGAGTCTTGCATTTTGTACATACTTGCATAGATCGTCATCAATAGGTTGCATATGTGCATATAGGTCTAGGAATGCATGCATACATTTGCATAAAGTTTTTTCTCTCGAAGATTTGGCCGGATAACGATGTGGGGGATATAGAGTGAGGATTGGCTTGGAAAGGTTTTAGGAGCTAAGTTTAGATTGATCTAAAGAGTTGAATGGATTGTCGAGTGAGGTAGAAATAGCTGATCCAATCCAAGTGCGAATGAACGTCACGTGGGATGATTTTGTCTCCTAAAGTCTAGATGGAGTAGAGGCTACGAACCAAGCACGAAACGTCTCCCTAAAAACCACCCTTTGACCTCTAAGTTAGGAAGCTCATAGGAAGCCACAAGCCCTAGAGAGTACTAGCAACCCGACACTCCTCTGTCATCATCTCGTTAATGAAAATCATTCGGGGATATGAGTGCATCGGAAACAAAGGCTCGGGTCTAAGTTGTGGGACAAGAACACAAAAGAAGAGAGGAAAAAAAAAGAGAGTGACGCTTGTCAAATTCCAACGTCCTAGAAGCCCGGGATTGCATGAGAAAGGGAAAGAAAGAAAAAGGAAAAAAGAATACAAAAACAAGAATAAAAAGGAAAGAGATAGGACAAAGAAAAATAGTGAAAGTATGAGCCAAGTAACTTTTAGGGACCTCAATTGGGATGTGTTTAGGAGACATACTCGGCAAGTAGGATATACTCCATTTTAGATCGCGGGAAACAATGGAAATCCCATTGATGAGCTTTCGCTTGAATGTTGGAGAAGATAGAGTACACCAAACCCGATTTCATTCGTAGCGACTCTAACCCGTACAACCAATCCACTCAAAACCCCCATTTGTTCTCCGACTATATCTTATCACCCCTGGATAGTTTTATAGCTGCACACTTACTCGAGGACGAGCAAACCTCAAGTCTGGGGGATTTGATCACACGGGTTTTTCACCGGTTTTCTAACGTCACACACTTTGATTTTTTCTCATATCTTGGGCATAATAGGACGTTAGCCGGTCATGGGTAGGATTCTTTCCTCCATTTCCCTTGCAGGATGATCGAACGAGAATATTTACGCACGAGGCATGGAAAAGGAGCAGAATCGAGAAGTCCCGAATAGCTCAGAGGAAATGAGCGGCCCGCTCGTTATAACGAGCGGTCGCTCGCTGTGATAGCCAAGCAATCAGGCGGTCGCTCGGAGAATCAGGCGGTCGCTATGTGTTAAAACGGATAACGAGCGGTCGCTCGGTAAATAAGGCGGTCGCCTCAAGTTGCAAAGAAGAACGAGCGGTCGCTCGTGCATATGAGCGGTCGCTCACCCTGAAGAAAACAAGCGACACTGAAGAGAAAATGGGCGACCCTGAACAAAAAGTGAGCGACCGCCCGATATCAAATCCGGATCAAAAAGGAAAAGCCCGATTTTTGAGGAAAAACCTAGTTTTTGCACTTACACAAAAAGGGGATTTTGAGGAGAGAGAAGGGGGACTCGACACTTGGAAAGAAATACACCTTGGAGAAGAGGAGAGGGAGATTTGGAGACCTAGGGAGACATCTTGAAGAAGGAGATCACCATTGAAGATCACACTGAGCATTTCTTCTCCTTTTCTATGTTCTCCCCTTTTGTTTTCTGTTTTGGACCTTTAGATATGGAGTAGTAACCTTGTTGTGGATGAGGGATCCTCACTTTTGTATGGACACCTATGCTTATCTATGATGGTTTTGAGTTTTCTTCCATTGGTTTGATGTTTTGTGCTTAATGCTATTGAATTAGTTGAAACTCTAATTTATATGATTGTAGAACACATTGATCATAGGGATATGGGAATGATGTTTGGAACCAAATGTCAAATGAGTGAGTTATTCACATTGGGAGATGGCTTAACTTGCTTAGGGTTCATGATGGGGTACATTAATGCATCAAAAAATCATTTGGATCATTGGGAAATGGGTGAATCGATTCTCTAGGTAGTGAGTTTAAGCTTGGGAGAGACAAACTCTAGAGGAAGTGCTTGAAACCCCCATAGGGAGGATAACCCGTAGACATTGTAGCATCATTAACCATCCATGCGATTCTTGAGGGATCCCGAACCTACAACGTTTCAAACCGTCGTTTTACAAACCGTTAATTTTTATCGCTTTCTCGTATTCCGATACTTACCACAAACCATATTTTTACTTGACCACCTAATCTAGCTTAGAGATAGACTAATACATCCTAGTCCTAGTGTTCGACCCCGGTACTACAACTACCGTATACTTGCGGATAGTGGTACGGATCGGGTACTAAACATAAGACTCGGTGCATGCGCATCAGAGCCCTGCACATCATTCACACCATTTGAACTTAGAATTCTATACATACTTGCATGGACTGTCACTAATAGGTTGCATAGGTGCATATAGATCTAGGAATGCATGCATACACTTGCATAAGGTTTTTCCTCTCAAAGATTTGGCCGGATGACGATGTGGGGGACATAGAGTGAGGATTGGCTTGGAAAGGTTTTAGGAGCTAAGTTTAGATTTATCTAAATAGTTGAATGGATTGTCGAGTGAAGTAGAAATAGTTGATCCAATCCTAGAGCGAATGAATGTCACGTGGGATGATTTTGTCTCCTAAAGCCTAGGTGGAGTAGAGTTACGAACCAAGCGCGAAACGTCTCCCTAAAAACCACCATTTGACCCCTAAGTTAGGAAGCCTATAGGAAGCAACAAGCCGTAGAAAATACGATGCATCCCGACACTCCTCTGTCATCAACTCGTTAATGAAAATCATTCGGGGACATGAGTGCGTCGAAAACGAAGGCTCGGGTCTAAGTTGTGTTGGTTTAGTGCTCTATGATGTACTATTTGCGAGCTTTCCTTGGATACATTTGATGTATTGATACTTTATATAGTTTTATGAAAGTGTTTGATTCATTACATATTGTGCATACTAGATATGTCGTGAAATCCATGTATTGTTATGAACAATACTAAACTCCCTAGTCATGTGTCATTGTGGCAATAATGATATACTAAGACTAGTATGATGTGTGATTGATGATCATATAGATGATCATAGGTATTGGATACGATCACAGTCATAGGTATTTGTTGGAGAATGAAATACTGGATTGACCCGCATGCGATCATATCGATCTAGGGTTTGGTTTACTAGGTTTCATGCAGCGGAAGAAAGATCTAAACCTAGTCAAACGTCACACGCAACCAAACTCGCAAAACCCGAAAGATCGTGTATATCACCGAGGGAATCGTTACTTACCTCGTTCTCGATGAGACTTGAAGTTTATTTCGATCCGGGGCCTGTTCTAAATCACCAAGAGCTGAAAGTACAGCTCCTCTACACGTATCCACACCGACGGGAAGGATTCCAAACGATTTGGAACGAATCTGCTAGGATTAGTGAAGAAAAGGGTAACTCAAGAGATGAGATCCAATCACGGGACAATAGAAATCGAAGAGAACAACTTCTCTAGGGTTCTAGGATGTTTCTCTGAGTTTTAGGTCGGCCTTAATTAAGTTTGGACGAAAATCCAAACTTAAATAAGATTAGAAAACCCTAAAAACGAATATTTGGAAATTTTTCGGATCCCGGTCCCCGGACCAGGAGCTTGGTCCGGCGGACCAGGCTTAGTCCGACGCTCGCGGACCATCTGACGTGAAGGCTTGGTCCGGCTGACCACGTGTGGTCAGCTCCGGACCAAGACCCTTCTCGGTCTTTCCAGTCCGCCTGGCCTCAGTCTTGGTCCGTCTGACCCGCTGTCTGGTCGGCGGCTGACCAACTCTTGGTCAGCCGGACCAGGCCTGGACAGATGACCTCGGACCGAGCTTCCAGACCTCTTGGACTGACCAAACTTGGTCCGGGGCTGACCAAACTTGGTCAGCTCCGGACCAACGCACTGAAAACTCCTTTTCATGCTCGTTTCGGTCAAATCTCGTTTCCATTATTCGTATTCTTCACTGGTTAGCCTCTAACAAGACGCCATGACCACCCATTTTGAATTGAGTTAGAGGTGATCTAACCAAGGCATTAACAGCTCGAATTCTGATCCTTTGTCTCGCGATATCATATGGTTAACAATGCATGGTTTGAGCCACCCTTCCAGTTCAACTGCTTTCTCGTCTTGGCAAATCGACTAGTAAAATAGATGCAACTTCATCTATAGTGTGGCCACGCGTTTTCATAGTCCGACTTCCACGAGAGGGCCCAGCGATATCTCTCCTGTTAAGGAGGTGACAAGTCCCATATTGCATGTCTACTATCTCCATATGATTCGTGAACGTATCTGATCAACGCCGTTATAATCATCCGGTTAAAGACGACGTTTGACGCAGTCAAGACACGTCACTCCTCATATCAGATACTCTAGACATCTCAGGTATGAAGATCCATAAACGAACCGCTGTATGAGATTCAAGTCATGACTCTGTTCATGTGATAATCTCATGCGGGTCATCAGTCACTCGTTCACAATGAGTACCCATGATTGTGATCTACATCCAACACGTTGATCACACCTCATGCTAGTCTTCATTCAACATTGTTCCCACAATGATGACTGACTAGGGAGTTTAGAATCATTCTCTAATGATTCAAGGATGCCGAAATACAACAAACATGCTAATCGTATAACGGATAAATAATGCATTCATAAATCAATGAATCAATACAAAGTCAAATGTCATATCATGGATCATCCTAGAGCATTACAACCAACAATCTCCCACTATGCTCTATGATATATTCTACAAGCATCTAATCCTCATACCCTTAACATGACCATCATGCTTTGACGAAGGGAGAGGCTTCGTCAATGG
>NW_010964999.1:44808-52225 GCF_000463585.1 Tarenaya hassleriana
CCCAAACTTAAATAAGATTAGAAAACCCTAAAAACGAATATTTGGAAATTTTCCGGACCAACGCACTGAAAACTCCTTTTCATGCTCGTTTCGGTCAAATCTCGTTTCCATTCTTCGTATTCTTCACGTATAAGTCCATCCCTATTGGTGTGTGACCCTGTAGGCCCATTCTAAGTGGTAGTGACCTTAGGAACTTTTCCCGAACCACAAGTCATGGTTAGCCTCTAGCAAGAGCCATGACTACCCATTTAGAATTGAGTTAGAGGTGATCTAACCAAGGCATTAACAGCTCGAATTCTGATCCTTTGTCTCACGATATCATAAGTTGAACAAGGGCATGGTTTGAACCACCCTTCAAGTTCAACTGCTTTCTCGTCTTGGCAAATCGACTAGTAAAATAGATGCAACTTCATCTATAGCGTGGCCACGCGTTTTCATAGTCCGACTTCCACGAGAGGGCCCAGCGATATCTCTCCTGTTAAGGAGGTGACAAGTCCCATATTGCATGTCTACTATCTCCATATGATTCGTGAACGTATCTGATCAACGCCGTTATAATCATCCGGTTAAAGACGACGTTGACGCAGTCAAGACACGTCACTCCTCATATCAGATACATGAACATATCTGATCAACGCCGTTATAATCATCCGGTTAAAGACGATGTTTGACGCAGTCAAGACACGTGACTCCTCATATCAGATACTCTAGACGTCTCAGGTATGAGGATCCATAAACGAACCGCTGTATGAGATTCAAGTCATGACTCTGTCCATGTGACAATCTCATGTGGGTCATCCAGTCACTCGTTCACAACGAGTACCCATGATTGTGATCTACATCCAACGCGTTGATCACACCTCATGCTAGTCTTCATTCAACATTGTTCCCACAATGATGACTGACTAGGGAGTTTAGAATCATTCTCTAATGATTCAAGGATGCCGAAATACAACAAACATGCTAATCGTATAACGGATAAATAACGCATTCATAAATCAATGAATCAATACAAAGTAAAATGTCATATCATGGATCATCCTAGAGCATTACAACCAACAATCTCCCACTATGCTCTATGATATATTCTACAAGCATCTAATCCTCATACCCTTAACATGACCATCATGCTTGGACGAAGGGAGAGGCTTCGTCAATGGGTCGGCAATATTATCATCTGTCGACACTCTGCTTATCTTCACGTCTCCTCTGTCGATGATTTCTCTGATCAAGTGAAATCGCCTAGGGTTCATGATAGGGTACATTAATGCATCTAGAGATCATTTAGATCATTGGGAAATGGGTAAATCGATTCTCTAGGTAGTGAGTTTAAGCTCGGGAGAGACAAACTCTAGATGAAGTGCTTGAAACTCCCATTTGGAAGATAAACCTGTAGATATTGTAGTATCATCAACCGTCCATGCAAGTCTTGAGGGATCCCGAACCCACAACGCCTAGGATCATTGTTTGCAACCCCGTTAATTTTATTTGCGAAATTTCATTCCGATACCCATCACAAATCACATTTTTATTTGACCATCAATCTAGTTTAGGGATAGACTAATACAACCTAGTCCTCGTGTTCGACCCCATTACTACAACTACCGTATACTTGCGGATATTGGTACGAATCGGGTAATATATATAACTCGGTGCGTGCACATCAAGTTTTTGGCGCCGTTGCTGGGGACTAGGCGTTTTCGTGTTAGTCTAGATTTTTCCTAGATCACATTGCTTGGATTAATTTGAGTCATTACCGTTTCACAGCACACTCGGTTCATTTTGTCTCTTTGGTGTGCAGCTCCTCCGGTGCATGACAAGAAGTACCACCGGTAGAGATCAACTCGTCTTCGACCCCGAAATAGAAAGAACACTGCGCTTCGCTCGGAGACAGCAAAGACAGTGGGGAATGGCCGAAGAAATGCTGAGAGAGAACAACGCACGAAGAGAACAGCCCGATATGGTCGAAGAATTGTTGAGAGGGGTAAATGCCCAAAGGGGTCCAGCCCAAGCACCCCCTAGAACGCTTCGAACATACACACAACCGAAGCACACTCAGTTACTGTCATGCATCAGCCGGAGACCTCTAGAAGATTTTGAACTCCTACCGCAATGTATTCAAATGCTCAACAATATGAGTTTTCGGGGGAGACCAAACGAGGATCCGAATGCTCACCTTACAAACTTCAAGATGAACTGTAAGGCAATCAAGAAGGGACCGGGGATTACTCTTGAAGACGTATTCCTCGAAACTTTTCCCTACTCTCTTACGGAGAGAGCTAGAGATTGGCTCTACACCCTTGAGCCAAATTCTATCTCAACATGGGATGAGATGGAAGAGCAGTTCCTTATGCAATACTATTCTCCTACCAAGACTCAACATGCGAGGAATCAGATTAATGCTTTTGTGCAAGAAGATGGGGAGAATCTCCATGATGCATGGGAACGCTTCAAGGAATATCAAAGAATGTGCCCTCACCATGGAATGGAAAGAGACTACCTTCTATCCATCTTTATCCATGGATTGAAGGATGATACTCGGTCTTGGATTGATGCAGCGTGTGGAGGTGACATATATGACATCTCTTTCCAAGAGTTGGAAGCAACAATAGCAAAACTGGCCAAAGGACGTAGCCACACGTCCAATGAGTTCCGCAGGAGAAGCTCAGTGAAAGGTGATGTGGGAGAGAACGCAGCTCTTAAGGCGGTGCTAGCCGACCTTGCGGAGATAAAGGTCCAACTTGCCAATGCCAAACAAGTAGCTGTTGTGGAAGATCACAATGTAGCGCAAGTTCAACCGGGTATGTATATGATTGATCAAGAAGCGGAAGAGGCCAACTATGTCGGCCAAAACCAATACACTCATCCATCCAACCTATACAACCCGGGATTGAGGAATCATCCCAATTTCTCCTACAAGAACGCGTCAAATGCGATAAATCCTCAATCTGCTTTTCAACGGAGCAATCAAGGACCTCCGGGTTTTCAATCAAAGTACCAGCAACAAGGTCAAGGGAGTCAAGGTTACCAAGGAAATTCCAACTATAGACCACAGCAAGTGCAACCCAAGGATCAAGACCCGGACATCAAGGATATGCTATTTCAAATCCTCCAAGGTCAAAAATCACAAGGAGTATCCATTGGGAGCATTGAAAATGAGCAAGTTGCATTCAAGAAGCAATTGGAGGGAGTACAAGCTCACTTGAAGATTTTGGACAATCAAGTGGCCCAAATTGCATCTTCCTCCTCATCAAGACAACAAGGAATGCTTCTCGGAGAGAACGAAGTGAACCCTCGTGAGCATATCAATGCATTTGAACTAAGGAGTGGAAAACAACTTCTAGAGATTACACCCCCGATGGTTGAGAAAGTAGTACCTTCGGGGTTGACGAGGGAGGAAAAGGGCAAGGCGGTAGAGGAAGACATCCCTAAAGCGCAAAAACAGGAGAAAGAATCAGCCTACATCCTGCCTCCACCTAAGGTACCCCCGATTCCTTTCCCCTCTCATCTAAAGAAATTTAATGAGGACAGCCAGTTCGGGAAGTTTGCGGAGATGTTAAAGAAGATGGAGATTACAATGCCCTTCCACGAGGCAATTCTCCAAATGCCCTCCTACGCAAAGTTTTTGAAAGATATTTTGACGAAGAAAAGGGTTGTGGAGAAAGAAACAGTAGCTCTTAGTACCGATATTAGTGCCGCAATCACGAAGCATGAGCTTCCCCCTAAGATGTCTGATCCGGGGAGTTTCTCTATACCTTGCAAGTTGGGAAATATTGAGATAGATCGAGCCCTATGCGATCTTGGAGCAAGCGTGAGCTTAATGCCCTTGTCAATCTACAAGAAGTTGAATATTGGTGAGCTAAAACCCACAAGAATGGCACTACAGTTAGCAGATCGATCAGTCAAGTACCCAACAGGAATATTAGAGGATGTACCTTTGAAGATTGGTGGGTTCTATGTGCCGGTAGATTTCGATCATACTAGGCCGACCATTTTTAAGTACAGCGGATGCCGTAGTGCACGTTCGAGCTGGTAGACTGACTATGAAAATTGGAGACGAGACAGTCGCATTTACCATCGATCAGAATTTGAAGCAACCGTCAACAAGTGATACGGTATGTTATGCGGATATACTCGAAGCAATGGCAGAGGAAGTAATTGGAGAATTCTGTGAAGTGGATCCGCTAGAAATCTCGCTAATGGTTGCAGAAGTAAGCTTATATAGCAACTCGAAAGAAATCGAGGAGATTAGACAGGCGTTAGATGATCGGAAAGGAGGAAAAGAAGTTTCTGCAGTATTTCAGGCGGCCCGCCCGAAAGTGTTAGAAGAAGGAGAGATCTAGGGAAAAACGGGCGACCGCCCGGGAAATCAGGCGGCCCGCCCGAAATTTCTGAGCAAATTCGATGAAAAAATTGAAAAAATGGGCGACCGCCCGGGAAAGCAAGGGACCCGCCCGGAATTTCTGAGCAAATTTCAAGTGGGATCTGAGGAAACGAGCGACCGCTCGAATGGCCAGACGGCCCGCCCGAAAAGTCTGAGCAAAATCGACTCAGTTTCGGACAAAACGAGCGAGCGCTCGACATATTGGGCGGCCCGCCCACTTCTACCTGAGAATGAAGAATTGCAATTCGAAGCCCTCTTCGCGACCACTCGAGCCATACCTGATGCGCCCCAAGTCGCGAAAGGAGACACAAGCATCGATTGGGATCCCAACCATGCTCCACAAGTGGAATTGAAACCCCTACCTCAAGGGTTAAGATATGCATTGAGTATGACTAGTAGATATCAGTCTACACCAGGTGAGGCTCACTGGATTGCGGTCAAGAACATCCTTAAGTACTTGAGAAGGACTAAGGATTTGTTCTTGGTGTATGGCGGATTGGAAGACGAGCTCGCTATAAGTGGTTATACCGATGCTAGTTTCCAAACCGACAGAGATGACTTCAGATCGCAGTCAGGTTATGTTTTCTGCCTGAACGGTGGGGCTATCAGTTGGAAGAGTTCCAAACAGCCAACCGTTGCAGATTCGACTACAGAAGCCGAGTACATAGCAGCATCGGATGCAGCTAAGGAAGCTGTTTGGATCAGGAAATTCGTGGGAGACCTGGGCGTCATTCCTAGCATTGCAGATCCCATTGAGTTGTATTGTGACAACAATGGTGCGATTGCGCAAGCTAAGGAACCCCGGTCACACCAGAGATCCAAACACATACTCAGGCGATTTCACTTGATCAGAGAAATCATCGACAGAGGAGACGTGAAGATAAGCAGAGTGTCGACAGATGATAATATTGCCGACCCGATGACGAAGCCTCTCACTTCGTCAAAACATGATGGTCATGTTAGGGGTATGGGGATTAGATGCTTGTAGGATAGATCATAGAGCATAGTGGGAGATTGTTGGTTGTAATGCTCTAGGATGATCCGTGATATGACATTTTGACTTTGTATTGATTCATTGGTTTATGAATGCATTACATTCCCGTTATATGATTGGCATGTTTGTTATATTTCGGTATCCTTGAATCATTATAGAATGATTCTAAACTCCCTGGTCAGTTATCATTGTGGGAACTATGATGAATTAAGACTAGCATGAGGTGTGATCGATGCATTGGATGCATTTCACAATCATGGGTACTCGTTGTGAATGAGTGACTGGTTGACCCGCATGAGATTGTCACATGGACAGAGTCATGACTTGAATCTCATACAGCGGTTCGTTCTCGGATCCTTAGACCTGAGATGTCTAGAGTATCTGATATGAGGAGTGGCGTGTCTTGACTGCGTCAAACGTCGTCTTTAATTGGATGATTATAATGGCGTTGATCAGATACGTTCACGAATCATATGGAGATAATGGATATGCAATATGGGACTTGTCACGTCCTCAATAGGAGAGATATCGCTGGGCCCTCTCGTGGAAGTCGGACTATGAAAATGTGTGGCCACGCTATAGATGAAGTTGCATCTATTTTATTAGTTGATTTGCCAAGACGAGAAAGCGGTTGAACTTGAAGGGTGGCTCAAACCATGCCCTTGTTCAACATATGATATCGTGAGATAAAGGATCAGAACTCGAGCTGTTATTGCCTTGGTTAGATCACCTCTAACTCAATTCAACGTGGGTGGTCATGGCGTCTTGCTAGAGGCTAACCATGGCTTGTAGATCGGGAATGGTTCTCGAGGCTGCTGCCACTGCGAATGGGCTTACAGGGTCACACACCATTAGGGATGGACTTATATGTGAAGTTTCGGAAAGGAAGGCTTGGATTTCGTCGGAAAAACCGTTTTCGGATCAAATCAGAGTGTCGAGACGTCTTCAGCCTTCTGACTCGGACCGAGTCAGTATTTGACTCGGACCGAGTCAGTTCCATGCGGGTCGAAGCCCAGAAAGTGTTTTGGGCTTGGCTGATGTTTTGACTCGGACCGAGTCAATACTAAATGGGCCGAGTCAAGAATTGACAATGGGCTTGGACTGATTCGTTCTGACTCGACCGAGTCAGAGTTCTGACTCGGACCGAGTCAATACTCGGAAAAAGTCTCTTTTCACAAGGATCAGGGTTTCTAACTTATAAGGAAGTGTTGGACGCCGTCCTAAGAGAAGAACTCAACTTACAGAACCCTAAGACAGATCTAGAACACAAGAAAATCGTTTCTTTTGAGGTTCTAGTTCCTGGGATTCGATCCCAAGTCTTGGAAACCCTATTCACTTCACAGATCCTAGCAGATCAGTTCCAAAAGCGTATGGAATCCTTCCCGTCGGTGTGGATACGTGTAGAGGAGCTGTACTTTCAGCTCTTGGTGATTAAAACAGGCCCTGGATCGATTGCTATTTTCAGATCTTCAGGAAAGAGGTAAGTATTCGATTCCTACGGTGATATACACGATTAAACGGGGTTTTACGGATGATTTTGGTTGCGTGTGACGTTTGACTAGGTTTAGACTATCCTTCCGCTGCATGAAACCTAGTAAACCAAACCCTAGATCGATATGATCACATGCTAGAAATCCGTAGCGAAACCCAACAGGATACACGCAAAATCCCAACAAACGATGCATTAGATGAGGGTCAAGTAGAAAAACTCACCAGGCTACTTAAGCAATACAGGGAAGTCCTAGGGTACACTCTAGGAGACATCAAAGGTCTTAGCCCCTCTCTTTGCATGCACCGCATACATTTAGAGGATGATACCAAATCGTCAATCGAGCATCAACGTAGGCTAAACCCGAACATGAAAGAAGTAGTCAAGAAAGAGATTTTGAAATTGTTAGATGCGGGTATTATCTATCCGATTTCGGATAGCTCTTGGGTTAGCCCGGTACAAGTTGTACCCAAAAAGGGAGGTATCACGGTCGTTCCTAATGAGAACAATGAACTCATACCAACAAGGACAATTACGGGATGGAGAATGT
>NW_010964999.1:52629-54000 GCF_000463585.1 Tarenaya hassleriana
CATGGACCCTCCTTTGATGTGTGTCTAACCAATCTTCATCGAGTGTTAGACAGGTGCAGCAAGGCTAACTTGGTCTTAAATTGGGAAAAATGCCACTTCATGGTGCAAAAGGGCATCGTGCTTGGTCATAGGATTTTGGATAAGGGGATAGAAGTGGATAGAGCGAAAGTGGAAGTGATTGAGAAGCTACCACCACCGACTAACGTTAAAGGAATCCAAAGTTTCTTGGGTCACGCCGGATTTTACAGGAGATTCATCAAATATTTTTCGAAGATAGCGAGACCCTTGACTGCGCTTTTGGGCAAGGACGTCCCATTTGAGTTTAATGGGGAGTGCCATAAGGAATTTGGTATATTAAAGAAGGCACTAGTATCACCTCCGATCATTCAACCCCCAGATTGGAGTGTTCCTTTTGAGTTAATGTGCGATGCTAGCGACTTCGCGGTCGGGGCCGTATTGGGACAAAAGAAAGATGGGAAGCATTACGCCGTATACTACGCAAGTCGAACGCTCGATGATGCCCAAATGAACTACTCCACCACGGAGAAAGAGCTCCTTGTTTGAAATGTGGCCGGTGCATTGCATAATCCGAATGGCATGCGTCTATATGCAAATGTACCATAGGGGCACGTGAATGTTGTCTTTTCTTGATCGCTAGGATGAATTGGAATTTGGAAAAATCCGAAATAGCCATCAAGAATGCAAAAATATGAATGCAATGCGAGTCTTTCTAACATTTGATCAATGAATGGTAAAGGGAAGTGGTCTTTGCGGGTGTTTGTGTTTAGCTTGCGATAGTCAATGCACATTCTCCATCCCGTAATTGTCCTTGTTGGTATGAGTTCATTGTTCTCATTAGGAACGACCGTGATACCTCCCTTTTTGGGTACAACTTGTACCGGGCTAACCCAAGAGCTATCCGAAATCGGATAGATAATACCCGCATCTAACAATTTCAAAATCTCTTTCTTGACTACTTCTTTCATGTTCGGGTTTAGCCTACGTTGATGCTCGATTGACGATTTGGTATCATCCTCTAAATGTATGCGGTGCATGCAAAGAGAGGGGCTAAGACCTTTGATGTCTCCTAGAGTGTACCCTAGGACTTCCCTGTATTGCTTAAGTAGCCTGGTGAGTTTTTCTACTTGACCCTCATCTAATGCATCGTTAACGATAATGGGATAAGTAGAATTTGATCCGAGGAAAACATACCTTAACCCTTGAGGTAGGGGTTTCAATTCCACTTGTGGAGCATGATTGGGATCCCAATCGATGCTTGTGTCTCCTTTCGGGACTTGGGGCGCGTCAGGTATGGCTCGAGTGGTCGCGAAGAGGGCTTCGAACTGCAATTCTTCCTTCTCAGGTAGAAAT
>NW_010964999.1:57681-62030 GCF_000463585.1 Tarenaya hassleriana
GTGCCCCTATGGTACATTTGCATATAGACGCATGCCATTCGGATCATGCAATGCACCGGCCACGTTTCAACGATGTATGATGGCTATTTTTTCTGATGTGATTGAAGATATCATGGAGGTGTTCATGGACGATTTTTCGGTTCATGGACCCTCCTTTGATGTGTGTCTAACCAATCTTCATCGAGTGTTAGACAGGTGCAGCAAGGCGAACTTGGTTTTAAATTGGGAAAAATGCCACTTTATGGTGCAAAAGGGCATCGTGCTTGGTCATAGGATTTCGGATAAGGGGATAGAAGTGGATAGAGCGAAAGTGGAAGTGATTGAGAAGCTACCACCACCGACTAACGTTAAAGGAATCCGAAGTTTCTTGGGTCACGCCGGATTTTACAGGAGATTCATCAAAGATTTTTCGAAGATAGCGAGACCCTTGACTGCGCTTTTGTGCAAGGACGTCCCATTTGAGTTTAATGGGGAGTGCCACAAGGCATTTGGTATATTAAAGAAGGCACTAGTATCACCTCCGATCATTCAACCCCCGGATTGGAGTGTTCCTTTTGAGTTAATGTGCGATGCTAGCGACTTCGCGGTCGGGGCCTTATTGGGACAAAAGAAAGATGGGAAGCATTACGCCGTATACTACGCAAGTCGAACGCTCGATGATGCCCAAATGAACTACTCCACCACGGAGAAAGAGCTCCTTGCTGTAGTGTTCGCCTTCGAGAAATTTAGATCATACTTGGTAGGTTCTAAGGTCATTGTTTATACAGATCACGCAGCCTTGCGATATCTACTCACAAAGAAAGATGCCAAACCACGGTTGATTAGATGGATATTGCTTCTACAAGAGTTTGATTTGGAAATTCGAGATCGCAAGGGGACGGAGAATACAGTGGCCGATCATTTGTCAAGACTAGAAATACCCAATGAGATGCCTATCAATGATTCGCTGCGAGAAGAACAAATTTTAGCATTAGAGGTTAGTTCCGATGTCCCTTGGTGATGAGGACATCGGAGCAGCCAACAGCTTGGAGGCGGATGAGGATGGGAGCTTAACGGAAGGAGCTCTCCGGGATGATGAAGACTCGGCCTCTCAGGTGCCGGGAGAAGTTCCGAATGATCAACACGTTACACGATCATTCGAAGCCGCAAGAACGGGAAGTGACGTGCACCACGCGACGGCTCAACGAGCAAGCCATAGAGTCGAGCCTCCCCTCACTCGTGCTAGAGCTCGAGCCCTTCGTGTCACGCTAACCAAGGTTGTCACTCAAAGTTCTTCACGGATTCAGGGTTCACGACAACAAGGATGCATCATTATTCGGACGAGAAGTGATTCGGAACAATTTCAGCATTAAGTCCAAATTGTCTAAGGCCTAGGACACGACCTTAATCAATTTTCGGCCCAAGAAGAAGGCCCACGGTCCAACCCATCAGCAGCCCAAAGAAAGGAGCTTTCCCAACAACTCTTTTCTACCACCTACTCACCATTAATGCACGTGGGCTGCATGTTGTTTAGCATTTATGTCTTTGTTGACAATTGTTGTTATTTAAACTCCTTTCTTTTCATTTTGTGATCAGCTTTTCATCAATCAAAAATTGTAGAACCTTTGTTCTCTTTCTCCACTCAAAGTGTTGAGATTATCTTTGTGTCTTGGTGTGTCTGAGGCCTCTTCTCTTCGGTGTGTCCGAGAGACTCCTTCGGTGTGTCCGAGAAGATTGCGTCCGGTGTGTCCGACGCGCCCATATCCTTCGATTACCACCTCATCCCTTTTGAAACATTTCTGAATTCGAGCGCCACACTCGTGAGCCGGTGATTGGAATCGATTCGCCATCAATCCACTTCGGCTATCCCTTGTTCCTCCGTGAATTCGAGAGCCACTTCCGTGACCCGGTGATTGCAGTTGAACTCCCCTATCCATCCTCTTCCGTGCGTGTATCATTTTTGGTATCAGAGCCTTGCTCGATCCAAGAGGACGTGCCCCGGGTGAGATCTATCCTCGTTTACGTTTTCGTTTATTTCCGTTTGTTCTTTTTGTTTCAATTTGAAATTTTGAAAACAAAATATAATCTGCCCAGTTTCGTTCCTTGAAAAGAGCTGATCAATTCCACCATCCATTTCGTAGACTTTGCATCTCCATCAAGGCGCACAAATCAATCGAGAAACGAGAGAAATAGCACGCCGCTCATCCTCGGAGTTCTCTCGGGTGAGATCCTTCCTACTTCAGTTTTTCTGATTCTGCTTTGTTGTGTGTTGCCTCTGCTGTGTTATATCATTTTCCGTGAGTGTCCTTGCTTCCATCTAGGGCTGAGCATCCATCGAAACCGATTATCGTCTTCCGTTTTAAATCTGTTTGTAATTCGGTTCGAGTAGTCCCCTTAATTTGTTTTGTTGTGCTTAGTAATATGCTACGTGTCCCGTAATTATATACACCTCTGTTTCCATTCCGAAATCTAAACTGGTTTGAGGACATAGCTGATCGTGTTAGGCAACAAACGCATTGACTAAATCTGTTCAATTTGCACATTAATTTTGGTCAAATCCTGTTTTTTTATAATAAAAAAATATATATAATTCGAAAATAATAATAAACTAAGTTGCTGCTGTTGAGTGTTGCTGTTGTGCGTTGTTGGTGTTGTATTCATCGCTGCTATATTTTATCACCATCTGATTGATAGTGCTCTGTTTTCGGTTCAACTGAGCGTGTTGTGTGTATCCCGCGTGCTGATTGAATCTCCTGCAAATTGATCTGTTCTTGTGGATTCGAGTGACCGTTCGTCTTCCTTGTTGAATGCTCTGCATTTCTTCGAATTTTGATCTAGGATTGCACGTTAGACGAGCCTCATTGATTGCTGCAAAATCTGTTTTGAAAATCTGATTGAAGTTCTTTGAAAACCTGTTCGAGAAATGATTGGACGAGTTTTGATCAAGCTCTATTCGTGATTTGTTGAGTGTTATCTGCATCATTGTTGAGAAATCTGTGTAAATCTCGCTCATCGTTAGCACGAGATTGCACCTTACTTGCTATTCATACGCTGCTATGTTTTCGGGTACAAATCTGTTTGTGATAACCTCAATCTGTAGCTCAACTTGCACATTAGGACATTTGTTGGATCATACCACGTTGCTTGCTGCCTTTGTTTTGCATGTTGATTGACATACTCGTTGAAATCTGCACATTCGTGAAATCTGTTTTAACGCGTGTTTTGTGCAAGAATCGTTGATTGTTATCCCTCGTTCATTGTTTCGCTTCGATCGCACGTATCCGTGTTCGTTAGGTGTTAGGTCGAGTACCTGTTGTTGATTGACATACTCGTTGAAATCTGCACATTCGTGAAATCTGTTTTAACGCGTGTTTTGTGCAAGAATCGTTGATTGTTATCCCTCGTTCATTGTTTCGCTTCGATCGCACGTATCCGTGTTCGTTAGGTGTTAGGTCGAGTACCTGTGTATTTGTCTTGCACGTTGGTTGCTCCGTGATTGTGTGTTGCGAGGTTTAGCGACATGAGTAACCACGAACAGTCCCGTGAGAGAGCGAATATAGAATCTAGTGAAAGCGCTATGCTTCAAATGTTACAACAGATTCAAGATCGCCTCACACGACTTGAGCAAGAGACCCGACCCATAGAATCTGCGAGGGCCTCAAACAACCGCCCGTATCATGAACTAAGGGCTGGTCGGAAATCTAAGTCGTCCTTGTTTACGGGAGAAGAAAACCCAGAAGTTTACCTCGAGTGGGAGCGGCAAATGAATGACATCTTTGAGTGTTACTCCTGGTCGAACCAAAGAAAGATCCAATACGCAGCTGCCCATCTTGCGAAGAATGCTCTCATGTGGTGGGAACAAAAGGAGATCGAACACCGACGAGCACATTATGATCCGATTTCCACTTGGAAAGAGATGAAAATCCTCATGCGGAAAAGGTGTGTACCCCAACATCGATGAAAAAAGTCTCATTGCGCACTTCCTAGGAGGCTTACAAAAACAAATCGCTAGAAAGGTAAACCCACACGTATACCGTGACTTGAGACATCTTGTGCATACGGCAATTCAAGTAGAGCGACAACTGAATAAGAAGCCGTCAAAGAATGGGTGCCAACGAACGCCAACGCCAACGCCTATACACGAAAACATTTCCGATACCGGAGACCCAATCAAGGCGCAAAATCTTGATGCTCGACAGGACGAGACTATCTTATATACAAGAGAAGTCCACACACGAGGTAACAAAACTTCTTCCTCATGTACTCATTTTACTTGTGAGGTTTTGTGTTCGGAGTGTAGGAACCAAAGTCATTTGCCCAATGGAAGTTCTACCCGACAACAGGTGAGCATCAAGGATAACGGGGCATAT
>NW_010964999.1:62631-66265 GCF_000463585.1 Tarenaya hassleriana
GTAACACCGTCTTAAACCCAAGGACAATCAAGAAGGATGAGCCTTTTGAACGAGGAGAGGCGCGAGAACAAAATCTTCATACACTTGGCGAATATCTCGACAAAACCCGCAATCAAGGTATGGAAAATTTGACTTACGTATTTAACGATGCTGACTTGGACCCGTTTGATATAGGTAAGCATGTTTTGAGGACAAAACCTTCTCAAGGGGGAGGGAATGATGAGGACATCGGAGCAGCCAACAGCTTGGAGGCGGATGAGGATGGGAGCTTAACGGAAGGAGCTCTCCGGGATGATGAAGACTCGGCCTCTCAGGTGCCGGGAGTAGTTCCGAATGATCAACACATTACACGATCATTCGAAGCCGCAAGAACGGAAAGTGACGTGCACCACGCGACGGCTCAACGAGCAAGCCATAGAGTCGAGCCTCCCCTCACTCGTTCTAGAGCTCGAGCCCTTCGTGTCACGCTAACCAAGGTTGTCACTCAAAGTTCTTCACGGATTCAGGGTTCACGACAACAAGGATGCATCATTATTCGGACGAGAAGTGATTCGGAACAATTTCAGCATTAAGTCCAAATTGTCTAAGGCCTAGGACACGACCTTAATCAATTTTCGGCCCAAGAAGAAGGCCCACGGTCCAACCCATCAGCAGCCCAAAGAAAGGAGCTTTCCCAACAACTCTTTTCTACCACCTACTCACCATTAATGCACGTGGGCTGCATGTTGTTTAGCATTTATGTCTTTGTTGACAATTGTTGTTATTTAAACTCCTTTCTTTTCATTTTGTGATCAGCTTTTCATCAATCAAAAATTGTAGAACCTTTGTTCTCTTTCTCCACTCAAAGTGTTGAGATTATCTTTGTGTCTTGGTGTGTCCGAGGCCTCTTCTCTTCGGTGTGTCCGAGAGACTCCTTCGGTGTGTCCGAGGAGATTGCGTCCGGTGTGTCCGACGCGCCCATATCCTTCGATTACCACCTCATCCCTTTTGAAACATTTCTGAATTCGAGCGCCACACTCGTGAGCCGGTGATTGGAATCGATTCGCCATCAATCCACTTCGGCTATCCCTTGTTCCTCCGTGAATTCGAGAGCCACTTCCGTGACCCGGTGATTGCAGTTGAACTCCCCTATCCATCCTCTTCCGTGCGTGTATCATTTTTGGTATCAGAGCCTTGCTCAATCCAAGAGGACGTGCCCCGGGTGAGATCTATCCTCGTTTACGTTTTCGTTTATTTCCGTTTGTTCTTTTTGTTTCAATTTGAAATTTCGAAAACAAAATATAATCTGCCCAGTTTCGTTCCTTGAAAAGAGCTGATCAATTCCACCATCCATTTCGTAGACTTTGCATCTCCATCAAGGCGCACAAATCAATCGAGAAACGAGAGAAATAGCACGCCGCTCATCCTCGGAGTTCTCTCGGGTGAGATCCTTCCTACTTCAGTTTTTCTGATTCTGCTTTGTTGTGTGTTGCCTCTGCTGTGTTATATCATTTTCCGTGAGTGTCCTTGCTTCCATCTAGGGCTGAGCATCCATCGAAACCGATTATCGTCTTCCGTTTTAAATCTGTTTGTAATTCGGTTCGAGTAGTCCCCTTAATTTGTTTTGTTGTGCTTAGTAATATGCTACGTGTCCCGTAATTATATACACCTCTGTTTCCATTCCGAAATCTAAACTGGTTTGAGGACATAGCTGATCGTGTTAGGCAACAAACGCATTGACTAAATCTGTTCAATTTGCACATTAATTTTGGTCAAATCCTGTTTTTTTATAATAAAAAAATATATATAATTCGAAAATAATAATAAACTAAGTTGCTGCTGTTGAGTGTTGCTGTTGTGCGTTGTTGGTGTTGTATTCATCGCTGCTATATTTTATCACCATCTGATTGATAGTGCTCTGTTTTCGGTTCAACTGAGCCTGTTGTGTGTATCCCGCGTGCTGATTGAATCTCCTGCAAATTGATCTGTTCTTGTGGATTCGAGTGACCGTTCGTCTTCCTTGTTGAATGCTCTGCATTTCTTCGAATTTTGATCTAGGATTGCACGTTAGACGAGCCTCATTGATTGCTGCGAAATCTGTTTTGAAAATCTGATTGAAGTTCTTTGAAAACCTGTTCGAGAAATGATTGGACGAGTTTTGATCAAGCTCTATTCGTGATTTGTTGAGTGTTATCTGCATCATTGTTGAGAAATCTGTGTAAGTCTCGCTCATCGTTAGCACGAGATTGCACCTTACTTGCTATTCATACGCTGCTATGTTTTCGGGTACAAATCTGTTTGTGATAACCTCAATCTGTAGCTCAACTTGCACATTAGGACATTTGTTGGATCATACCACGTTGCTTGCTGCCTTTGTTTTGCACGTTGATTGACATACTCGTTGAAATCTGCACATTCGTGAAATCTGTTTTAACGCATGTTTTGTGCAAGAATTGTTGATTGTTATCACTCTTCATTGTTTCGCTTCGATCGCACGTATCCGTGTTCGTTAGGTGTTAGGTCGAGTACCTGTGTGTTTGTCTTGCACGTTGGTTGCTGCGTGATTGTGTGTTGCGAGGTTTAGCGACATGAGTAACCACGAACAGTCCCGTGAGAGAGCGAATATAGAATCTAGTGAAAGCACTATGCTTCAAATGTTACAACAGATTCAAGATCGCCTCACACGACTTGAGCAAGAGACCCGACCCATAGAATCTGCGAGGGCCTCAAACAACCGCCCGTATCATGAACTAAGGGCTGGTCGGAAATCTAAGTCGTCCTTGTTTACGGGAGAAGAAAACCCAGAAGTTTACCTCGAGTGGGAGCGGCAAATGAATGACATCTTTGAGTGTTACTCCTGGTCGAACCAAAGAAAGATCCAATACGCAGCTGCCCATCTTGCGAAGAATGCTCTCATGTGGTGGGAACAAAAGGAGATCGAACACCGACGAGCACATTATGATCCGATTTCCACTTGGAAAGAGATAAAAATCCTCATGCGGAAAAGGTATGTACCCCGACATTGTCTTCGTGAATTACAATATAGATTTGATAACATCATGCAGGGAGACACAACGGTTGAGGACTACTACAAAGAATTTGAACAACTCGTTGCGTACTTAAGAATCGACGACGATGAAAAAAGTCTCATTGCGCACTTCCTAGGAGGCTTACAAAAACAAATCGCTAGAAAGGTAAACCCACACGTATACCGTGACTTGAGACATCTTGTGCATACGGCAATTCAAGTAGAGCGACAACTGAACAAGAAGCCGTCAAAGAATGGGTGCCAACGAACGCCAACGCCAATGCCTATACACGAAAACTTTTCCGATACCGGAGACCCAATCAAGGCGCAAAATCTTGATGCTCGAAAGGACGGAACTATCTTATATACAAGAGAAGTCCACACACGAGGTAACAAAACTTCTTCCTCATGTACTCATTTTACTTGTGAGGTTTTGTGTTCGGAGTGTAGGAACCAAAGTCATTTGCCCAATGGAAGTTCTACCCGACAACAGGTGAGCATCAAGGATAACGGGGCATATCACTCAATCGCGTTGGCTGTGGGGAGGCACCTTGAGGATGATTTCGAAGTTCCATCTGACAAGGAGACCAAGAGCGTGACCGAAAAGAAAGAAACGGTCGAGAACCC